>NW_026585797.1:23474788-23566911 GCF_907164565.1 Psammomys obesus
CACACACACACACACACACACACACACACACACACACACACACACACTTTTGCCTATGGAAGCCACTTTTCAAATGAAAGACATTTAATCCTTTAATCCCAGAGCCAAAGAGCCTTGGCAGATTTCCCACATTTAAATACAATGCACTGATAGAATGTCACTGCTTTGTCAGCTGCAAATAGCTAGACACGGTGGGGAAGCCTGCCACCGAGTGGTGAAATTAAGTTACTACCCAAGTCAGCCTCCGGGTTGGTTATAGCCAAACTTTAGCACATATATAATTACTAATGTGCACTATTTGGCTAACTATGAAAGCAAATGGGTTTCCCTGCGACATTCACATACATGCATGAATTGTGCATGACAAAACCCACTACCCGTTCTTTTACACAGTCCTGCTCCATGTTCCTAGTTTCCAGAACCCCATGGCAATAACCTAATAGCTTAAAATTTTACCTTGAACACCACAGAAGTCAAATGAGCAATATTTTATTTATTTATTTTTGAGAGCAAAAAACACATATAATTTATTCTTTTGTCAAGCAACTTCAAAAAACATTGGTACTTTTTCCTAACTTTAATACATATTCAAAGGCCCTAATAACATTTTTTTTCACACTCACAGTGACCTATTATACAGTAGGGGGCTAATATCTCTTAAACAGTGTGTGCTACTTGACAGATATTTCCATATTTATTTTGGTTTGAATTCTAGAGAAAAGAGAGTCAATGTCAATCATTTAGAAATCTTGCATAAAGACCTGGCCATGGAAGCCTAATGACCCATAGTGGGCGTGCGTGATGTAGCTGAAGGGGAGGCATTGTATAACAAACTCATCCTTAGGTTTGTAGCCAAGAGTCACATGAAACCTAGTTCTTTCAAAGAGTCTCACCAGGAAATTCAGTTAATTGTTTCTTAACTTCATCATTTTTTAACGACATGAATAAGTCATTTTTTTCCCATCATAGTAACCATTCACAATGAAGACATATCATCTCTAAAACCACCTGTGCTGACTGGGTCCTCTCCCCACTTTCTCTGGCTGAGGTCTGGAAAGACTAGAATCACTGAAGGTCATCTGGGGATTTTGTATCAAGAAGTGTTCATAGTTACCCACAGTGGACCACACATGGTGAAGGTGGGTAGTCATAGTTTTTATTTCCTCAGACGAGATGAGAGCCATACTCAGACTTCAAGAACACATGGCTTTGGGCTGAGCCCTCAACTTTCTATCTCACTACCCCTCAGCCTAGACCTAGAAACTTCTAGCTCCCACACAATCTAATTTTCTGCAAGCCTGGACCTTGAAGGCTTCAGCTTCAGCCTCAGTTGGCTAACTAGCAGCTAAGATTTACTGCTGAATAAGCTCATCCTGTCTAGTTATTTCTGAACTCTGGTTCAATAGTTCAACTCTGCTGTTCTGGTTCAAAACTCCTCCCCAAGCTGACTGATTCGAATTGGCTTCTCTCTGCTTCTCACTGAATTGCCCTGCTTGGAGAAACTGCCTCTGAATTCCACGAACTCAACCACACTTAACTGAACTGTGCTGTGCTGATGGTAGGAACGCTATTGTATTCCTGTACTGTGCTGTCTGCACAAACTCTCCTGTTCTCTCTCCGTGCTGCTCTTCAGTAGCCTCCCTTTCCTGTCTGTTCTCATAAGAGCTGGGAGTATCCTATCTCTGACTCATTCTGTCAAATCTTTCTCCGATTCCTCACTTTGTCGGTTAGACATTGTTGCTTGGGAATAAAGGTGTATACTAAATTCCAGCCAGAGGGATTAAAGGTGAGTCTGTGTTTCAGCTAAATTACACAGACCTAGGCCTTTGGATGTGATTCCTTGCCAGAGTAGCCATGTCCCTGGATTAAAATTTCCTCTACAAAGGTGTGGTAAAGATAAAGCATAATAAACTCATCCTTAGGTCTGTAGTCAAGAAACAGTTAGGATTACTTCTTTCAAGAGGTCACATCAGGAAACACTGTTACTTGTTTCTTAACTCTATTCATCTTTTTTCTTCAATTTAAGAAATATTAAATTTTTATACAGTATATTTTGATCATATACTTTAATTTCTCTCAGATCCTCCAAGATTCTCCTTGCCTTTCTATCCGTCCAACTTCTTGTTCTCTCTCTCTCTCTCAAAAAAAGGATAAAACAATAGAAACAAAAAACCATAAAAACAAAAATCAAAAGACAAAAAAAAAAAAAAACAAACCAAAAACCCACAGACAAGAACAACATCAAAAGCGAGCAAACAAACACGGAGTTCCCTGTGTGTTGGCCAGCTGAGGATGAGGCCCCCTGGAGTGTACTTGATGTTCCCAATGATGCTTCACTGGAAAAAACTGATTTTCTCTTCCCCAGCAGGTATCAACTGCAAATAGTTTCTTGTTAATTGATGGGATTTTTCCCTTCTTAGTGCTGGGATTCTGTCTGGTTTGGGCCTCTGCAGGCGCTGTGTGTGTGTACTGTAACGGTCTCTATGAGCTCTGTGTCTGGAAGACACTGTTTTCTGGGAGTCCTCCATCTCTGGTTCTTAATCTTTCTTCCTCCTCTTGTACGTAGAGTCGTTGTTCATAAACCTTGAGCGGAATGATTTGACATCACACGTAGGGTTGATTGTTCCAAAGTCTGTGACTCTCTGCACATTGTCCAGCTGCGAATCTCTTTGTTAATTACTGCATACAGCAAGAAGAAGCTTCTCTGATAAGGGTTAATGGCGCTGTTTTATGGGTATAACCACGTATCATTAGGAGTCATTTTATTGATATGTTCCTTTAGCAGAATAATATTGTTTTTTCTCTAGGCCCATATCTCATCTAATCTCAGATTCTTGGATACTTTATCAATGTCAGGTATGGGTTCCTTCTCATGAAGGGGGCCTTGTGTCTGCTTTTATAAAACGTTGCTGGTGACGCCTATGATATTTCTGCAACTATTGTTCTAGTATATCGTTCATGTCACAGAGTTCGTAGCTTGGTGAAATTAATGATTAGCTTTCTTCTCCAGCAACATGCAGAGTATTTTCCAGCACCATGAACCCTAATCAGAGGCTTCTAGTTAGGCACTAGAAATAAACACTATTTTAATTAATAGCAAACAATTACTATTGGACAATTTGGTTAGCTTATTCTATTGTTTTACCTTGCTTCTGAAGCATTAGGAATGTGATGCTGATGAAGATCTAAATGTTTCTCTTTTACATTTTTGATCATTTAGTTTTTCCTTAATTAACATTTTCTAGTTTTCAAAAACTAACATAAGCCCCCTTGCTACAAAAGAAGGAGGGGGAAAGTATACCCAACTCACAGCTCACAGCACAGTATGAGACACAGTCTACAGAAGTCATAAAAGGGCAAAAATTAAAACAACATGGGTATTCAAATGATAGGTTTTCAACCTATGTATTTGTTTTGTGCTTGAGAATGCTGCTTATTCCTTTTGTATTTTACTTATCAGCTTTGGCTCTTTTTGCACCTGTGTTTGCTGGGCTCATGTTAACTGTGGATCACACACTCTTAAGGTACTTAAAGTTCTTGTAAGACCTTGCAGTTGGATCTTGGTATTGTTAACTCATATTAATAACTTCTTAGCCCATAAGCATCTCTTATTATTAATTTCATCCTCTGACCTATTCAATTTCCCTATCTCCAGAGTGAATGTAAGAGTAGGTTGAAACTTTTTTTTTTTTTTTTTTGCATTCAGGTAGGGTATGTGCATATTTTTATAGTCACCTTGTTTATTGAATAATTTGTCTTTTAATTCAGTTTGCAAACTATATATAACAAAATTTACTTTAAATACATAACTTTAAATACATATTATTTATTTATACAATATAGAGAGATAACATGTTCTTTTTTTTTTTTTTTGCTTTCTTGTCATTAAAATGAGAATCTCAGATATAGGTGTAAAAGGCTCTGGATCCAAACACTCTTGTCATTAACCCCTGTGTTAAGCACACAGAAGTGCTTTTACGGATGGTGAGCCTGTCTGTCTATAGTGAATAATCTCATTTATGTTATTGTAAGCCTACAAGTCTTTCTAGGGAATCTACATTTATTTGACAGGTGTATATATGAGGGGAAAACAGCTTCCCTCTACCCTTCTAGACTCTTGTCCAGGAAGCAAACTGAATTGATATAAAACAAATAGATAGAAGAAAATCCATTAGCATATTTGTGCATTGGAATCCACAAACTATGATAAGTTAAGAAAGACCAGACACTTTACATTTATAACGCATCCTGGAATGCAGAAAGAAATGGGCACTTGATGAGGAACTGAGTGGTAGACAGGGAGTTTCCTGTTACATCAATTTAAACGTACAAAACAAGTCGCAGATCAATTTTCTTTCCCCTCAGAAGAATATGTGATAGTGTATCCTCAGGTGGTATCAACTGATAAATTAAGACGGTCTCAATATGTTGAAACTGATAAAATGAGATGGTTTCAATATGTTGAGAATATAAAATAATTCCTGTGTTTCCTATATTTGATGGATTTCATCTAATGAACAGCCAGTAAACAAAAACACTCACCATCTGTTTGTATCACCTACTGGCCATAGATTTCTTTTTTATTCAGACCCACTGTTACACTCATTCAGATTCAATATGAAGGCTTTTCTTTTTAAGTTGAAATCTCTACAAGCAATATTGACTGATATTTTCTCACAAGATATAGATACTTTTGAATAAATTTCTTTGCGTGTTTTATGAGTCTAAGCTGATAGGACTATAGCTATCTTGGTTATATTAGTTCCCCTTTCAAATGACCCTAACATACATCCAAACTTGTATGACAAAGTTAAAATTTTTCATCTGGGCATTTTGTTTCAGCCACTGTCTCCTGGGCTTACTTCTTTCTAATATTGGACATGCTAATTGTTTTTGAGAAAGTACACATACTTGATTGGTTGTCCCCAGCCATCTTTGCTCTGCTTAGCACATAAACATCTTCTTCTTGCTTTGAAATATAAGAATTTTCCAGTCTTGTTTCTTTTGCCCAAGACATGCTTGTGCAGTCTTTAATCTGTCACTTTTTCTTTGGTCTTACAACGGTCTCATCTCTTGGAACTGGGATTTTGTGAAATACATGCTGTCTTGAATTACTTTAAAAATATTCCTTGCTTTGGTCCAGTCTTCCCTTGCTAACTTTTCATTCCTTCATTTTGAAATGGAACTGTTTATCCTATGCTAGTGTGACATTTGTGTTTTGACTTTATGAAGGTTCATAGTTCCAATTTTGTCCTGAGTCTCAGAAGAGACTTTAGACAATATTGAGACTATTAAGCTCTTACAAAGCGGGACTGGATGCATTTTGGCTATAAGAAAGACGTGAGCTTTTGTGAGGTAATAGTGGGATGTTGTGATTTGAAAGAGACATTCCCAGGTATCAAGTCAACAAGGATTAGACTTGCGATGGTTAATTTTCCTTGCAATTTGAACGCATTTGAAATCATTCAAGAGTGGTTGAACACATATGGGTATGTCTATGAGAGAATTCTCCAAAACCGTTTAACGGAGGAAGTATTAGTCATAATGAGTGTGGGTGGCACTAGAGTCCTGAGCTGAACCATGGAGAAAAAGAAGAAATGAACTGAGCACCACTGCTTGTCTTTACCTGCTTTCTAACAGCAGACATAGTGGTGACCAGCCACGTCACTGCTTAAATTGAGAGGAAAAAAAAAACCCAAAAAACCCCCAAACCACCACAAACTCTTCCCTTCCTTAAAAAACAAACAAACAAACAAAAAGTCTAGCTATCTAGTTTGCAACCTTAGTCTCCCCCTTTTTCGAAATTTCCCTACTGAAATTTCCCTACTGTGGATTATTTTGTGCTTCTCAGGTCCTCTGAGAACAGAAGCAATCTAGAAGTAACCACCCACCCTTGTACTGATCACCAACATTCAACCCAACATTTAAGAAACAATTTTTTTTTTTTTTGGAAATCCAGTTGATATCTTCTTAAATTGTACATAAGAGTATTATTGGCCTGATCTCCTGTCTTATGAAAAACTAATTTTTATATATTGTTTTTACTTAAAATAAAAAAAAATAAGAACATTCCCAACATAAATAGAACAGCGTGATGAACCTTCAGGCAGTCATCCTCCAACTTCACCAACAGTCAGATGAGAGCCAACTTGATCCCATTTGTATTTGTGTTCTTTGCTGCAACTGGAGTGTGTAAGAAATAAATCAGACATCATTTCGTTTAGTCTAGAAGACAGATATATTTAAAAACAAACAATACGATACCATACTTGAAACATTAGCAGTGTTCCTTGTCAAAATTATCATTCACCAGGTGAAGACATAACTTCGCCTAGCTGTCTCACAAATGTTCTATGTTGCAACTGCCTGGTGTAAGTTTTGTCTTACCACTCTGCAGCTTTCACTTTTGGGGGACAATCTGTGGGAGCTGGTCCTCTCCATCGTGTAACTCAGGGCTCAGACTCAGGTTTGTGAACTTGGCGGTGAGACCCAGTGAGGGAGCCGTCTTGCTCATCCCTAATTTTACGTGTCCTTGAAGATGTATTTCCTTCAACTTTTTTTGTCAGTATCCTGAAGGAAGGGGGATGTTTTCTGTAGAGCTGGCCAGTGTGGGTTTTGTTGGCTCTGTTCCCGCGGCTGCACGTGAGCATGGTTTGGAATGGCCGTCACGTAGTGACTCATGGAGAAACTTGAATTAATGGTGGTTTTTAGGGTTCTTTGTTGTAGGCCAAGCATCTTAGATTTTTTTTTTCACTAACTTCGCCAGTTTCCTTCTTTGTTACCATGGGTCAGATATTATATGCTGAGATATCATAGTTCCAAAGCCTTGCCTGTGAGAAAGCTGCTTCAAAACCTGTGCTCTGTCTTGCCTTTCTGTATATTTGTAGTGAAATTTGAAGGCTTGATAAAGTCAGACCATTTGCTTAAGAAGAATGAAGGTAGCGTTGTGTATTTCTGTGGGGTTTGCAAAACGTCTTTTGCCCTCCCTCTTTCCCTCCCTCCCCCTTCCCTTCTTCTTCTTTCTTTCCTTCCTTTTTTCTTTCTCCTTCCTCTCTTCCTTCCTTCTTTCTATCTTCCTTCCTTCCTTTGAGATTCCTCTTCCTCTTTTTCTCCTTCTTCCTCCTCCTCATCTTCTTCTTAGTAGCTTTTGATCATTATTTCAAAGTTATAGGACAGGTCTCATTACTAGGTCTTGGTTTTGTTTCCAGGTTTCTAGTGTTTCTCAAGCCAGGGTGTACAATGATATACCCTCTTGATCTCCGAGGATTACATTTTATTATAGACTCAATGAATCTAATGAAGTAAAGATTATATTTAATAGTTTAAATGAAATTAATACAGATAAGATGAACAAGAATTTTAAAAACATTACTAAAATCTCTGTGTAAAACATAATAATTTGTATATAATAAGTATATATATTCAAACTAAGTACTTTCAGCAACTCACATAAAGCTACTCAATCTCTACAGTCAACTGGGAAATACAAATTAAAGACACTAGGAGGCAACGCCATTTCAGAATCCCTAGGCATTTTGAACAGACTGATAGTTCCATCTATCAGCAATAATATGAAGGATGTAGAATTTCACACATGCACGAGTGAATTATTCTAGGAAAATGTTGTTCAGGGTTTACAAGCTGGCCAAAGCTGCACCCAGTGAGAACACGCTGTATTTATTACTTTGCTCACTGATATGAAAAAATAACCACCAGAAAGCAACCTAAGGGATAAGGGCTTATTTCAGTTCTTCGTCTGCAAGGATAAAATCTACTATGCAGAAATCATGGCCGTAGGAGATTGTTTGCTCCTTATCTTGAAGCATCAGGAAGCAGAGATAAGGGGTGCTTATGCTCAGCTAAATTTCCAGTTTTCCCCTTTTAATTCAGCCTGGAATTCCAAGTCATGGGCTGATGCCATCCACATTTACAGTGAGTGTCCCTTCTCCCAATCTCCTATGGAAAACCCCTCACAGACGTACCAAAAGATTTGTCTTATTGATACTTTAAGTTGATAATAAAAATTAGCCAGTGGACTGGAAGAAGGACACCGGTGGGAAAGAGGGAGGGTGATACTGGGAGGGAAGGAGGGAAGGAGGGTACAGGGGGGATACAAAGTGAATAAACTGTAATTAATAAAAAATAAAAAAAATAAAAAAATTAAACTTTCAAAATTTTGACTGTTGAACATGACTTTTAACATGTATTCTTGATGTTGAAATATATACTGTGATTTTTCTATGACTAATATATATATATATATATTTAAATTAAGAAAAAGAAAATATAAATTTGTCTTAAAATTTATTATGTATATAACAAATATGTATATAAAATAATCTATAATAAAACTGATTAAAAAGAAAAAATTAAACACCATGCATACTTACAGAAATCTGCACATATGTTTAATCCTACAGAAACATGTAAAAAAAAAAGAAACAGGAATGTTTGTAGAAGTATCATTTATAATAGCCTAAAGTTAGAAATAATCTAAATGCTTTTTATCTATCTTGGCATGTTCATTCATAGAATATGCTATATTATGGACATAAAGAAAGAATCCAACTGGAAACAGAGATACTGTGTGATACAAATAATGAATAAACAATAATGAAAATAAACTGTTAGATAGTTGGCTTTGGAGAAAGATATTGAAATGCAATTGCATTGAGGTAGGAGGGAAATATCAGGGCCTTAATATTCTATTTTAGGATCTAGAATGGTTGCTCCATGGGTGAATTTGAATATTATTGAGTCACTGAGCCATGTTTTATTAATTAATTCATTATAAGTGTTATATACCAGGCCACAGTAGAGGACAATGCAGCCACTTTTGATGAGAACTGATAGACTAAGATCAGAAAGAAGGAGAGGAGGACCTCCCCTATCAGTGGACTTGGGGAGTGGCATGCATGCAGAAAGGGGAGGGAGGGTGGGATTGGCAGGGGAGGAGGGAGGGGCTTATGGGGGGATACAAAATGAATAAAGTGTAATTAATAAAAAATAAATAAAAGATTTAAAAAAAAGTGTTATATACTGTAGTAAATAAATTTATAGTTTGCACTTATATGCAAAACAAAACATTTTTTTAAAAGTAAAATTAACAGGTTTCCCACACTTCTAGCATTTCTCTACTAGTTACATTAAGAAAGAAGAAAACCATGAACTTACTGTGTTCACCAAGATATCAGCCAAAATCTGTAATGATAAAGAAGAGTGAAAGGAAGCTATTAAACACTGTTGTGTAACAATGAACATCACCATACTTTACTTTGTATTAGTTAATATTATCCTTTGAGAAAAATTTGTTATTATAATTAATGATACATTTTTAAACTAAGCAATAACAATAGGAAGATAATTATCTGTATTTTTTTGTTGTTTAAAATTGTTATTGTCAATCCAAATTTGCTACATTTAAAATTTGGAACAAGAATGGCAAATCTTTTGACTCTTTAAAAAGTGGAGTTAAAATGTTATATGTTATTGGGTACACTAGTGATTCCAAGGAATAGCTAAAAGAAACAATGCAGTGACTAATTAAGACCATTTTGGGAAAAATATTTCCTGGAGAAATGTTTACAAAAATGCTGAAGATATCACTATGCAAATGCCTGTATTCAATCTAGAGTGACATTCAGTACTTATTAAGCTCAAAATAAATATAAGTCATTATTATCTGTATGAAAACATAACTCACTGAGGGAGGTTATCTGTACAGCTGCATGAAAATCCAAGTTATTCACTGACAAATCTGTTTTCTGTATGGCTATGTTGTGTTTCAATAATGAAATACATGAGGAAGTGTTTTTTTATGCATTATGCCATCATTATTCTGTCTCTGATGACTTCTTTAGTGAAAACATTGCTTTCCGGGTGAACTGAATAAATAAAACTACTGTTTAGAATTTTTAAAATTATACCAAAAGATGGCTAAAAATGAATCTACTTTTGGAATACATTTACAGATTCATTATAGACAAGTTACTAGGGCAAAGAAACCATAACCAGGAGTTTCCAAACTTTTTTCTACACGGTGTTTTTGAACACTGTTAATTTATAGAACAAAACTATGAAATATAGTAGGCTCACGCAAATACGGGAAATGTCTCTAGTATTCATCTGCACCTTCTAAGGATTTGATGATTATCTCAATGGCAGGAACATTCAATGTAAAATTAAAGATGTATCCTATCCTACTAGTGTTCAGATACATTTTAAAAGTTCACCTATCCTATACTAACTTTCTAGAAGTATTGAGAATACATGTATACATAGTTGAGTTAGACAGTGATTGAAAAGACTAAGACATTACTGTAATTAAAGAACCGTCCTGCAGGGATCATTTTGAAAATAGATTGTTTTGGCATATTTCTGATTTTGTGCTCCTTCATTGGTCAATACAGGGGAATAGAACTGACAAGAACACAAAGATACACAGACACATACATTGACACATACATACATATGTACATATACAAACACACACATACACACACATGCCACAAATATGGAAGCAAAATTCCCAGCCATTTATAAAAGTTTCCAAACAATTACAGTGCATTCTGAAACTATCGATTAAAGATATCAAAGAGGCCTTTAAAAAGCCTATGTGATGTACGAAGTTACTGGTGAAGGTGTTGTCAGAGCATTGGTCTGCTGAGTAGGAAACAGACATCACTCTACAGATCTGGGAGAGCGGGAAAGAAAGGGAAACAAGCCGAAAGAATAGGGTGGGCCTTACTAAAGTTAGGACCAAGCCAATGAGGAGTTAGAGAAGGAGGGTCAGTGAACACACAACTGAAGAAGAGAAATTAATTTGGGAAGTCAGGGGCAAAGAAGAAGGGGCCTGGTCCACCCTCCCAGGAGGAGGCATGCACTTTAGAAAGGGGCCAGAACACTTTGCAAGCCAGTAACTGGGGGACCTTTCTCTGAGAAATCAACCTGATGTCTCCTCACCCCAGAGAAAACATTTCTACTCATGTTAGCTGCGTGAAATGATGAGCCTACTTAGAGTTACTCCCATGACAGGGACCAGCAGGTTACTTGCAAGATATGGGCAGCTTATGGGTTCCTCTATGAGTGAATGAAAATGATCTATCTCTCCAGCAACGGTTCACTGTCTGCATATCACTGGGCAGAGCAGCAGCTTCAAGAACGCTCTCTCTTAGTCATCTTTAACAGTCATAAAACAATGTAGAGGAGAAGATGGGTCTTGACAGCCTCCACCTCCATGACAGAAAGTTATCCGGCTGGATCTTGGGCAGAACTCCTTTGGGTATCTGAGCTGCTGACAGTTCAAGAGGTCATGACTGGCCACAGGACAGATCTACCCAACAGTTCTGAAGATAAGGGATGGAAAAAATGTGGGAATTGATACCCGATAGCCCCATCTCAGTTTATTAAGTGATTAGCTAGCTTCTTAAGTCTAAGGATTTCTAGTCTGCGATGATCATGTGTTTGATAAGAGGAAAGGGCCTGACACCTCTTAGCTCACAAGGAGCTAAAACAGATGCTGAGATAAGCGGGAACAGAGCTGTAAACAGAAACACGAATTTACATCAGAGACAAGTAGTAAATTGCAAAACACTGAGGGTTGGCGAGAGAAAAATTTAGAGACTGGCAAATAATGGATAGAGTAGAAACTGAGGATCTTGTAATCACCACAAATCAGCTGCTGGCTTGCAGCTTCCTAGAGGGCGTGGTAAGTGAAGTGAGACCAGGCAAAGGCAGGCAAGACTTGAGGGTGAAGGGAAAAGACTTGAGGGTGAAGGAGGAGTGTGCGTGAGCAGAGGAGAGTGATGAGAGTCAAGACGTTGAGAATGGGGAAATCCTAAAAGGTAATAAAGACTACATTCCACAGATACAAAAGACAAGAAAAACAGTCAAACAGGGATACAAAAGCAGGGTTTTTTTCAAGTTGTATCGGGAGAAACGCAGGAAGGGAGCACCAAGAACTAAGGAGGACATCAGGGACACAGTGTGTGGGTGTCCTGGAGAGGAAAGGTTATGCCTGGGATTTAGCTCTGTTTTGGAGAATGTGTTTCCCGCAGGTGCCTGGTAGTTTAAACAACTCAGTCTCTAACATGTATGGAACATCCCATATTATTCAGTCAACATAGGCAACTTTTGTGTTTTCCCATTCATTAAAAACAAAAAATTGACCTTTAAAACATCGGTAAATGTGATCAAGAATCTCTTTCTGGCATGGAGATGCTGCTCAGTCGTTAGAGTTCTTGCCAGGCCCGCAGGAAGCCCCAGGCTGGCCCACAGCACTACCTGAACCCTGGCGCACACAGAAACCCACAGCATCTGCAAGGCAGAGTCAGGAGTGTTCGGAGTTCAAGGTCATCTGTGGCTGACGAGTGAATCCAAGACCAGACTGGGATGTCTGAGACACTGTCACAGAACCAAAAGGACAACGATAAAAACAACCACCACTGTGGTCAAGGAGCAGAGCACGGCAGAGTGTTGTCAGGACTGAGTTGACGTGACATGGGAGACAGCAGCTTGCTCAGACCTGACCCTCTGCTGGCCATTTAGTCCCAGACACAGGAGCTTTTTAATTGCAGAATTTTAATTTTAATTGTATTTGAATTCTAATTGCAGCATCCCTGCATTTTCGTGCAAGGGTAGAGACTTAACATTACTGTAGTGCAATGCTTGATGGGGGCGGGAGTGAATCGCACTCATCAGAACTGTTCCTAGCTCAAATAACTAAGCGATGTCGCTTTAGATCAAGTTGCCACACTCCCTGCTTTTCTAATGGTTCCTGTGAAAGGATGTGGTTTAGTCCTCAGAAAGTTGAACTGATTTAAGATGTAATTTTTAAGAAACAAATTCAAAGTAAATGTACTGGCTACAGACGTATTACTCAGCGTGCTGCAGCTCCCATCTGGCATCTGTAGCAAGGATGGCTCCATTGGACACTGTTTAAATGCTACTCATATGTCCCCTAATTCAAAACTAATTTCACCCCAAACTAATTTAACCCAAATTGTGTCACATCATTTTCATACCATTGTAGTTTATGTTTCTTGATTTCTAAACAAAGACGCTAGGCTTGCCCTTTAGCCACCAATTACCCTCCCAGAAACCCAAGCGTTATTATTTTTCCATTAAAACAGAAACTATGAAACTACGTGACCATAACCATACAAACTAATTTAAGATTTTCGGGAAGGCAAAACAAGGAAGAAGGAAAAAGATGTTCCTATGCTACCAAAGCTATCGAAGTCCCGTGACATCAGCATCTTAAGTAAGCCAACCTTGGCATCTGCAGGAGGGATGCTTACCACAGGAGCTGGAAAACAGCATGTGTTTTTGCAAGCTTTTCTAAGACATTTCTGAAGACTGCAGGGTGTCTCACTCATCGCCCTAAGAATAACAATTGTATAAATTAGCTATCCATCCTGTTCTCATTTTACAAAATAAAGTATGTTGTTTAGGCAATGCTTCTAATACTTACGCCATTTTCAGCTAAACTCATAGAACTTTATGGAAGTAAGGAGAATAGTTGAGCTGTTCAGATATATAGTAGGGCTCTTAAAATGCATCTTTGAAAACAGGGTATTTAACACAGTCCTAATAACAAGTTGAAAGGTTTCATCCAAGAGGACATAGGAAGATGTTTATTATACGATACTCGATAAGATTTTCTAATCACAGCTTCAGTAGAGATGGCTTTTTGTGGATCTAGTGCAGCCTGCCTTGGATAAAAAGGTGGTCCTTGAAGGGACGGAATGAGGGCTGTTATCTTTTATGAGGACAATACAGCCAGTAGGTACCTGTATCTTCATATTGTTAAAAATCAATGGTTTCTTCTTTGATCCAAGAAAAAGGAATGGAGAGATAAAAGCCCTTTTAAATGACTCCTCAAAGGGACCATCTATATTTTCTGTCAAGCAAATTGGGCTCAACTCGATCTCAGTGTCAAGATACATGCAGCCATGGCTGCTGGTGGAGTTCCTGACCAGCTAAGGGTCAGGGTAACACCAGCATGCCAGCACAGAGCCCCGCCTGTGGACTCTGTAAACTGAGGCCAGAGGAAAAGGTAGAAGTTGGCTTCCGATGTGCTGCTGGAGCAAGGCCTGTCACCTGTGGGCCTCAACAGATAGGCAGTAACAACATAAGGCAGAAAGGAACTGAAAGATGCCAAATGACAGCTTGTTTTAGAACCAGTAGAAGCATCTCAGATGTGCCCTTCCCCCGCCGGTTTGAGAAAGATTATATTCCATGTGGAGAAGGAGAAGGGGGTTTGACACTGTATATGGATAAATGTGTGAAACCTTAGAATATTGTCTGAAAAACAGGATGGTACGGATGGTCCGTTTTAGATTAATTTTCACAGTTTGTGTTCTTTTTGCTTAAATACTTTTACCAGAAAAATCAAGTTAAATTAGAGTCTCATAATGCATAATGAGAAATTTCTTGCTGTTTTAGCCCATTTGGTAATCTAAATTATTTATTGAGCTGAAGCCACATGACCAAGGAGAACACACAAATAAAGGCACAAGACAAAGAAGAAAAATTACGTTCAGAACTTCCAGATTCTTACTAATTTTTTTTAAACTTAAAGAAATCTCCCATCATTAAATTATTTATAGGCATTCAAACACAAAGCAAACAAAAAGAAACCTTGACTTGCAGAGAGTTAAGAAGGTCTGCACTGAAGCCTGCATTCACTTCTCAAGAATTCCGGGCCAGTAGGGACGCGAAAGGCCTCCATTTCTCATGGTTGGAGAATTGTAATGCATAGTCTCAAAATCAGTGTTCTTGTCTAAGAACTACTATTTCTCAGGAAGATGGTTTCACTTGATCAGAGTACAAAGGTTGAGAAACGAGAGGAAGAGAGTTAGTAGAGAAATCCCCAAATATCACTGGACATTTCTTCAGAGTTACCACTTAAGTTTACTTTCTGAAGAGAAACAGACCAGACATCAGCACAGAGCAGTTGTTTATGAAAACTGAGAAACTGGTTTCTTTAAAATCACATCAGTTTGAAGGGGATTGTTCTTTTACAAGGGTACTCTGTTCTGGCCTCCGAGGATATTGCATGGACAGTCAGCCTGCCTATACATATATAATTAAAACTAAAAATAAGCCTTTAAAACATAGAAAGGAATAGCATCGGAAGTAATGGAATGGTCCTTTAATATTGTCAGTCAAGATTCTGATGGTTAGTTAATTGGAAATCCCACAGAACAAATGATCTATTTTTGATTGTGTAATTATGGCGTTGAGACAAAGGGTTGGTGCATGCCATTCCAGATCCATGCCAATTTCTCTCCTCTTTTCACACATTTTCATTTTGCCAGTTTCCTTTGGACTCCATCTTCAATTGAAGGTTTGAATCCAAGAAGTGCCGCACAGTGGCCTCTCCTTTTTCGGTTTCAGCTATCAGGCAGTTTCCTCATGCCCAGGGTTCTGTGTTCACACTCAGTTCTAGATTCTCACTTTATCTAATATAACCATCATTTTTGCTTGTAATTTCTATAGGTGATTGACTGGTGCAATTTGAATGAGAGATATATGGGATACTATGTAATTATGTGTCTTCAATGATTGCAATAATTAGCATGCTTAAAAGCACAGGATTTGAAATACATGTTTGATGTATGAAATGCTGAGATAGAGAAAAGATTGCTCATGATGAGGAGACAGTTGGGGTGTCGAATGAGATGTAGATGAGAATGTCACTCAGAGTTATATCCATACTAAAACTGGGCGGGGCAACATCAATCCAGGATTCATGGCAATTAGAGATCAGTAGGCAAATGTTAGCAACAAAAAAGACACAGTGTATAGCTAGATGATGGGCATATGAAAGCAGCAGAAAGTAAGAATGCAGTGGCAAGGACTCAGGGCAAGGGGACCATCAACCCAAGGATAACTAGAATGTGGCTATTGTCATTCACAGAGCTACTGGGTCTCTGGTTCCCCTTGTCATCAATGTGTGAAGGTGTGTTCTAGAAGATAAGTTCAATGTGGGGTGAAGCTTGTGAGCCCTGAAGCAAAAGGGAGAGAGAAATGAAAGAGTGGAGGGTTAATAGGAGCCAACTGGGCAACAACAACAACAAAATAACACGGGAATTTTATTGTTGGAGAAAATAAATATAATTTATGATGTGGGAACTCAGACTCACAGCACTGAAACCCAGTCTGAAGGGATAAGTGGATGTGACTGAGCCAGTGACTTCAGGGCCATGCATTTCCTTTGAGGTTACATGCTGGGGATAGACCTGGCTGTGAATAAAGTACAGAGTCTGAAGACCCCGCAGGGCTTCACTAGAAGAGACTCTGCTTAGCTTCTTTCAGTAGAAAGGTGTTACTAACATGAAATGCCAACGTGTTTCTAAAATATCTAATTCTGCAAGTGTTTGCACCAAGAAATGCATATAAAAGTATAATCACTGACTCATTACGAGTGGTTGGCTATTTTTTTTTTTCCATTGGGATTCTATGGCAAATGTCTCAAACTAAGAATGTCTAATATTTCTTCTTTAGAGTTTGGAGGATAGTAGAGCATTCATGATTTCCACAAACTGCTGGATTTTCACCGATGTTTTTATTATCCATTTGTTTAAATATATGGAGGCATTTGCTTATTTGTTTTGTGTAGGTCTGAGAGAAGGAGAGGGAATGAATCATACCACGGTGCACAATTGGAGGTCAGAGAACAACCGACAGGCTTGTTTTGGTTTTTTTGTAGTTTGTGAATGAGTCAAATATAAACTAGTCAAATATGAGCTTGTGTGTCCCAGGGATCAAATGCAGGTCACCAGGAGTGCATTCCAGTGCATTCCAGCAAGTGCATTTATCCACTACCATCTCAGGGTCCCTCGGTGTTTTAATGTTATCAGTTGAATTCGGTTTGAAAAAAAATCATTAAGCTAGTTTGTCCATTAGTCTACTTTATTGCTCAGTACTGAGAAGCTATGGTTTAATATCCATCCTGGCATTAATATATTTTCCAAAAACATGTAGTCCAAAATCAAAAGGCTACGTGCATGTTGAATCTTAATCTTTCCAAAACTGATGATACTGGCTTGGCAACAGATTAAAATTTTTGTATTAAGTTAGTGATTTATACTTTTTGTGACTTGTTAGTTGAATATTTGCAAGATGATGGTAAATACTTCTGCTCACTGTCAGTATTCAAGATGATCTTTTGAGCTGTCCCTGGTAGGATCACTAAGTTTCTATGTTTTGGTATTAGAGAGGGGATTTGCAAATCATCAATACATGACTTACCACATTATTTTAATTTTATTCACAATCATTTTGAAACTTTGTGTTTGACAGTCTAAGACTGTCATGTATTTGCATTGTCACACGATAATGTTTCGGATAGATGTTTGTTGAAGAAAACAGTTGTCACTGCACAATATTACATGAGTAGCAGGAAAAATTATGGCATACTATTCAAATCACATTTAATGGGTTCAGGATTCTGTGGGGTTGAGACAGCTTGAGTTGTTTCTGTTAGTCTAAACTAGTGTATCCTAAGAGTCATGGACCCCTACAGCTGTGTCTTTCTTCAGCTTAGACAATTTGGTAACCTAACTAAATTGCAGCTCACAGTCAGCTTCCCTCATGCCAGCCTGAACATGGTCTCATCACTTCATGGAAATGCAGGCCTGAGCAAATAAACAGTATTGGGGATATTTCTTAAGCCTCCAGATGTGTCAATGCCCTGTTGATTCAAGAGAAGCCTCGTGGGCAAGCCGAAACTTAAGGCAGCAGGGCATTTCAAAACTACTTGCAAAAATTGATAAAATGAATGCAACAGATTTGTAGTCATCAGTGTGATCACTATTCTGTCCTGACAAACGGAACCAATGAATAACAGACTGACACAAATCCTGTTCTGATGGCCAGGAGTTATAGCCCCACCATTTGTTTTGTTAGCCTGAGTGAATCAGGTCATTATACAGGACTCCCATTTCTTTTTATATTATTTCCAAAATTTTGTAAGTTTTCCATTCTATAAAACCAAGTTTTACTGTTTTAAATTCTATACCTATCTGTATGAAGAGCTTTAAAGAAAAGATCATTGTCTTATTCTCGGTGCCAAATTGGTTAATGTGACTGGCCAAAACTGAGTAGCTATTTTTGACTAGAAATCTGCTAATATTTTATAACCACATTCAGACTAATAAGCTTCTAGTCTGGGTTTGATTATGAAACAAAAGGTTGAAGTTTAAGTTTCCCCTTAGGTCTTGAGTTTGGGAATCATAACTGATGAATCTTTTGAAGTATACAATGTGTCAGTATAATGTCAAACATTATGACATCTCTTATTTACAATGCATTATAGGGGCAATTGATGCTGTGCCCGAATAATACATCATTATAATGAATTGTTATTCTCAAATTGGTCAGGACCTTGTGAAATTTGCCAACTGCTGATTTAAATGTTCATAAATTCAGAGGAGCTATTCAGATTTCCTCTAAATAAAGCATAGAGATAAGTAGGGCTGGAGAGATGGCTTAGTGGTTAAGAGCACTCGTTACTCTTCCAGAAGACCTGGGTTTGATTTTGAGCAGACACATAACATCTCAAAGCTGTCTGTAAATCTAGTTCCAGGGGATACAGTGCTGTCTTCTGGCCTCCATGGGTGGCATGTGTGCAGGTGGTGCACATACTACATACATACATACATACATACATACATACATACATACATACATACATACACACACACAACACATAGGCAAAACACTCAAATACACAGAAAACTTAAAAATAAAAATAAGCTTAAGAAAAATGAAGCTAATGAAGAACTGATATCTATTTCTGCAATATATGGCAAAGTACTGGATTGCCTGACGATGAGGGTAACAGTTGGATAAGAATGTTCTAAATGTAAAATATTTTATAAACTACATAAGGAAAAGGTAATACATGCAAATCACTTTGGAAGAGTGTTGCCTGTTCTAGAACTCTTTGCTCTCCACAGTTGTCCACCTCAAAACTTCTGCACTGAGATTACTAAACTATATTGAGAAACGTATGATTTATAACTTGATTTGGCATATAGAATGTACTTTTTCAGACAAACAGGAATGACTTGCCATATGATAAATGTTTTTTTCCTTGTCATGTCTCTAGAAGGCATTTATTTCGGACTGTGTCGTTTCAGATTCACCATGTAGACAGATCCAAGAAACCTGACCCAGATCAAGGTGGCCTGGATTCAAGAGTACCAGCCGGTTTTCTGAATGAGTTGGCTGCTGTAGAGAGACAGCAGAGCAAGCATGGGCCTCTGCAGTAGCAAGCACCAACATGACTCTGCAGGTCAGTTATACCGTACAATGTTGTTTCAACTACCTGTCCGACAAGGGTACAAGACACAATTTCATGCCTCTATGTTATTTGGAATACTCACCATGTATATAAAAGCCAGAGTTTGATGTTGGGAATCTTTCTTGGGGCTCCATCTTTTTACAAATAAATAAATAAATCTGTTTATTTTGTGTGAATAGGTGTTTTGCCTGTATGTGCATGTGTACCACACGCATGCAGTGCCCTGGAAGGCCAGAAGAGGGTGCCAGATCTCCAGGGGTTGGAGTTACGAGGTTCATAATCACCCTATGGGTGCTGAGAAGAGAACCTGGGTCTTCTTCCAGAGCAATACTCAAATACTCTTAACCACTGAGCCGTCATTGGAGCACACCACCTTACTTTTTGAGACAGGATCACTCATGGAATCTGGAACTTCTCGGTTCAGCCACACTGGCTGACTAGTGGGGGACTCGCCTGTCTCTGCCCGTCCAGCCCTGGAGTTACACATGTCAGTGTTCTGGCCTTTCCATGTGGGTCTTCTATGCTCTCTACACTCAGGCCCTGATGCTTCATAGCACTCTGATAACTCAGCATTCTCCCTAGGCCCCAATCAACATATTTTTTTCTGGATGAGTGAGTGGGGAAGGTTTAACAGGTTGAAAAGAGATTAAGAGAACCAAGCTTTAACTAGTTCTCAGACCCTGCCACAGAGAGGTTTCTTTATCCAGTGGATAAAACTCACAGTTCAAGTGCGGAGAGTAAGTGACTGACAAGAGCTCAGCCACAAAGGGGACTTCTAGATCTTGTATCCCTCCATAATAAGCTCAGGGATCATCACGGAAGAAGGCGTGTGAGAATGGTAAGACCCAGAGTTTGGGGAGGATCAGAGCAAACCAGTGTCTTCTGGTCATAACAGCACCACCATGCCCATAAACTCCCAGGGACTGTTGCCTGTACAAGACTTGCACAAGAACAAGTCAAGCATCACTTTAGCATGGAGTGGGAAAAAGATTATCAGTCCCTACTTCTTTCTGAGGGGCTTTGGACAGAGGAGGAGGAGGAAGTCAATTTTCTTTAAGGGTGTGATTCCAGGTAGACTGATCACACTCCAGGGTATGGCTCCACGCCCAGAACTATATACACAGCATAAATTAAAATCGATGGGTTACTAGGTGAATACATTTAGGAAAAGGTCATCACCGGTTTGGGGTCAGAAATGAGGTGGAGGTGATCTGAGAAGAATTAAGGGAAAGAGCTGCGATAATATTGTCAAAATACATACTGTACAATTCGTCAAGACCGGGAGGAGGAGAGGAAAGGGAAACTCTGGTCAGGATATAGAATATGAGAGAAGAAGAGGAAAATCTGATAGGGTTGCTGGAGTGTAGCTCTCCTCATCTGATGGCTTCTGGCCAGGGTGCTGGTGGGAGAGGACTCAGCTTTCATTAAGGGGCTGGCCACTAGGAGTTTCACCATGAGTATGTGGGCAACACAAATTGGACTTGTTTTTTTTTTTTTTTTGTCTTTTATTATTTTTTCTCCTTTCATTTTATAGTGGGGGGGTCCTAAATGTGGGAGTCAGCCTAGAAGGACTGGGAAGTGAGGATACTCAGGGTTCATGATGTTAAATTCCCAAATAATAAATACAAATGTTATTTAAAAGAATTAATATAATTATTAAAAATTATGAGCAAATGCAGACTTGATTTATGACGGTTTACTTTGTAGAGATGGTGATGTGGCATTTTCCATCTCTACTGAAGGCAAAATAAAGTGCAAATGGGCGTGTGAAGGACTGATCACAATCAATTAAGCTACCAGACTAACTTCCATATGGTGGGACTCTGGCAAGCCTTAGCAAGGGAAATGAGGATTTTCTCTTTTTTGGCAATATTTTAGACAAACCAAACCAGATCAATTCCTATGACACTTATCTTCAAAACTTCTCATTTAGTTTGCAGGGAAATTGAAATTAATTATTCTTAGGCATATGGTGTGTCCCTCCCCACCCCCTCCTTATTTGATTTTGTAGCGAGTACAGTTTTTTCTCCAAGGACATATAAAAGTCAAAATACTAGATCTAAAGTCTCTGAAGTGTTTCTGCTCCAAACCCTGTCTGTACAATCTGAGTTCTTTCAAGTAGTTAGCTTACTGGCTTCTGACACTTCTATAAAAATATCCCATAGAGCTTTTCTTATTACGTTTTCATTGACTCTCTCTGAGTGATAAAATGAAATTCTGTAAAGGGCTTTGAAAACCATGCATATTGCAATTCCTCCACATTTCAAATACTAATCAAGTGTGACTATAAAAGAAACAACCACTGCAGTGAAAATTGCTGCAGCGGGTTGAGACTCAAGCCATTATTAATTCATTGGAAACTATTTTTCTTTAAGATTATGGATCCTACAAAGTACCAGATAACACAATTCCTGAGATCAAAGTTTTTGTTTCAATCACAGGGAACTTGGGTATCTAATCTTCCCAGCATGTGCATTCTGGGATAGTACATCAGCTGCCCCAGTTGTGCCCTGAGTGAATAATGCAGAGTATTTTAGAGACATCGGAAGCACCCGCTCTGACACAGCACCCATAAATGATGGGTTTAAGGACAAAAGGAGCTTCGGATTAAAAGAATAGATCTAGGCTAGTGAGACTTCCTAGCTTCCTACTGGAGACTAAAGTGAAATTTCCCTTTTGTAGGTTAATTTCAGCACGTATTTGCTTGAAAGCTACCGCTATGAGTGTCCGCAGAGGATTTTTTTTATTTGCTTTCCTATCTTCAAAGACAATCATCATGTTAGAGTCTTCCCATACATAAAAACAAAAGGGGAAAATGGAGCACAAATAAAACTTTGCCAAGCTTATCTTTATTTCATATAGTGTATATATACCTTTGTTTAAAAATAAACTGATGGACTGGGCTCAGACCATGCTTGGTGTGGTTTGCTTCTCTCTGAATACACAGTAGCTTCCTCTGAGTTCAGGAGGAGCAAGTGAGACCCTTTCTAAGAGCCTTTCCCCATCTCTTTTTCTTCTTTCTTTGAGGCAGGGGTCTTGCAATGAGACCCAGGCTGGCTTTGAACTTACGATCCTTTTGCCTTACCACTACAGGTCCTAGAATATAAATAAGAACTACCACAGTGACTCCCCCAACCCCACAAGTGCTTGGGTGTTAGTTAATGAATTCCCCCCTTTTTTAGTGAAAGTGGTAGTTATTGAAGTGTTTAGCATATCTCAGACTAAAAATTATAAATGATAAATCTTCATTAGGACAAAGGTGCTGTTTTTCTGATCCTGTGTCTCTGGGATAACCAGCTTTGCTCATCACATGCAGGAGATGGAACCTTTTAAAAATATTTATTTGTTTGTTTGTTTATTTATTTATTCTCTTTATGGCCTGATCCCAGCCCCTTCTCAGTCCCACCCTCATGTCCCCTCTTCCCATCTTCCCTCCTCTTCTCATAAGTACCAACCCACCCTGGCACATCAAGTTACAGCAGGACTAAGCCCATCCTTCCCCTCTAGGACCTGTCAAGGCACCCCAGCTAAGGGAAAGGGATCCAAAGGCAGGCAATAAAGTCAGAGACAGCCCCTACTCCCATTGTTAGGGACCTACATGTTGACCTGGCTGTACATCTGCTACATATGTGTAGGGTGTCTAGGTCCAGCCAATTGTGGTCTTCTTGTGGTGTCCTAGAGACTTCCTGCTCCCCCAGTCCTTCCTCCCACTCTTCCACAGAACTCCCTGACCTCAGCTTATTGTTTGGCTGTGGGTCTCTGCATCTGTTTCAGGAGATGGAACCTTTACTGATGTATATCTATAGATAGATAGATAGATAGATAGATAGATAGATAGATAGATAGATAGATAGATATAGATAGATATCTGATACAGATGGAAACTTTACTGATATATATATAGATATAGATATCTGATACAGAAAAAGTATAGAAGATTATTGAACTAGCTAGTCAGTGCAGACGACTAAAGGGATTTCACTAAGTGGCCAAACAGGAAACCGGGCAATGGCTCTGCACATGTAATGTAGTAAGAACCCCTTATAGTCAGTATGTAGTGGGGATATAGCAGGGATCCGCCATAACCCTCAGACTCAGAGGAAAAGCTAGCTCTGCACAGCATTGCCAGTGCCAGTTCCTTTCAGAAGCTGATGACAGTGCTTCACCGACCTCACGGATGACCGGGCCCTTAATCTACTCTAATAGCTTGGTGATTCCTTCCCCATCCTCTAGTTACATCATCATACACTCCGCATGCTTTGTCTATAAATAAGAGTACAGCTTCCTGAAAGTACCACATGTATATGATAGGAGAGCAAAGTTCAGACCTCTGCAGTCATAGTCGTAACTGCTGGATTTAAAAACTGGCCTCTCCATTAGCTCATAGTGCTATGAGTAATTTGTTAAACTCCGTGTATTTGTCAAATGGGGTCCATACGCATGCTATACCATAAACTGCTTTGAGGAGTTCATTAGGTAGAGCAGATGAAAGTTAATTTAACACATAGTAAACTCCAGCTACGTCAGTGCTGCCAGAAACTCTTCACTCTCTGAGTCCATGTCTAAGAAAACCTTTCCCAACAATTCCCCTAAAACACACTGATGTTGTGGAGCACTGAGGCTGAGTGTGTGTAGTTTTTTTTCTGAGAATTGTGCCCTCTAAGATTTTTTTGTTGTTGATTTTATTTTTATTTTTTCATTTTTAATTTTATTAAGTACACTTTATTTACTTTGATTCCCCCCATAAACACCTCCTTCCTCCCCTCCTAACCCCATCCTCCCTCTCCCTTCTCCTTCCATGCTCCTCCCCAAATCCACTGATGGGGAAGGTCTTCCTCCCCTTCCTTCTGATCCTAGTCTATCAGGTCTCATCCTGTATGGCTGCATTGTCTTCTCTGTGGCCTGGTAAGGCTGCTCCCCCCCCTCAGGGGGAGGTGATCAAAGAACAGGCCAATCAGTTCATGTCATAGACAGTCCCTGTTCCCATTATTATGGAACCCACTTGGACCCTGAACTGCCATGGGCTACATCTGTGCAGGGGTTCTAGGTTATCTCCATGAACAGTCTTTGGTTAGAATATCAGTCTCAGAGAAGACCCCTGTGCCCAGATTTTTTGGTTCTGTTGCCATCCTTGTGGAGCTCCTGTCCTCTGCAGGTCTTACTATCTCCCCCTTCTTTCATTAGATTCCCTGCACTCTGCCCAAAGTTTGGCTATAAGTCTCAGTATCTGCTCTGATACCCTGCAGGGTAGAGCCTATCAGAGGCCCTCTGTGGTAGGCTCCTGTCATGTTCCCTGTTTTCTCCCTTTTCTGATGTCCATCCTCTGTGTGTTTCTGAATGGGGATTGAGCATCTTAGCCAGAGTCCTTTTCTTGATTAGTTTTTTTTTTCGGTGTACAGATTTTAGTATGATTATCCTATATTATATATCTAATATCCACTTATGAGTGAGTCTATAACCTGTGTGTCTTTCTGCTTCTGGGATACCTCACTCAGGAAGATCTTTTCTAGTTCCCACCATTTGCCTGCAAATTTCATGATTTTCTTTTTTTTATTATTGCTGAGTAATATTCCATTGTGTAGATGTACCACAATTTCTGCATCCATTCTTCAGTTGAGGGGTATCTGGGCTGTTTCCAGTTTCTGGTTATTACAAATAGAGCTGCTACAAACATGGTTGAGCAAATGTCCTTGTTGTATTCTTGAGCATCCTTTGGGTATATGCCTAGGAGTGGTATAGCTGGATCTTGATGGAGCACTATTTCTAAGTGTCTGAGAAAGCGCCATGTTGATTTCCAAAGTGATTGTACAAGTTTATATTCCCACCAGCAGTGAAGTAGGGTTCCCCTTTCTCAGCAAGGGAGGGGATGAGAAAGCCTCCTTGGCTACGTTTCTAGTTCCTGAGTCTAAGAAGCACTGTTAGGATGGAGGTACCTGAATGATCTGACCATCCATGTTGCCTGTTTTCCTCGTTAGCACCCACAGGTGAACAAGAGCACAGTGCTCCACTGTTTAATCAGCTCAGGAGCTATTTTAAGCAGCTGACAGGTGTTAAGTAGAAATGTTTTGCATTAAGCAGTTGGATTTTTTGTCTGTTTTTTTGTTTGTTTGTTTGTTTTTTGTTTTGCTTTTGTTTTTGTGTTTGTACTGCCAGGTCCCTGGGTTGACTTGCACATGGCTAGTTTCTTGGAAAGTACTCTGAAGGGGAGAGGGGAACCCACCCAAATTGAAGTAAGAGAAACAAGCATGGAAGAGAGAAGTTAAGTCCTGATACAAACACCACAAAGGCATTAGGGTGTGTCTTAGGGGAGCTCTGGCATGGGCATGTCTCTCTGAAGATGCTCTCTGGATGTAGTTGGCCCTGCCTGGGGCTGTCGCTGCAGATCAAGAGGCTTCTTTTAGCTCAGAGCAAAGTCATTCAGGATAATAGGATTAATATTTACATGAGAGGAGGAATGTGTTATTATGAGGTTGCTCATTAATTGCTACGGTTACTTCTGGGGAATTCTCTAGATGCACAGGAATCTGTTTCCCTCTTTCCTTCTTATGTATCCGTCTGGACACTGAAATCTCTCTTGGAAGACGTAGATGTTCTCTATTGAATAAACTTTATACTTTCTTGACTTATGCTCTAATGCTATTTTTTTAACTCCTCCGCTATGTTCTTTAATTATACTTAATCTTTAAACAAGGTCCACCATCACTTGCCCTTCATCATTTCGACTAGTGAGAGGAGCTCAAAGGCAGAAGACAAAACATGGTGCCTTATCCCAAACCTACATGGATAGCTTGTGCACAAACTATTTCATGACTCAGAGTTTCACTTTTGTCATCAACTAGAAGGCAATCTTCATGTCTGTCAGTTTTGAGCGGTTTTGATGCAATGCCCTCTACTGATAGAATATTGAGGTGGTTAGCCCCCAAAAGTCCCAGTCTGAGTAGGACTCGTTTAGGTAGGACTCCTCATATCTAATTCTCACTTTGGTTGGTGGACTGAACAGCTGAAAAGAAAGATGCCCTATAGGAAAGTTATCCCCTAAGGCCAAGGAAGAACCCAGAGAATAAAGACTGGACAAGAAGGAATCTAAAGTGTTGCTGTAGGTTTGACCTAAGCCTGTAACCTAAACCATGTTTCAATTGTATGATGAGAAATAGAACATAAGTGAGTTTCTACTAAGGACTATTTTTTTAATTTAATTTAATTTTTATTTATTATTAGTTACATTTTATTAACTCTGTATCCCAGGTGTATCCCGCTCCCTTATTCCCTCCCAGGCCTACCCTCCCTCATCTCCCTGCCCCTTTCCAAGTCCACTGATTGGGGAGGACCTCCTCCCCTTTCATCTCACCCTGTTTTATCAGGTATCTCCAGAATCCTCCTATGTGGCCTAGCAGGACTGCTCTTCCCTTGGGGGGTGGGAAGGTCAAAGAGCCTGGTATTGAGTCCCTGTCAGAAATAGTCCCTGTTCCCTTATGGGAAACTAATTGGTTACTGAGCTATCACAGGTTTCATCTGAGCAGAGGTTCTAGGTTATGTCCATACACGGTCCTTGGTGGAGTGTCAGTCTCAGAAAAGACCCATGTGCCCAGATATATTTGGTCCTTGTGGAGCTCCTGTCCTTTCCATATCATACTAACTCTCCTTCTGCCGAAGGTTTGGTTATGAGTCTTAGTATCTGCTTTGAAACGCTGCTTGGTAGGGTCTTTCAGATGCCTTCTGCGGTAGACTCCTGTCATACATCCAATGCACATCCCATTTGTCTTTCTAAATGAGGATTGATCATCTTACCCTGTGTCTGCTTTCTTGCTTATCTTCTTTAGATGTATAGATTTCATTATGTTTATCATATCTTGTAGGTCTATATAAGCGAGTATATTCCATGTTTGTTTCTCCTTCTGGGATACTTCACTCAGAATAATCTTTTCCAGAAATTGTGGTATTTTTACACAATGGAATACTACTCAGCAATCAAAAAGGAGGAAATCATGAAATTTGCAGGCAAATGGTGGGATTTACTAAGGACTATTTTAAAGACTCGGTAAAGTAGGGGTTCTATATTTAAGACCTTGATTGACTACCTGGTCAGACCATATCTGGAGGTATTACTATCAATATTCCCATCATGAAACATGAAACTACAAACATGGTTGAGCAAATGTCCTTATTGCATACTTGAGCAAATTTTGGGTATATGCCTAGCAGTGGTATAGCTCTGTCTTGAGGAAGCACTATTCCTAATTGTCTGAGAAAGCGCCAGATTGACTTCCAAAGTGGTTGTACCAGTTTACATTCTCAGCAGCAATGGAGGACGGTTCCCCTTTCTCCACAACCTCTCCAGCATGTGTTGTCACTTGAGTTTTTCATCTTGGCCATTCTGATGGGTGTAAGGTGAAATCTCAGGGTTGTTTTGATTTGCATTTCCCTAATGGCTAATGACGTTGAGCATTTCTTTAAGTGTTTCTCTGCCATTCTATATTCCTCTACAGAGAATTCTCTGTTTAGCTCTGTTCTCCATTTTTTAATTGGATTACTTGGTTTGCTGCTTTTCAGCTTCTTTAGTTCTTTATATATACTGGATATTAGCCCTCTGTCAGATAAAGGGTTGGTGAAGATTCTTCCCCAATCTGTAGGCAGTCGTTTTGTTTTGATGACAGTGTCCTTTGCTTTACAGAAGCTTTTAAGTTTCATGAGGTCCCATGTAGCAGCCTTATTTGTAATAGCCAGAACCTGGAAACAACCCAGATGTCCATCAATGGAGGAATGGGTACAGAAATTGTGGTATTTTTACACAATGGAATACTACTCAGCAATCAAAAAAGAGGAAATCATGAAATTTGCAGGCAAATGGTGGGATCTAGAAAAGATCATTCTGAGTGAAGTATCCCAGAAGGAGAAAGACAAACATGGAATATACTCACTTATATAGACCTAAAAGATATGATAAACATAATGAAATCTATACACCTAAAGAAGATAATCAAGAAAGCAGACACGAGGTTTGATGATCAATCCTCCCTTAGAAAGACAAATAGGATATGCATTGAACGTATGACAGGAGTCTACCGCAGAAAGCATCTGAAAGACTCTACCTAGCAGTGCTCCAAAGTAGATACTAAGACTCATAACCAAACCTTCAGCAGAGTGCAGGGAATCATATGAAAGAAGGAGAGTTTGATGTGGAAAGGATAGGAGCTCCACAAGGACCAAACATATCTGGGCACAGGGTCTTTTCTGAGATGGACACTCAACCAAAGACCATGAGAGGATAAAACCTAGAACCTCTGCTCAGATGTGACCCATGATAGCTCAGTAATCAATTGGTTTCCTATAGTAAGGGGAACAAGGACTATTTCTGACAGGATCTCAAGGGCAGGCTCTTTGACCTCCCCACCTCCCAAGGGAGGAGCAGTACTGTTAGGCCACAGAGGAGGACTTTGCAGCCAGTCCTGAAAATACCTGACAAAATGGAGTCATATGGAAGGGGAGGAGGTCCTCCCCAATCAGTAGACTTGGAGAGGGGCAGGGAGGAGATGAGGGAGGGAGGGAGGGTGGGATTGGGGAGGGAATGAGGGATACAGCTGGGATACAGAATTAACAAAATGTAACTAATGAGAATAATAATAAAAAAAACTTAAAAAAATGAAACATGAAACTAGAAAATCTATCATTTAGAATATTAGGTATTTTAAAACTGGCAACCAACATCTAGTTCCTACTATTGGTGGGTTATTTGCTAACAGAATTGTATTTTTACTTCTTTAACTAAAATCTTCTATAAATTATTCTAGGTACAGCATGCTATTTCAGTGCACACACACACGTGTGCTGATCAAACCAGGAGAACCAGCTTTTCCTTCCTCATCCTCTTTTTTATGCTTTAAGCCTTCAAGTTCTTCACATCATATTCCACATAAACTATTAAAACAGATTATTGTTTCATTTTATGCTTAATCTTAATGCAAAGTCATTTTTAGAATACAAACAAAATTGTTAAAATTCCCCCTGTAGTTCTGAGAAATGATCTCTTACTTTGAAATTAGTAACACCCTAAAGTACAGTGTTGTAAGATGGTTCTTCTTCACTTGGTGAATGCTTAAACTCACAGGGTGTGCCAGAGAGAGAGGCAGAGTCATTTCGTCCTTTGACAAACTCTGAAACATCATTTGCTATTAGCAGTTGTGTGAGCACTGACAATCTTGCCCCTCTTCTCCCCTAGAGATTAATTTATTTTCTGCAGCACTTGCTCTTTGTAGAGAGCTTTTATTGTCAGCCTCTACCAATGGGATTTCTCATCAGCAGACTGGTAATTATAGGAGCAGCACCCTGTACTTCATGGAGAGGAAACAAAAGTTTTCTAGGCAAGGGAACCCAACCCCTTTCTCCCTCTTTCTCTTCACCTCCTCCTTAGGCCATGCCTGCACAGACCATGAACTACTAACAAAATATCTTCAAACTAGTGGGGCATGGTGGAAAGTGATCAGGCTTTGCAACCAGACAGACCCAAGAGTGAACTCTACCTCAAAGAATGTCATGTCTTTGTGATTATTTTTTTTTTTTTGCCTCTAAGCTTTAAATTTGCATACAAATGCCCTCATCACAGGAACGTTCTTATACACAAAGAAAATCACTATGTGAACATTGAAATATAGATGCGGGCCATCTATTATGCAGAGCAGGATTGGCAAACTATGGCCCGTGGGTGAGATCTATCCTAATGCCTGTTTCTGAGTAGCTCAGGAATTAACACATGTTTGTCTTTAACTTCTAAGTGCTTAGAAAATGAAAGTCAAGATAGTATTCTCTGGCATGGGGAAAATAATATGAAGTTTAAATTTTAGTGTCTATCAGCAAAATTGTATTAGGGCATAGTAACATTCATATGTATATATATATATATATTCACATGCATATACATATATATTCATTCACATACATACATATATACGTCTATGGCTGCTCTGGTGCTCTAGAAGCAAAGCTGAGTATCTGCGGCAGATATTCACTATGTGGCACTTTAGAGAAAATGTTCACTAATCTATGTTCTAGAAAAAGATGCCTTGGTTCTTGGTTATACCAATAATCCACTTACCCACGCTTTTCTGGGGACTCTGGTGCAGATCTCTTAGAAGCATATGTTAAACAGTGATACAGAAGAAAATATGAGAGCATTCTTTCCTTATTCCCATGCACTCATCACACCTACTTCGTTAGCAGGTCTCTTGGTTTTATCACCAGTCTCTAGAATTTGATTAGTCTTCTTCCATAAACACTGCTATCATCTTAGTCCAAGTATCTGCTGCTATCAACCACTCTTCAGGACTTCTTTCCTTCTAAGACAGACTCTTACTGTGTTGTCCAGCAGGCACTTGAACTCACAGTCCTCCATTCTTTGTCTACCAAAGGTTGAAATTATTACAGGCATTTACCACTACACCAAATTATGTCATCTTTTCTCACCTCTTTTCCACAATTTCTCTTCTCAGTGCAATGGGCAGCGGCAAGGTGCTGAAAACCCTGTCCTGAAAAATCCCACAGTGATGTTCCTGTTTCCCCACCCCCTCTCTGTTCAAGCTCCATTGAATTCCTATTTCTCAAAGCCTTGAGAGAAATTCCAGTCACATTCTTTGTCCAGAGGTTACCATAACCCTCCCTGTTACCTGAGGTAGACCAGCCTTGAGCTATTTTGGTGGTCTCTTCCATAACCACCTTTCCGTAAATGATAACCTCGTACCTGACCTGCCTCTTCCTTTCAGCATAAGCTTTTTTTTTTTTTTTTTAAATTTTGATTATTAGCCCCCTGCACCACAGATGGGCACAATGATTGCAGCAACTTTTAAAATTTCCACTTTGCTCTTATTTTAGACACTATGAAACCAATAGGCCTGTGCTAAACTCTCAATAAATATTTCTTTAATAAGGAAATGACTTCCAGATTGCTACACTCCTTATTTTATAGGCAATGTGTGGCGTCTCTCAACCATTTTCTCTAGGCAAAAACATTCTTCAATAAGACAAACAAGCCTTAGAACTAAAAATAACTGAGTGAATTAATCACCACCAGTGAAAGATGCAGGAGCTGCTCACATGTGCCACTTGGTATCTAGCCCATATTTTAATTTCAAAATGTGCATAAGAAAAGAAAGTGAATGAACTTGTACAACCATTTTGGAACTCAATCTGGCACTTTCTCAAAAAAAAAATGGAAATAGTACTACCTCAAGTACTCCTGGCATGCCCTCCTGGACATATACCCAAAAGAGGCCCCACCATTCAATAAGGACATTTGCTCCACTATGTTCACAGCATCTTTATTTATAATAGCCATAATCTGGAAACAACCCAGATGTCCTTGAATGGAGGAATGGATACAGAAATTGTGGTACATTTACACAATGGAATACTACTCAGCTATTAAAAACAAGGAAATCGTGAAATTTGCAGGCCAATAGATGGAACTAGAAAATATCATCTCGAGTGAGGTAACCCAGAACAGAAAGACAGGCATGGTATATACTCAGTTATAAGTGATATTAGCCATCTATTATAGGATATTAGATAGGACAGCCATCTACAGACCTAAAAAAACTAAACACTAAGTATCCTCTAGGGACGATACTCAAATCTCATTCAGAATGGCAAACAGAATAGACACTAGAAGCTGTGGAAGAGAGGAAACAGAATGAGAGCCTATGATACAGGGTCCTCTGAAAGGCTCCACCCAACAGGGGATCAAAGCACTTACTCAGACTCAGCCAAACTTTGGGCAGAGCACAGGCACAGAAAGCCTTATGGCAGAAGGAGGAAGGGTAGTAGAAGGACACATGGAGGAGACAGGAACCCCATAAGGAGACAAACAAAGCTAAAAAATATGAACCCAGGGGTCCTGCAGAGACTGATGCACCAACCAAAGACCATGCATGGAGAGGACCTAGAACCCCCTGATCAGATGTAGTTGATTGGTGGCTCAGTCTCCACGTGAGTTCCCCAGGGAGTGGAGCAGGGGCCTGCTATTTGAGCACCTGCCCTTGGCGATGCAGCCTTACCAGGTCCTAGAGGAAGAGGAATCAGGCAGTACTCATGAGACTTGATAAGATATGGGCAGGTGGCAGAGGAGGAAAACTTTCTCTTTCAGTGGACTAGGGCAAGGCGATAGAGGGCAAGAGGGAGGAATGGTGGGACTGGGAGGAGTTGAGGGAAAGGGCAGTCGGGATATATAATGAAAAAACTGGGAAAAAATTAAAATAAAAAAGAAAGAAAAGACAGTGAACGACTGGCACTTAATTGAAAGCATGGATGAAAATCAAGTCGAAAATACTCAGGAGAGACTTCAGGGAAGGCTCCTAAGAGACTAGCCTCGGTGAAGCTCCTTCTTAAAGGAAGATGCTCACTGAAGGTTTCCCTGTTCCCCCTCAGACTTAGCAGTGCTCAGCTTGTCTCTCAGTTTCCAGGGAAAGTGAAGTCTGTACTTCACTTTAAATTAAATGCAGTTAGGAAATATCAGTTTTATAAGAGAATGTAAATCAGTTTAGATATATTTGAGTTTGATTCCCCCAAAATATGAGAAAAAGAATTTTTTTTTCTTCAATATGATTTTATGGTTATAGCTTTTTTTTTAAGGTGGACTGACAGGCTATTTTTGAAGATGTGTATTTCTTCCAATGAAAGTCACTTGCTTAGTTTATACTTTTTAGAAAGATAAATGGAATAAAACTCCATTTTATGTCTGTTCAAATGATGAATGATTTGTTTTAATCTTTGTGGAACTTCCTCTGTATGACTTCAAATTCCTCTGTTAATTTCATCAGCTAAATAATTGGTTCAGCAGATCTTTAATTCGATAAAAAAAAAAAAAAGAATTCACTTCTGTATTCAACTTGTGATATTTCCAAAGGAACGGATGATAAATGCTCTGAAGTAAAGGTTTTCATATCAATTTGAATTCTAAAATCTAAGTATTTGTCTGAAGTAAGTAGTTTCTGTATTCTTAAAGATTTCTTGCAAGTGGGAGTGATGGGAACAGGCTTCGCTGAATGTGCTCTGGGCTCTGTCCATGAAGAGTGGTCACCAGAGCATGGGTACCAAAGGGCATGAATGAGTGAGACCAGGCTGACTAAACTAACCTAGAAAGGCTCTTCTAAAATGAACCTGGCTTGCAGCCATTATTTTAGTTTGAGATGATATGATTATTCTTATATCCTCACTTCCCACGTCCCTGCTTTACAATGCACTATCTTAGATCAGTTTATTGACAGGGGAGAGCGAGAGTAATAACTGTCAAGATGACAGACTGAACTTCCCCACCACGGGCTTGTAATCCTTTTAAACGAGGATAGGAAGGGAAGAGCAGGTAGTGTTTCTGTTGCACTTTATGTTTTACAAAGCACTTGAGATGCATGATTTCATTTGATATTTACTTAAGTCTGTGCCTTGGTTATTATCATCAAAAGTCATTCACTGATAAGGAAATGGAATACACAGTTTTGTTAAGACCTGTAGCCACTCAGTTGTATACCCAGGGCACAAACCTAGGTCTTTAGTCTGCATTCTTTTTATAGAATAATTGTTTCCTTTTCCTTTATTCTTCCCAATCAAGAAGAGAAACACTACGAGGGAGAAATAATACTTTTATCCCTTTTGGTAGATAATGTCTCAAGGGTAGGAAGTGATGGGAGTGGCATTGAATCAGGGCACATAGCCTGAAAGCCTTATTTCAACGCATATTCAAGAGTGGGTAGTGTATTGCTATTCATTATATGACAAAGACCAAAAAATCTAAAGACCACCACTGGAGACTGTAGGCAATGAAAAAGAGAAGGAACATGGGACCTTGGCACATTCTGCATGGGGACATCTACTATCCCATCCAGCAGTCCAAGCAGGCACTGAATGGAGTTGGTGAACAAAGGGAAAGCTTTTGAACCAGTAGGAGAAGTTACCTGATTCGTAGAGAAATTGCCTAACTTTCCAGCTTGAATTCCTCTACTTCTTTCAAACTGCGAACTCCTTACATGCCAGAAATCTGTAAGTTTTGTCTTTATATTTCACTCACCTTATAAAAAGTGGTAACAACTGATGAAACTTATTTAATTTTTGTGAGAATCCTGTATGATTGGTATTATTACATCTCATTCTCTCTTGTCTTTAAGGATGATGAAAATAATCACATAAAATTAGGTAATGACAGAAATGAACTTTAAATATGGAAGAAGGAAAGAGGGGAAGGAGAAGAAAAAAGAAAGGGGAAGTATGAGAAAGAGAAAAAGGAGAAGAGATGAGGGAGAGAGAGAGACAGAGAGGTGGGAAAAGACAGAAAAAGGAAGTGAAGAGGAAGAAGAGACATCACAAGATAATGACCCCTCACGAGCCTTGTGGATGCTGTCCAGATCTAGTGATTCACTGAACCGATCTCTGGTCCCTGCAGTCCAGGCATAAGCTGGAGAGATTTCAGATTTGGGAAACTCTTGAGCATTTTAAGGTAGCACTTGCTACTTGAATTGCTTTTGCTTTTGTTTTTGTTACTATTTTTCATTTCTTTGTTTTTCTATTTGTTTGTTTGTCTTTTTGTTGTTGTTGTTTTGCTAACCATCCTAGGAATCGCACTTTGCAAAGCCGTAGTGGGAAGGAATAACTTGTCAGACAGCGATCTACCCTTCTCTGGAGTTTGGTAGGATGTTGTGCCAGCGTGGTTTTGTTCACGTTAACTGGAGCGTATGTGGTATGGCTCTTGCTTGAAAACTGTAGCATTGGGTTCAGGTTGATGTTTACAGGTGTCCCTTTGTTCCTCCTCACTTCTTAGGACCACACTTGGTTTGTTTTGTGTCTGTCCTGCAGGTGGAGTGCCACAGCCAAAGAAGATTGCATCTGGAACCCCATTTTTAGGTCATAGATAGCTTCAGTCTTTGTCTAGCTGTGCCAACTGGGTGGGCCGCGATTTTGCCGTGGTCTCAGTTTCCCACCTTATGCTTTCCTAAAATAGATGTGTTATGACACTGAATGAAAATGAATACAAGATGCTATATTTTTTCCATTGAATGGTTTTGGCTTCTTTGTTAAAGATCAGGTGTCCATAAGTGTGTGAGTTTATTTCTGGGTCTTCTGTTTGGTTCCATTGATCCACCATTCTTTTTCTATGCCAATATCATGCAGTGTTTATTACTATTGCTCTGTAGTACAGCTTGAGATCAGGGATGGAGCTACCTCCAGACAATCTTGTTGTACAGGATTGTTTTGAAAATTCTGGTTTTTTTTTTTTTTTTTTCCATATGAAGTTGAAATTTTTGTTTTCAAACTCTGTTAAGAATTGTGTTGGTATTTTGATGGGAATTGCATTGAATCTGTAGATTGCTCCAGGGACTATCTCTGAAATGAACTCAGTGGCTGGCTCTTTGACCTCCCCCCACTCCCCGAGGGAGGAGCAACCTTGCCAGGCCACAGAGGAGGACATTGCTGCCAGTCCTGAAGGGACCTGATAAGCGAGGGTCAGATGGAAGGGGAGGAGGACCTCCCCTATCAGTGGACTTAGAGAGGGGCATGGGAGGAGATGAGGAAGGGAGGGTGGGATTGGGAGGGAATGAAGGCTACAGCTGGAAAACAAAGTAAATAAACTGCAATTAATATAAAAAATAAAATTAAAAAAGAAAATGAATACAAGATCATCTTTTCAACACCAAGCACATTACAAATCTAAAGTATTATTTTCTGTCTCATAAATATGTACTTTGTTCCTGAATAATTTACATATTTTCCTTTGTTTTACTCTTTGGTTTTTCTTACTTTGCTCCCCATTATTTCTCAAAAAAAATATGTGTGCAGGGATCCTATAAACAATATTTGCAAGCAGCCTGTTCAACCTCCTGATGGATTCCTCTTACTTTTTTCTTCACTTATAGAACTCTTCAAAACTGAAGAAAACATCAAAAATAACAAGATGTGACGGAAGCCACTTGGGCAGCGAACATAAATGTTGCAACAGAAAAGGAAGCCTAGCCTTCCAGCTGAAAAACAACTATTCCCCAATGGACTCTAGAAGAATCTGGACTGGCCACTGCAAAGACAAAAACAAGCTTAAAAGTTTTAACACATAAAGCTCAAAGAGAGACTCATGATATAGAATTTAAATTGTCTATTCTCTTTCCTAAAATCCACACTTGTTTTTTAAGACATATTTATTCAATGTGCATATTTTATGTCTCTTATTTTTGCTATCAAAAATTAGCAATTAGAAATAATTTTAGACTTCAACTATTGACTAGAATCCCATTTTAAAGTCTAAATTCTCACTGAATTTTTACCCTTTTTTTTTTCCTAGAGATTTTCTCCCCATTTTTCTAGTGTTATTGTTATTTTTGCTAAGACTCACTTTAGGAAAATTAATTACAACAGAGAGTCACGTAAGTTTCTTCTCTGATTCCCTGGGAACTGTGAAATGAGTTTGACTTTATATTTTCAATTTGTTTTATAAATGTCAACTGTCAACAGCCAAAGCCATTATGAATCACAGACCTCCTCCCTCTACTTCTAGAAGGGAGAGGTGAGGACTGTCATATCACCAAGGTTCTGATAATTTGCCTTGTATTTTATGTACTGTAATCTCGGTAATGCTTTGAGTGAATGCCTATTAGGACTGTAGCAAGCCATTTACTTAACCATAATATTTGATGGGAAGAAAAAGGCAATATAATTATAATGAGCCATATAAATATAGTTGACAAAAACCAAAGTGATTATTAATGAATAGATAATAGACTAGTACTTATAGTTACATGCCTGTAAAAATTAGGGGCAAACACATTATTATAAGTTTTCTTATTATGTATTAAATACATGGGAATAAAACCACTTTGTCTCTAGCAACATGAGGAGATCGAGAGTTTTTCTAGTTAGCTTACATAGAGAACGGTGAGAAGCCTTAGGTTTTGTTCATAAGTCAGACTTTTACGAAACTTCACTCTGAGGTCATAATTAATTTACAAGTTGGGAGAAATTATTTGATGTTTTCATACCGAAGAGGCTCTAAAGACAGTAAGTCATGAGTAAATTTTCATCATATAAATAACCACAGCTAGAGACCTTTGATATTATGTTTATGTTCTGATTTCTTACCTTCTCTTACCTTTTTTTTTTCTCTTTAATAATAACCAATCCCGATTTGAATGCTTTAAAAAATCGCTTAGTGGCCTCACTGTCATAATACAGTGTGTTATCTGTAACTTCTGAAATTTCAGGAGATTGTCCTATTTTTATTTGTTTTTCTAGTTTGCATCCATTTGAGCAGGAACATTTGAAATGTTATGTCTCTGTATTTGAGTTCTTGAACACCACAGAGAATCATAACCCAGCCACAAAGCCTGGGAAAGCTCTACTATGGTTAATCTGGGATTAATACAATTCGTCATTTTTCAGCTAACAGTGAACACTGAATATTTTTAGTTTGGTATATGACCATGATTGAATTTTTATTTTTTGTAAATTCATGTCTTTGACTAGAAAATAAGAAGATGAATTCTCTTGCTTTGGTTGTAAATCATCATAGGCTTTCCACCAGAAATCATGTCTGGCAGTTCTATGTTAATGTAAGTCCCTTTGCATACTCTGCTTCTTGTTGTCTTGATATTAAAAATATAATAAACTTTATGACCTGTCAAGGTCTTGAGAATTCACAAAGAAGATTTGTTTTGTTTTTTGTTTTTATTATCTGTATGTGTTTACAGCTATGGTTAACTGAAATAACTTACTTTCTATAACAAGTAAAATATTAGTTTTTTTTTTTTTTTTTTTTTTTTTTACAATTTATTCACTTCTTTGTATCCCAGCTGTAGCCCCTCCCTCATCTTCTCCCAATCCTGCCTTCCCTCCTTCTTCTCCTCCCATGTTCTTTCCCCAGTCCACTGATAGGAGACATCCTCCTCCTTTTCCATCTGACCCTAGCCTATCTGGTCTCATCAGGACTGGCTGCATTGTCTTTCTCTGTGGCCTGGTAAGGCTGCCTCCCCCCTCATAGGGAGGTGATTAAAGAGCTAGCCCACTGAGTTCATGTCAGACAGTCTCTGTTCCCCTTACTATGGAACCCTTGGAGATTGGGATGCCATAGGCTATACTGAGCAGGGGTTCTAGGTTATCTCCATGCATGGACCTTGTTTGGAGTATGTCTCAGAAAAGATCCCTGGGCCCAGAAATTTTGGTTCTGCTGCTCTCCTTGTAGAGCTCCAGTCCCCTCCAGGTCTTTCTTTCTCCCCCTTCTTTTATGTTTCCCTGCACTCTGCCCAAAGTTTGGCTATGAGTCTGCTTTAAAACTCCAAAAAATATTCTTTAACTAGAACTGAAACCAATTTTCACCACTAAGGAAGCTGATTGCTTTAAAGAAGCCAAGAAGAAAGAGAATGTCCCCAACATTCCCACTCGTTGTAGATTATCAGTGTTGGGCCCAGTCATAACTACAAAATTTTACAGCATGGTCATGATGTGTAACAGGTCCATAATATCAGCAACTAATTCTACTCCTGGAACCCCTGAGATAGCCTATGGCAGTTCAGTATCTAAGTGGCCTCCATAGTAATGGGGACAGGACTGTCTCTGATTGGCCTGCTCTTTGATCACCTCCCCCCGAGGGGGGAGCAGCCTTACCAGGCCACAGAAGAAGACAATGCAGCCACTCCTGATGAGACCTGATAGACTAGGATCAGAGGGAAAGGGAGGAGGACCTCCCTTTTCAGTGGACTGGGAGAAGGACACAGGTAGGGAAGAGGAAGGGTGGGCTTGGGAGGGGAGGAGGGAGGGAGCTACAGGGGGGGATACAAAGTGAATAAACTATAATTAATAAAAACAAAATAATTGGAAAAAATAAAGCAGAGCACAATGTGTGTATTTTATTAAAAAAAAAAAAGTTGCCTTCCCTAATTTCGAATCATTGACTCAGTTTGAGGGATGGTGTCTTATTTAAGGTTGCTGCTGCTGTGATGAAACACCATGACCAAAACTAAGTTGAGGAGGAAAGGGCTGATTTCACAGTTCTATTTAACAGTTCATCGTCAAAAGCAGCAAGGGCAGAGGAACTCAAGCAGGGCAAAAACCTGGAGGCAGGAGTTGATACAGAGGCCGTGGAAGGGTGCTGCTTACTGGCATATGCCTCATGGCTTGCTCAGCCTGTTTTGTTTTTGTTTTCTAATAGAATCCAGGACGACCAGCCCAGGGATGGCTTGTGTTCCTGCCTGCGTGCATGTGTGTGTGTGCGTGGGAGAGTGCATGTGATGGTTAATGTTGACTGTGTGTTGCACGGGCTCTGGAGTCAGTCATATAGGGGACAAACCTCTGGGCACACATATGAGGCATTGTTTAGCTTAAGTTAGGCACTGAGCAAGCCTATGAAGGATTAGGTTGATTAGGTTGTTAGTGAGAACATCCATCCTAGAGGAGAGCAGCAGCATTGCCTGAGTTTGAATGCATGAAAAGGAGCAAAAGCTGAGCAGCGGCAATGCAATCTGACCAAATGCCTCACTGCTCCAATGCTCCACCCAGCAACTTCCCTGACCTGAGGGACTGTACCGTGGCACCTGTGCGCAGATAAATCCATCCTTCCTAACACTGATTTTTTTTTAAGAGCATTTTACCACAGCATCAGAAAAATACCTATGGCAAAAGGACATATAAAAGTAATTTATTTGACATGGACCGGCTAGACTCTAACAACAGGACTTTAATATAAATACCATTTTTAGCCCAAAGTCAGCATTTACTATAACTTCCAGCTTTTTACATAACAACTCAAATTACTGCTAAATAGGAATGTATAAATTTGTGGAAAGAGCTAGAATTAGGATATAAACAAACCTTGATAATTAAGAATACCTATTACTCAGCAATGAAAAATAAGGAAATCATGAAATTTTTCATGATTTCAGGTAAATGATGGGACCTAGAAAGGATCATCCTGAGTGAGCTGTCCCAGAAGCAAAAAGACACACACTGTATATACTCACTTATAGAGACATGTAATATGGGATAAACCTACTAAAATCTGTACATCTAAAGAAACTAATCAAGGGAGAAGACCCTGACTAAAATGCTCAATCTCCATCCCGAAAGGCAAAGAGGAAGGACATCAGAAGAAGAAGAAAACAAGAAACAAGCTAGGAACCTGTCACAGAGGGCCTCTGAAAGGCTCTGTCCTGCAGACTATCAAAGCAGATGCTGAGATGTATGGCCAACTGTTGGCAGAATGCATGGAATCTTATGAAAGAAGTGGAAAATAGCAAGATCTGGAGAGGACAGGAACTCCACAAGCAGAGCAACAGAACCAGAAAATTTGAACACAGGGAACTTCCCAGAGACTCATACTCCAAACAAGGACTATTCATGGAGATAACCTAGAACCCCTGCACAGATGTAGCCCATGGCAGCTTAGTGTCCAAGTGGGTTCCATAGTAATGAATGGGAAGAGGGACTGCTTCTGACATAATCTGATTGGCCTGCTCTTTGATCACCTCCCCCTGAGAGGGGAGCAGCCTTACCAGGCCACAAAAGATGACAATGCAGCCACTCCTGATGTGATCTGATAGATCAGAAGGAAGGAGAGGAGGACCTCCCCTATTAGTGGACTTGGAAAGAGGCATGCGTGAAGAAGGGGGAGGGAGGGTGGGATTGGGAGGGGAGGAGGGAGGGGCTTATGGGGGGATACAAAGTGAATAAACTGTAATTAGTAAAAAAAGAAAAACATTTCACCCCCCCCCCAAAAAGGAAAAAAAGTTTATTAAAAAAAAAAAAAAAACCCAAAGATGAAAGAAATCAGTAGCGTGAACATATATATATATATATATATATATATATATATATATATATATGTTCAAGCTTTTATTTCAGTTCATATTTTACCTATTAAAAATCTGAACCAGAGATAAATAAATAAATTTGCTTGAATTTATTCATGTTTTTACTGTAGATAATTTTTCTTTGTGAGCACACTAGACAGCTACCATACCAATATACTGCCTGGAGCTTTGCCCCTGGGAGGGTTTCCCATTACTGTTGTCTTTCAGGTTCACCTCTGAGTGGGAAATTAGGGTAACAACAACCCACTTCGAGCTTCTATTATTTTATCATGTATACTGATCCATATAATAGCATAATTCATTTTATTAGTTGCTACAGGAAGCTTCCTCACGAGCTTCATAAGTAAGAGCTGCGTAGAAGTATGGACATATCTTGAAGGTCTGGATTCCTCCTTCACATGGCTCACTTGCATCTTTTTTGGCCCATTCCCTTTCAAGCTCACATGTGCTCCTTATATCTTATGGTAGACTTCAGCTAAGCTTACTTGATCTTAATGAATCTGTGTAGATGACAGCAGCCATTAAGGCTTCTTCAGTCATACATAACTCAGTGTACTGTTGTCCTCTAGTCAGTCTATCTCATAGCTCAGTGGCATGATGATAGCTGCTTTCAAATAACTTGTAATTTTGCGACGAAATGTCATAACCATGTCCCATCTGTTAGGGGTAACTGGAGATTCCACATGATCTCTTTGTTCGCTACAGAGAGCTTTAGCGCCACAGGGTTGTCAGAGCCACATACTAGAAATGGATGTCTGCTTAAACCACACGCCTGACTTGCTGGTAGCATCCTTTCTTCTGGATCCCAACACCGCCAGCTATGCCTATCCCTTCCAGAATCCAGAGCACTATAGTCAGTCTGCTATGCTACTTCTAGACCCCAAAAAGGTCTACTAAATGCTATGTGTCTTAATGTAATTAGGAGTCCATGTTCAGACTACGGCCAAAATGCTGCTGCTCTCTGAAAATTCCTGTTGTGATTCAATGCTGCAATATTAATATTCAATGCTGCAACATTAAAAGCGGGATCCATAGAAAATGCCAGCCACGAGAACACCACTCACATGAAGGGAATTAGCAAGAAAAAAAGAATGTAAGGGGAGTGCCCTCCCTATTTTGTATGTAAGGACACCACAAGAAATGTCATCTTTGAGTAGTGCAAGTCTTGACCAGACACCAAATCCGATAATGTTTGGATTTCCATGGCTCTAGGACTTTGATACATAGTGATAATTTTCTGAATTCGCCATATCTGATCTGAGGGTATAACTCAGCTTGTAGAGTGCTTGCCTAGCTTGCATGAAGTCCTGGGCTCAGACCCCCTCACTAAATAAACTGGGCTTGGTGGTGTTTGTCAGTTATCCAAGCACAGGAAAGCAGAGTCGGGGGCTCAGAAGTTCAAAGTCATCCTGGGTTATATAAAGAATTTGTTAGCCTGGATTACAAAAGATCTTAAATGGGGAAAACAAAATAAGAACAAGTATATAAATAAGCAAACTACCCAGTCTATGGTAGCTTGTGTAACACCTCAGGATGAACTGATAGTCCAATACCTTCTTCTCCTTCCCCCTTAAAGATGTGGTGGTTTGAATGAAAATGGCTCATATAGGTTCGTAGGAATTGCCACGACTCCACAGGGATTAGATGGTGAAGCCTTCTTGGAGAAGATGTGGCTCTGTTGGAGGAGGTATGTCTGTAGGGATGGGCTTTGGGGTTTCAAATGCTCAAACCAGGAGTGGTATGGCTGGATCTTGGGGAAGCACTATTCCTAGTTGTCTGAGAAAGCGCCAGATTGATTTCCAGAGTGGTTGTACAAGTTTACATTCCCACCAGCAGTGGAGAAGGGTTCCCCTTTCTCCACAACCTCTCCAGCATGTGTTGTCACTTGAGTTTTTGATCTTGGCCATTCTCATGGGTGTAAGGTGAAATCTCAGGGTTGTTTTGATTTGCATTTCCCTAATGGCTAATGAGGTTGAGCATTTCTTTAAGTGCTTCTCTGCCATTCGATATTCCTCTACAGAGAATTCTCTGTTTAGCTCTGTTCCCCATTTTTTAAGTGGATTACTTGGTTTGCTGCTTTTCAGCTTCTTTAGTTCTTTATATATACTAGATGTGAGTCCTCTGTCAGATAAAGGGTTGGTGAAGATTCTTTCCCAATCTGTAGGCAGTCGCTTTGTTTTGATGACGGTGTCCTTTGCTTTACAGAAGTTTTTCAATTTCATGAGGTCCCATTTATTGATTGTTGCTCTTAGAGCCTGTGCTGTTGGTGTTCTGTTCAGGAAATCTTCTCCTGAACAGTTCTAGGGTATTCAAACCAGGTCCGGTGTAACTTTCTCTTCCTGCTGCATGCCAATCTGGAAGCAGAAATCTCAGCTACCTTTCCAGCCCCATGTCTGCATGCATGCCACCATATTTTCCTGATGTGATGATGATGAACTAAACCTCTGAATTGTAATTCAGCCCAAATTAAATGTTTTTTTTTTTTCCTTTTGGTAAGCATTTCTGTTGTCATAGTGTCTCACTAACAGGAGAGTCCAAAGCATTCTCATATCTTGGGAGCTTTAGGCAACTCTTTGGAGCGCTTTAAATTGTATTGAACAGGGATCAGATTGTATACATCTTGCCACAAAATCCACTTTTTAGCATCATGCTAGAAATAGTGTATTTTCCATATAATGGACCACCATGATGGTGGGGCTGTGTTTGTTTGGATTCGGTGACAGCAAAAAGCCGGAAAGTCAGTGTTTTCCTGGGGATAAAACTGGGAGAATTGTTTTCATCCTTCTTCTAGGTTCTAAAATTTATGTATTTACCAGATCAAAGTTCATAGTATATAATGAAAATTAGGAAAGGCGGTTTAATAAAGATATAATGGCCATGATCAGTATTACTATATTACTGAGTCCTTAGCCAGGTAGCATTTTATATTGAGTTAGTGTGTGAATGAAACTGATAAATAAATGGGATATTTAAGAGATTCCCTATCCTGAAGTCTTTCAGTCTCTTTAGTAGCATGGACTTATATCAATGCACATAGATTATGATAATGTTTTATGTTTATGATCTTGGTCAGAGGTAAATGAGCATAGTTTCAGAGGATTCACCAAAGGTGTTCCTACTGTAATACAGTGCAAAGAAAACATGATAATATTTATAAATATAATAAATAAGAACAAATCAACCCAGGTTAGGTGTAATGTAAAATAAAGTTTATGACATAGTAGACTTTTGTAATTTTCCAACATGTAATAAAGAAAGACAGAACTTTGAGAAATATAAATAAAACATGGGAAGACATTAAGGAGACTGGATGCAGGTCAGTAATATATTTACTTGGAGTTGGTAGGAGAAATTAGAGAGGGAGTAAAGAATGGAGGTGAATCAATGTTCAAAAGAACAACCCCTAAGAACTTTTAGAAACAGAAGCAAATGTCAGGAAATGTGAAACAGTTATTCCCATACCAAATCAATGAGAGTTGAGAAGATAGATACAAAGATAAAATTAGGATATCAACTGGGCTCATAAGGTACTTTCCTTAGTTCAGACAAAAGCTGTGTGCTGGGGAAATGTCAAATGAGAACAGAGACTCCCATTACATAATTTTCAGAAATAAGAATAAAAGAGCTTTGTTAATAAGCAAAACACAGTTTACAACCAGTTAAATTCTTCTTAGTGCAAAAATTATCTAAAGATTGTACTCCAAAAAAGAAACTAAATCTAGCAGAGACTTGAGAATGGAAAAGGAATGGGGTATTGAAATAGGAATCACTGAACAAAAGGCATTTGCTATAGAGTTCAAGCGAAGGGTTCTATGTAGACTATATAAGAAAAACTTATAGATCATCAATTTTGATAGATCATTAAGCTAATTGCAGACAAGCTAGTTGTAAAGGACAAAGGGCTTATTATGCACTTTACCAATGATTTAACCCAAACAGTGATAATGAACATAGGAAAATGAAACAGTAGCAATTGAATATACCTAAGGGAGGAGGTATGCTCTTGTCCCCTCTCTTTTGAGCTAGTTCATATGGGCAGGTCCAGGACCTGGCAAAGGGGCCATTCCTAGAAAAGTGGGTTCACCTTCAGATAATGTGCTTCTCCTGCCCAGATTTTGCTCCTCTACTTACTCCCTTTGAGCCACTGGAAGGTTCTGTGTTTCTGCATCCACAGAGCTGTCCAGTTTTCTTCTCTTCTGCCCTATTCTTTTTGATTCTGTCCAGAGCCAAAGTGAGCAGTAAATTCCTCAGTGCTCTGTGCTTCCTTCCCTAAAGCTTACTTCACTGTCATGTAGTTGGACTCTAAGCTGGCTTATCTTCTGCCTACTGTCAATCATTAGTTTTTATTCTTTTACTTTATTTTACAAAATATAAGAATTTCTGCACATTTGTACATTGTTTATATTTGCATATAATTATGTAACATATAGCAAACATATACTTATTAATTATACATTAATATGTAATTACTTATATTAATTACATGTATAACCATAATAAATTATACACAAATATATTTATACATATAATAAAATTCATAAAATAAATAATACACATTAAGTCATGTATAATTAATAAATATAACCCATGTAGCATAGATTAATAGCTCTCTACAAATATGAATTCTCTGAGAAATTTATACATTAGCACTACATTGACACCATTCCTATCTCCCTCTACTCTCCCATTCTTTAAATATGTATTTATGCATATTTGTACATACATATATATAACATATATGTACATACATGAATAATAAAACTCTGATTGACATATATACATATATATACATATATGCGTACATATATATGTAACTTACTGAGTTTATTTAGCATTGCTTATATGAAAATGTGCCTATGGCTGACCACTTGGCATTGGACAGTCTATATGGGAGTTCATTCCAGAAGGACATTAATTCCCTGTCTCTGTGCAGGTGTTGATTGCCTCTAGATCCTCATCTATAGGTGGAAAAGTGGGAATTTTGTCAACCCAGACATAAGGCTCAGATGTAGGGCACAGAGGAAGCACTGAGTGAATGAAGTGTCAAAGAGATACTCAAGTACTTGTTGAGGTGGGGATGGCCATGTCAGGGACTCCCAAGTCTCAGACCCGTGAAGAAATGGAAAAGTATTCTTCCCCAGAATGCAACTTAGAGGAAAATGGCAAAGCCTTCCTCTGCTCCACGGGTGGATGCTGATAGTGTGTGCAGAACATGCCCATCATAGCTTTTCTACCTCTGGGTTTACCACGTGAAGACTGCTCACCTACAGAAACCTCGGGACTGAGATTAGCTAACCCTGTCCCATTGGTTGAGGCATGTACCCTAATCTCTGCCTGCTTGTTTATGTGAAGGGAATAACCCTGCCTCCTTGCTGTCTACATGCGGTAACCCCACCTCTCTGTTCAACTCGATATAATAAACAAGATGAGCCTCCTGGGCACCACGGTTTCCCCATCAGAGCCCAAACCACGGGGTCCCAGCATTCTCTTGGTGGCCTTGGATGTGTCTGTCTTCATTCTCTCTCTTCCCCAGGAGCTGTGCATGTGTGAAGGATGTGGGATTCATGGAAAATCATGGAAGAGGGAGCAGAAAGATTGTCAGAGCCAGAAAACCAGGAAGTCTGCAGTCACATAGTGTCTTCTATATTTAAAATAGAAGTTGCACACGTGACTCTCAACAATATGCCTGAACGAGGTGAACATAACGATACCAGTGGACATGCAACATGGTCACGATTTTCTTTTTTTTTTTTTTTTTTAACTCAAATTGAGCTTCTGTTTATCATGGTTTCCATCAGTGGCTCAGAGACCACCAAGAGGGTCTCCAATTTCCCTGATATGGAGGAATATGCTTCTCCTAGGACATCCCAAGATTTCAGAAAGCACTTCTTTCCTGGTTTTTAAGTTTTTAATTGGTGGAGAAAACAAACCCCTGCCTATACCTCTAGATGGCAGCAACAATGTCCTCAGAGTCACAGGCAGTCTAAGGAAATTCAGATTAAAACCACAAGGATATAAAACTTTCCAAAACCAGCCGATTGGTAAAATTTAGAGGAAAAAATAAAAGATAAAGATAAGTATTGAAGGAAATATGGATTAACCCGATCTTTCACGTGTTCCTGGTGGGGGTTTAAATTGATCAATCTAATATAGATCTACTACTATATAGAAATAGATATTTTAAAACTAAATATAGACTGTATTATGACTCTAATTTCTACTCCCGAAATCTGATTTTTTTCAAAGCATTGCTCTTGTAAACTGTGGAAGTCTCTAGACACTTTATTCAGAAGATCTCCAAACTTGGAATACCTGTGCCTAAGAACTGTGTAATAGACAAGGAAACGGTGGCACATTAACGGTTAGCATGCAGCAGTGAATGGCATATATGTGGCAACAGGAACATGTGTCAAACCCACAGGCATCAACGGTAGGAACCAGAGAGGACAACCGCACAGGAGATGTGACTGGATGCATATGAATTTGGGCAAGAGACCAACTGCCTCAGCGTGGTAAAAGGAGGGCTGCTCTTTGCCCTGGTCCTGGTAATAACTGTGAGAGGACACCCTAGAGCTGCTGGGTGGGCTGGCAGTCCCTTACGAATCCTCGTTACGGTTATCTAGAAACAGACTTAAGTTCATAAAGCTTTAATCTTGAACTGTGTGCATCACTGCACGTATGAAACAAAGCAAGGACAAGGCGAACAGACATCTCAGACTAGAATTCACCCGAGGTAAACACCAAAGAGAGATCAGCTAGGAAGCCCAGAGGGCTAACCGTGAATTATCGGTGTTATATTTCGTATTTATCATATATGCATTGTGTTTTGCGCATATGAATTATGCTATCATAGGGGGAAACAATGACACAAGAATGGCATTGTTCTTTGCCCTGATTAACAGAGGGTAGATGTTTCACAAACTTGTATGGTAAGCACAAGGAGCCTTTGTATGCACTTTATTTGATCATATAGTAATGTTCTCTGGCATAGCCTCTTGTCCTACTCTGGCTGAGATGCATTTTCCACTAGGACGAGCTCATAAATATTTTATTGTATTTATCCCACATGCTAATGAAAGATAAGAAGTACATTTTCTTGGGCATGTTCCTTAAAATACCCCAAACACTTTGGTTGAAAATAAACACTTTCCACACTGTATGTCAAAAATCTTATCTTCTGTGGTGTTCAACAGCAAAAGCTAAATTCGTCAGTCAGTACAATCAAAGTACATGCAATACTTAATGCCCATGATGGTTATACACATTTAGAGGTAACCTTGACTTTTTTTTTTTTTTTTTTTTTTTTTTTTTTTTTTTTTTTTTTTTTTTGCTTTTGGGCATTTTGAGGAAACACCAGCTTGGCTTGAGTTTTTTCTAAGCTGTGAAAAAGTGCCCGCAGACCTGTTTTTCTAAATTAGGGATTGTGGCAAGGTAGTAAGGTACCAGGAAGAGATCCCTAAGTGTGCATCTGCTTGATCATAGAACAGTATACCATCAGATGAGCTCCAGCTCCCTCCCCTCAAGCACACAGAGCTTTGGTGTACAGTTGAACAGTACTGTCCTGCGGAGTGCACCCATATGAATCTCACATTTAAATTACAAAACTTAAAAATATATTTATTTAGAATAGTTTATGAAAAAATAAGCTTCTTTTATGAAAAGTAGAAACTAGAGCACTTACATTATTTTACATTTCCCTTGGTCATGTTTATTATTGTGCCATGTACTTGAATAAATTATGCAGTTTTTGTCATACAAAATGAAAGATGTGCAGTCTTCCTTTGCTGTCTACAGAAGGTTGCTGTGAGGACCCCTAAGAAGGCCAATATCCACAATGTGCTAATCCTTTAAATAAAGAGGCATGATTTTTGCATAAAAACTGTACATAGTCCGTTATAATTTAAATAACCTATTATTTATCAAACTAAATATAATACAAATGCTGTGTGTACATTTAATGTTTATTATGGTTTCTTGCTTAGTGAATAATGGCAATAGAAAAGGCTGTACATGGTCATCACGCATGTAATTAAAAACAGTTTTGGTTTGAGATGGGTTGAAGAAAGTGATCGATGCACAGGGCGGGGTGTACACAAAACAACAATGTAACACATGCTCACAATGTAGCACATGCTCGCAACAACTTCCCAGGAAAAAGAAATGTCCACAGTGGATGCCAGTGTCCTGAAACAGCAGGATGCCTGGGTCTGAGAAACAGCTAATTCCAGAACAACCAAGAGCATGCAAATTAGAATGAAAAGTGGTTTTAATTTAGAAGGCAAGGACTGCTAAAGTAAAGAATCAATAAAGCTAATAAAATTCATTTCCAATTTTCTCAAAGACTGGGTATTTAATCATACAAAATTAGACTTTCTGTACTGCTGGATTTGTGGGTGGGTATTGTTTAAATTTGTTTTTGTTGTTGAATATATTGTTTTCTCTGTCTATAAGGACTGAGAGTTTTGCTGGGTATAGTAGCCTGGGCTGACATGTGTGTTCTCTTAGGGCCTGCATGATATCCGTCCAGGCCCTTCTGGCTTTCAAAGTCTCTGTTGAGAAGTCAGGTGTGATTCTGATGGGTTTGCCATTATATGTTACTTGGCCTTTTTCCCTTGCAGCTTTTAGTATTTTTTCTTTGTTCTGTATACTTACTGTTTTGATTATTATGTGGCGGGAGGATTTTCATTTCTGGTCTAATTTATTAGATATTCTCTAGGCCTCTTGTATGCTTATAGGCCTCTCCTTTAAATTGGGGAAATTTTCTTCTATGACTTTGTTAAAAATATTTTCTGAGTCTTGGAGGAGGTAATCTTCTTTTTTCTCTATTCCTATTAGTCTTAGGTTTTGTATTTTCATGTTGTCTTAGATTTCTTGTGTGGTCTGTGTCAGGAAATTTTTAGATTTAATATTTTCTTTGATGAATACATCAATTCTTTCCATTGTATCTTCCACACCTGAGATTCTTTCTTCCATCGCTCAACCATGTTCATAGCAGCCTCATTTGTAATAGCCAGAAGCTAAAAACAACCCAGATGTCCCTCAATTGAGGAATGGATACAGAAATTGTGGTACATTTACACAATGGAATACTAATCAGCAATTAAAAGCAAAGAAATCATGAAATTTGTAGGCAAATGGTGGGATCTAGAAAAGACCATCCTGAATGAGGAAACCCATAAGCAGAAAGACACACATGGTACATACTTACTTATAAGTGGATATTAGACATATAATATAGGGTAATCATACTAAAATCTGTACATCTAAGGAAGCTAATCAAGAAGGAGGACCCTGGGTTAGATGCTTCATTCAGAAATGCAAATGGGACAGACATCAGAAGAGGGAGAAAACAGGGAACGGGGGAGGGAGGGACCTACCACAGAGGGCCTCTGAAAGACTCTATCCAGCAGGGTATCAAAACATATGCTGAGAATCATAGCCATACTTTGGACAGAGTGCAGGGAACCTTATGAAAGAAGGGGGAGATAGAATGACCTGGAGGGGACAGGAACTCCACAAGAAGAGCAACACAACCAAAAAATCTGGGCTCAGGGGTCTTTTGTGAGACTGATACTCCAAAGAAGGTCCATGCACGGAGATAACCTAGAACCCCTGCACAGATGTAGCCCATGGCAGCTCAGCGTCCAAGAGGGTTCCCCAATTATTGGAACAGGGACTGTCTCTGACATGAACTCACGGGCTGGCTCTTTGATCACCTCCACCTGAGGAGGGAGCAGCCTTTCCAGTCCATAGAGGAAGACAAAGAAGCCAGTATTGATGAGACCTAATAGACTAGGGTCAGAGGGAAAGAGAGGAGGACTGGGGGGGGGGGGGCATAAGAGAAGAAGAGGGAGGGAGGTTAGAATTGGGAGGGAATAAAGAAGAGGGCTACAGCTGGAATACAAAGTGAACAAACTGTAATTAATAAAAATAAAATTAAAATTAAAAAAATTGGACTTCCTGTGAAGTCTTGGAAGTTCCTGAAATCAGAAATGTTTATCACTTATTTATTTCTACCAAATTTATTTATTATTGAGAAATAAAGTTATACATTTAAGGATATTGATATTGGATATATATTTGTATGGAGATATATATATATATATATGGATATGAATATATATGAGACACATTTGTATTTATCTCACATCTCTCTCTCTCTCTCTCTCTCTCTCCAATGTCAGGCCATTAACTAACATGTGCTCACACTATGAAATGATCTATTTTATTAAAGTAAGAACACTTTAGAGCCACTTGCTGCCCATGGTTTTCCGGCATGCAGCACAGTACTGTCCCCTCAACCCCCGACACTCTACCCTATCCCCATCTCCAGAGCTTGTTCACTACAGAAGGGAAATGTTAAAACCACAGATGAAAATCCCTCCATCTTACCCGCGGTGCACCAACAGCTTTTCTGCTCTCTGCTTCTGAGTTTGGAAAAGAAGACAATATAAGCAGTGATGTAAACTGGGTGTGGTCATATACAGCTTTAATCTCAGTACCCAGGAAGGAGAAGCCGAAGCATCCTCTGTCACTTTGAGGCAGGCCTGGTCCACACAAGTTCCAGGCCAGCCAAGGTTACACAGTGAGACCTTAAAAACAAACAAACAGTGGTGAAAATTTTGACAAATTATGTAAACTCACAAGCTAAAGCAAATTATATGAACATTCAAATATCATGTTTCACCTATTGCAAAGGTATAGATTTATTTTATTTTTTGAATGACCATCTGTGTGTGTGTGTGTGTGTGTGTGTGTGTGTGTGTGTGTGTGTGAGCAGGCATGTGCCCCTGTGAGTGCAGGTGCCCTCAGAGGCCAGACAGGGTTCCAGAGACGTTAGAGCTGGAGCAACAGGTTGGTGGTTAGGAGGCACCAGATGTGTGTGTTGGGAACCAAACTCAGGTCACTGCAAGAACGCCTAATGCGAGGAATATCGAATGGCAGAGAAACACTTAAAGAAATGCTCATCCTCATTAGCCATCAGGGAAATGCAAATCAAAACGACCCTGAGATATCACCTTACACCCATCAGAATGGCCAAGATGAAAAACTCAAGGGACAACACATGCTGGAGAGGTTGTGGAGAAAGGGGAACCCTCCTCCACTGCTGGTGGGAATGTAAACTGATACAACCACTCTGGAAATCTATCTGGCGCTTTCCAAGACAATTAGGAACAGTGCTTCCTCAAGACCCAGCTATACCACTGCTAGGTATATACCCAAAGTTTGCTCAAGTACACAAAAGGGATATTTCCTCAACCATGTTTATAGCAGCTTTATTTGTAATAGCCAGAACCTGGAAACAACCCAGATGTCCATCAATGGAGAAATGAGTACAGAAATTGTGGCATTTTTACACAATGGAATACTACTCAGCAATCAAAAAGGAGGAAATCATGAAATTTGCAGGCAAATGGTGGGATCTAGAAAAGATCATCCTGAGTGAAATATCCCAGAAGGAGAAAGACAAACATGGTATATGCTCACTTATATAGACCTATAAGATATGATAAACATAATGAAATCTATACACCTAAAAAAGATAATCAAGAGAGCAGAAAGGGGTAAGATTATCAATCCTCATTTAGAAAGACAGATGGGATGTGCATTGAACATATGACAGGAGTCTACTGAGCGCATCTGAAAGACTCTAACTAGCAGTGTTTTCAAAGCAAAGACTCATGACCAAACCTTTGGCAGAGTACAGGGAATCACAAGAAAGAAGGGGAGTTAGTCTGATGAGGAAAGGATAGGAGCTCCACAAGGACCAAATATATCTGGGCACAGGGTCTTTTCTGAGACTGACATGCAACCAAGGACCATGTATGAATATAACCTAGAACCTCTGCTCAGATGTAGCTTGTGGTAGCTCAGTAACCAATTGGTTTCCCATAGTGAGGGGAACAAGGACTATTTCTAACAGGAACTCAATGACTGGCTCTTTGGCCTCCCCACCCCCCAAGGGAGGAGCAGTCCTGTTAGGCCACAGAGGAGAGCTTTGCAGCCAGTCCTGAAGATACCTGATAAAACAGGATCAGATGAATGGGGAGGAGGTCCCCCCTATTAGTGGACTTGGCAAGGGGCATGGTGGAGATGAGGGAGGGAGGGAGGGACTGGGAGGGAATGAGGGATCGGGACACAGCTGGGATACAGAGTTAATAAAATGTAACTGATAAGAAAAAAATAAAATTCAAAAAAAATAAAAATAAAATAAAAGAACGCCTAATGCGTCAGCTACCACTCTGACCCCAGGAAGGCACACATTTAGCCCCCTAAATTGTGTGAGCTGTGAAACATTGCTTTGATGTGTTTTAGGCAAGTGAATGAAAATAACAAACATTTAGAGTATTATAAAATACACTAAAAAATCAGTTGTCTTTTCTTTTACTAAGTTACTTGAATGAGTTACTCAAGGCAAAAATCGAAAATTATGCCAAGGAAAGGCAACTCGGATGAGCACCATTTCAAGTACACAAAGTTATGAACAATATAAATATGAAATGGACTTGTAATTTGCTGTGGATAGTGTGTGTACATAAGAATTATGTACAATCTTTTAAAGTTTATTTTCAAAACACAAAATAAGTGTGCAAAAGTGACCCTTCTTAGTCAGCCTGAACGTGGAAGAGTGAGTAGCAGGCATTAAGAAGTTCTACGGGTGAGGGTGGGAAAGGTGGCTTTACTTTGATCAGCAACTCTTACAGATATATGATGGAAATTTGGCACTGAGATGCATTAATATGCACAATTAATGTGCTCAAACTAAAAAAAAAAAAATAAGCACCATCATTTTGGAGGGCCAAGACTCTGGAGGTGTGTAGTTCGATGTTTGGATGATCGGAGTGCCATAGTTTTAAGATTACCAATGAACACCTCACTCCTGTTTAATAGCAGGTTAATTTACCATAACAGGCAATGGTTACAATTACTAAGTGTTTGGGAATGCTGTCAGGAAATGAAACCTGTCTGTCTGAATTAGTAACTACACCCACGTCTAGAGAGCTTTGTCTCTGTCACCAGGCTTTCTTCTTACGTGGTAATAGATGGTCTTAGCACTGGGAGCATTTGTTGCCCTTGATGTACTATTGCCCTTTAAAAACCATTCCAATCCACCCACTTCTCGTTTCTTTCTGGTTTGTGGTCTTTCATCGCAACTCAGCTGCACTAGCAGACTGCAGGGTTCAAACATTTTCCCTGAGCCCCCCGCTTGATGTAGTAGACAGACGCATTCTCCGCTCCTCTGCCACTATAGTGCTTCTTGATAATTACATTTCTTCATAATTCTGTGTATTTACTTAGATACTGTCTTTCCGTTGACGTCCTGGAAGCCAGGCTGTTTGTATCATAACCTGGTGTCTTCAGGACATGATGTAGGTGCACAATCTAATTTTTTTTTTTTTTTTTTTTTTTAGCAAATACACCTTGAATAATGTAAAAATTTACTTTACTTTCATACCTTTAATTTAGATTTCAAGTTGAGATCCGGCACCCACATGGCAGCTCACAATTATCTGTAACTCTGACGTCAGAGGGTTCTGATACCCTCTTGACACATGCAATAGATGGCATACTGGCAGAAGAAACCATTATATATGAAAAATAAAAATAAATAAATCCACAAATTAAATTATAAGCTTTGCCTGCCACATAAAGGAGAGTATCAGAGCCCTGGACCTGGATTTACAGATGGTTGTGAGATACTGTGTAGGTTCTGGAATCTCAGTTAGGGTCTTCTGTAGAAACAGCAAGTGCTCTTCACTGCGAAGCCATCTCTCTGCTTTCAAGAATTGTGTTTATCAGTGGGAGTTTTGAAAACTATATAGCTCCAAATACTGCGTATTTCCCTTTTTCAGATTTTGAACAGTTGCCTTACCCTTTAAGCATGCCAGTCTGTCTGTTCCAACAGGCAAGAAGGTTCATGATTGCAGCATTCCATCTGTCTTGAGCTATAGTCCCACGAATGTCTGGCACAATAACTCAATGAATGTGTGAAATGAAAGGCTTCGTTCACTGACAGAAGGAAGTCAACTTCGACCTTTAGAGAATCTTTCCTGACAACAGATGATGCTGGATCCACCCTTTTCAGGGACTGCTAAACATGGCAGTGCTGACAGAAATACTGACGATATATATATATTTTGTCCAGACTATAAATGTGGCATCTATGAGTTGATACATTCTGTGAGCAATATGGTTTTAATCCCACTGGACTAAATTTAGATCCACGATGCTACACCACAGGCCTGAGGCTCCTTCAGTTCTTCCTCTGTTGAATGGGAGAGAGGCTGGTGTTTACAGGGCTGGTGTGTGGTTGGAAGAAGACATGGATGTCCAGGAAGCATTCCGACCCCTTCCACACACCTTCCCCAGTTCCCAGCCCTGGAAACATGCAGAAGAGTCGTTATTCCCTTCCTGACATTTTCCTCTTCTCTGCTTTTTGATTGCAGTTCAGAGTATGTTATTAGTGTCAATGAAATTTAATAATAAGATACAATCTACAGCACCGCAATTATGTTAGTAAGAATCATTTATTTCATGGCAGATTTTTTTTAAAAAATATTTTCAGCTTTTGCTTGTTTGTTTCCAGATTCACCATGGAAAAGATGAGAAAAAAAACATGCTACAATTCAAATTTGTGCCAACAAATTTGAATAATTTGTTAAATTATTATAAGAATTATTTGTAAAGTTACAATTTTTTAATATGTTAGACTTTCGGTCTCTGAGCAAATAGGAGAGGAAGGGTTTCATTCTGCTCTCAATTTCTGAACCTCATGATGTCAAGGCCTGCGTGGAGAAGAAAACAGAAGCTCACACTAATGCATCTGAGATCAGGAAGGGCGGGAGGTAAGGGGGGTGTGTGGTATGAAGAGGGACAGGGTCTTTCTCCATTTCCCCTCTGCCCATGGCCACAGCTGTGGCATGCTTCTGCCCATATGCCATTTACTTACTCCCCTGCAGAAGCGTCCTCACAGACACGCTCAGAGATGGTACAGTCTCCTAATCTGCACTCTTTACTACAACCAAGTTGACAACCAAGGTCGATCCTCACAGAATGTGAAGAAACTCTCAGATTACTCAAGGATTGCAACCTGTTATCCAGAGCTCAATCCAAAAATTTGGGGGGAAAATGCTTCAAAATTCATATTCATCCTATCAGTTAAGATTGTGGAGAGTTCTTCCAAACAGGAGCCCTGTAATATCCTGTGGACTTTAAAGTCCTCCTCAAGGGCTTTTTCAAATATTTAAAAGTATTAATCAGAAACAGTTGCAAATAAGTTTGTGTCCACTATTTGTATTTCACATACATTAAAGCGAATGCTGGGTTTCGGCTTTCTAAAGTTTCTGTTTGTTGCAATTCTTAGACATTTTGCTTTGCTGAATTCAAACTGCCAATGCCTCGGGCGTTGTAACTTTTTAACAAGAATACAGGAGCTTCTCGCAGAAGTGACCACTAGATGTCGCGAGTTATCTAGTTTGTAAATCTCAACAGATGATGTTCTCAAAAAGTTCGCCTCTCCCTTTTCTGCACTAAACTTCCTCAAAGAGTGGAGGAGCAAGTCCCAAGCGATTATGGAATCAAGGGGAGACAAGAGTGAAGAAGTCTGCTCACTGGCACACGGCTCTGGAGATGTGAGGCCTTGCGCTGGCGTGTAGGCTGTAACTCTTACAACGTCTTAAGAACCAAGTTTTAACGCACTATAGGATGGGTGACTGAGGCGGTCCTTTGCACCATTTCCTTTCTTTTCTCAGATGCTCGGGCACGTTTTGGCAATGTAAGAACTCTACAACATTAGCACATTTGCTAAGAAGAATAGTCGTGGACCATGAAAAATTCTTCCAAGCAAAATTATTTAATGTGCTGCCAACTTTGAGTGAAAACTGAATCATTTGTAAGGCAATAGTATTTGTAATATCCAGGTAAATATTATTTTACCTCTCCACAAAACTTCTTTCTTCATCTGAAACATCTCCCACAAAGTGAGAGAATAAAGAAGACAGGCTGTCTTGCACAAGCTATGTCTTATGCCCAGCAAGTTTATTAAGGAACACAGCATCTTTTTTTTTTCTTCTTTTTTTTTATTTTATTTTTCTTTTTAGTTACATTTTGTTAACTCTGTGTCCCAGCTGTATCCCGCTCCCTCATTCCCTCCCCAACCCCACACTCCCTCCCTGGTCTCCTCCCTGCCCCTTTCCAAGTCCCCTGATAGGGGAGGACCTCCTCCCCTTTCATCTGACCCTGTTTTATCAGGTATCTTCAGGGCTGGCTGCAAAGTCCTCCTCTGTGGCCTAACAGGACTGCTCCTCCCCTGGGAGGGGGGGGGGTGTCAAACAGCCTGCCCTTGAGATCCTGTTAGAAATAGTCTGGGAACACAGCATCTTATATGCAGTTTTAAGGGGAGAAGTGGGACAAAGTCAGAAGAAAATGATCGTACCGTGGAAGGAAGTCAGCAGAAAGCGATTCAAGCACCACGGTACAAAGGAAGCACAGCCTATCTCAATTCCATCAGAGACAACACAGTCACCTTGGAACTAATAACTCCAGTCTCTTCAGCCGGAAAGAGCAAGTTCCCTGGAACCGAAATCTGAACTCCTTTCAGATCCTGACCCCAGCTGCAGACCAGACCTTGCAACGTCTGCCCCTGGGCAAGGACACAAAACTAGGTTCCCTTTGTCCTTTTATCGGGGCCTCTTGAGAAAGCTTTGGATCGGCCTGGCTCTCGACAGGGAAATAAACCTTAAGCAACCCGGAAAAATGAATAGAGGATCAAAACACCTATGAGGCCCTGGTCTTCAGAGAGCCCTAGTGTGTTGGTTTCTTGTCTCATTATCGTGAGGGAATGCCTGACAAGAAGCAAAATTACAGTGGGAAAGGTTTACGGTGGCTCGCAGTTTGAGGTTCCGTAAATCACAGAGAGAAGTTCATGGCGACAAGAGCTTGGGCGACAACGTGTCGGCAGTCCTCAAGCAAAACGTTGGTCCTCTCGCTATCATCCGGGATGACACGCCACGGAATGGCACCACCACAGTAGTTTAAGGTGGCTCTACCTCAATGAAACTAATCTAGGTAATTCACCACAGGCCTGCCTGCGGGCCAGTCTTCTGGGTGATTTTAGATACCATCAAAGTGACAAGAAATATTAACCCTTTACGCCAGCCTTTCACAAATTCTGCTCTATGATATTCAAACCTAAAATAAAATGGAAATAAATCCAAATTGATTTCGTTTTCTTTGAGTCTCATGTTTTATAAATCTTAGGGAAAATAATGACTAGATGGCTGTTGCTATGCACCGCCAGCTAGATTTGTAAGTTTGTTACGGAGATGGCAGTGACATTGATTTTTATTCTTTGGAAACATAAAGCCATATTCTTAAACCTTCATATTTATAAAGGGTTATTATACCACGTGTCTAATTTCTCACTTATTTTCTCTTATGTAATAATATGACAGCAGGTGCTTTTCTATTACTATTACGAAATACCATGGCTAAGAGCTGCTCCCAGAAGAAGGGATTTGTTTTGCCTCACATTCCCAGGGGGATAAGAGTCCATCTTTGGTAGAGATACATGGCAGTGAGCAACAGGCTCACAACAGGAACCTGAAGCTGAGAGATCACATCACCATCCCCATGCAGGGAGAGGAAGAGCGAAGTAGAGGTGTTAAAACTGCAAACTCTCATGGTCCATCCACAGTAACATATCCCCTCTAGCAAGGCTACCCCCCCCCCAGAACAACACCAACAGGGACCAAGTGTTCAAAGAGCTGAGCCTGTTGGGGACACTAATCATTCAAACTACCACAATACCCAACATAGTGGAATATCAGAAGACAGATACCGTTGTAACCATGAAGAAATGACACCACTTGGAAAAACAGAGTTAGAAACCAGAGACACAAGAGAAACGTTTTCATCAGAATCTTGGAATCTCTTATGTGAAGCTAACTCTCCTGAAATCAGGAGGTGTTTAGGGTATGAAACATTAATGAAAGAGAAGCATTTTTTTTTAAGCATGTAAGACTTCTAGTGGCAATCTTAGCTAGTTTTGTCCTACTCAGGACACTAGATTTCTTCAAGGGAAATATTAGCATATATTATATATATGCGTATATACATAAAACACACATACATACATACATACATATATGTTTAAGTCCCCTGTGTTATGCCTGTTCTTCACACACTTTCCTCACCCTCCTGTGTTTTATACTTTGGTCAATGATTTGCTTGAATTTTTGTTAAGGTCTACGTCTTTATTTACATCTGTTGCACGTAGATGAGACTTGTTTCAAAACATTTGCTAAAGAGAACTTCTGACCTTGGTTCCTTTGTCAAAGGTCGGTTGCCTGTGTGGCTCTCCTTGGTTTTCTGGTCAGTCCCACTGAACCGTGCGTTTACTGTTTCACTGAATCCACGGCTTTATAGTAAGTCCTAAAGGAGACTGTTGAGGCTGGTCTGGTGCTTTATAAACACAAATATTGAATTATGGGCCCTGAGATCTGGTTGCAGCCTGAATGAGTACATTATCATGTACCCTGATTATTTCAGTGTAAACATTGCTCCCCACTGATCTCTCATTGGTTATTACAAAAGCTGGACAGCCTGTATCTGGGCAGAAAATAGGTAGGCAGAGCTTCCATTCCGAGGCTTGGGGTCTCAGATAGGGACCACAAGGTGAGAATGAGGACATCACCATGAGGAATTTACCTGATGGACCAGAAGCCAACCAAGAGTAACTTAGGGTGTGTGGATGGGAAGTAGCCAATCTCGCTTAGAGAATAAGTATAACAGGTTATCTACCCAGTTATTGAGCTTGCAGCTTATTAATAAATGTAATATGTTTCTGTGCCATTTTGGGGGGACTAAGAATGGGTGAATGAAAGGCCCCCTGAATTATTAAATACCTCTTACAGGAGCCTGATGTGACCACTGATATGAACCATGCCAGAGAATATTGCTATGTCAATGAGAAAATCGGTGTTCTACAGCTGCTGAGTAGAATGTTCTGTAGGAGAGTCATGCACAGTGGTTAGCTCTTGTCTTTAATACTAGGTATGCATGAAGACTGAGAAGGACCATGGAAGGTTCCAGACTAGTCTCATTCACATGGCAAGTTTAAGGTCAGCCTAGGCTATCTAGAGAGACTGTGTATGGACTGTGTATGCATGTATGTGTGTGCGTGTGTCCATCACTTCTATAAATTTGCAAAGCAGGCAATTTTAATTTGTTTTCTAAAACAAAGCCCTTTTCTTTTCTCCTTCAAAAGACTCAAAGTGAAAGTGGACTAGAAACAAGTAGAAAGGATGACTTTCTTCATACGTAAAAAAGAGCACTGTGATTATAGTATGGCACAGCTTCATTCAATCCACCCTCCATCAGAGCAAATAAATCGTGAGTAGCTATGGAAACCCATGTGGTGCTGTCGAGGATGAATTAAGACAAGTGGCTATTTATGAACGGTGCAATAAGTAGGTAAATTCTCCTTGTCTCTGTGTCTAAGCTGAATTGAATAAACACATCTTGTTAACAAATGCCCAAGTGGTATTGCCCTTGTAATAACCCATTTGTAAATAATTCCCATTAAAAGCTGTATTGGTGAATACTTTGGACATCAGAAAGATAGAAAATAAATATTTAAGTTGCATTGCAGCCCCTCTTCAAAGTATCCTATGGCCCCAAGGGAATGTCTTATTTCAAGCTAGTGAATAAAGAAAGGAAAAAGCTGTATGTGTCTGAACATACTTGGTGCATATGAACTCAGGAAAGGCACATGAATAAAAATTTTAAAAACTTTATATTCCTGGGCATGATGGAAATACTTTAATGTCAGTACACAGAAGACAGAGGCAGAAGGCCAGTCTGGTCTATATAGCAAGTTCCAAGCAAGTTCCAGCCATGTAGTGAGACTGTCTCAACAACAAAACAAACAAACAAACAAAGGGCAAGAAAGAAAATTGTCTATTAAAGAATCCTCATGCATGGCAGACAGACTAATAGCAGACCGTCTGTGAAGTTTGTGACATGCTGAGTGTGGTACTGAAGGAGAATGGGAACACTAACATCCATACAGAACTTCAGCAGTGTCTCACCGCTGACTTTATTCTGAAAGGGTGTGTCAGAGCTGCAAGTCTGAAGTGCTACTGGCGAGGAACAGATACTCAGATGGACACCAGTGGTGGTGCCTACATGGAGAGGATGATGCATAGGGGATGAAAAGGCAAGTTTTACCACATGAAGACTGACTTGATCTGTATGTATCGCTGTATATATCAGGCCAACGTGAGCATCCAACAGGACAAAGATGGATCCTAGAGTACTCCTCCTCCCCTGAAGGAGCAGGAATATGTTCAAAGGGAGGTTTTGTTTGTTTGTTTGTTTGTTTCAGACAGGGTCTCTCTACATATCCCTGGCTGTCTTGGAACTCACTATACAGACGAAACTGACCTAATAGTCTGCCTGGCGTGCACTGAGATTAAAGGCATGTACCACCACGCCCGGAGAAAACACTCAGAATATGTATTTGCTCTACCTGTTTCAAGACCCCTGCTTGCTTCTATAGTCTTTCAATGTCTCGCTTCCTCTTTAGGCATTTGCACAGTGCTATTTCTGAAAAGTAGACTCACTTCATAGCTGAATAAATGTCAAAGTACTTCTGGACTTCCCTGAATTTTGATGGAAAGGCCCTGTTGACACATCAGTAAAATACCAACGCAGGTGACTGCTGTTATCTTATAAGATTAGTTGTATGTAGTTCAGAGCTATCATAGCTTGGTGGCACTGTTGGTTTCCACCCTCCTTTGGAAACTTGCATGGTGCCTTCTGGCACCAGGAAGACCTCAACCCTACACAAAGTACCGAAGGCAAGTGACCTGGATAGGTGATGCTTTCCAGGGAAGAGCGTGCCAACTGATTGTCCACTACCAAACGGCGAGCCCTGACGCCATGCATGCAACTAACACTGTATGGACTCAGTAGGCTAATTTAAAAATATATACAAATGCATATGTGCATGCAGCAATAATTGGTGAAAAAAAGAGGCAATGAAAAAAAAAGCACACAGTAGTATAAAGGAGTACCTGGAGAGAGGAAAAGGAGAAGAGAAACATAATTAAAATACAATCTCAAATACAAAAAAAAAAAAAAACAAAAAACAAAGATTAGTAGTATATTTTTCAGTAACAACTGGTACAGGTATCTGCTCTTACGAGGTTAGACATATACCAAGGTGACTTTTTTGTTTTGGTTTTTGAGACAGGATTTCTCTGTGTAGCCATGGCTGTCCTGGGCTTGTTTTGTAGACCAGGCTGGCCACAAACGCACACGTGATCTGCCTGCCTCTGCCTCCCCAACTTCTGGGATTAAAGGCATGTACCACCATGCCTGCTCCCAGGTGATTCGAGAGACTATTTTTCCCGAAAATAGTTATAAAGGACCTATTCTATCAGAAATAGGATATTTTAAAAGCCATCTCTGCCTTAACCCTTGAAAGATTAATGATGTAAAATATTCCAATTTTAACCAACCCACCTCTTTACTCTAGTGTTGCTTTCTTGTCTCTGTGTAACTTGAACTAATTAATCAGCCATGTCTACCTTACACTGTATTTTGTAGAATGAAATGCCACCCACCTACATCTTTAAACTAGTTTCATCATCATCATCAAAGCTGTCACAGTCATCATATTTTTTACTAGCTAGAACTAAGAAAGACCCGAGGGGAAAGCTTGTTTTATACTATTATTATAATAAACACAGGTTGGTGCTATCACACAAGAATGAAAACTAGGACAGTTCAGTTTTCAGAAAATGCATGCTTTATGTGTTTAATTCTATTTTGCTTTTATATTTTTGTTTGTATATATATTAGTTGAACAGATAATTTTAAGGATGATTTCTGGTTATGTTGCTAATTATTCAGTTGATCCCAATAGACCACCAGCTATCAAACTGTTAGATACAAACTACAAATGCTAAAAGATGGGGGAACTCAGAGTGTCCCTCATTAAGTTGTTCAGAAACATCTGGGCTTTCAGCTCAGGGATGCATAAGACTGGCTATTTGTTCTAAAGGTTGTGAGAACTGAGTGATAGTCACAATGGTGGTAGGTCAGTCACATGTGGGTAAATGGTAGGAGATTGAGGAAGTTAAAGAAAGTGCAAGATCATTTATTTCTGGATCAAAAAACATTCAAATTCTCCAAGAGCATGAGGTTCTAATCAGTCAGTCAGTCTTGAGGAATTGTGGAATCTTCACATAGGCATCGATTTGTTGAGTTGGGGTCGTTGATTCACAACACAAAAAAACTATTTTAAGGAAAAATTTTAATAGTCAGATAAGTTTACCCCAAACGGCATGATGGAATTTAGTGAAGCAAGTTACTGGAAGCCCAACATTTTTATTTACTAGTGCAATGAGGTAGGCCTCACTGTAGTTTCCTGAGAACGCTGGCAGGGTGCGCAATGTGTAAGATTTACAATCAAGGAAGCGTCTCTGGATGCCGCAAAGAAATGTCCCCCTTCTCATGCTTCATAGCCCACGAGTCTACTGCTGATGACCAAAACTCTTCAGGGCTTCTAAAATTCAAAGTGTATGTTTTGTCTGACTAGAACTAAGGGTATGCCTCTGAAATAAAGACTGTGTTTCCCACCTCCCACTGGATACCACAGAGTAATAGCCATGTAAAGGAGGTGCTTAAAAGTCTGCCATTTGCAAAGTGTTTGTTTATGGAGCTGGAAAGTGTGTTGTAAGTATGTATTATGTCCAGGAAAGAAATATTAAAATAAAAATAAGGTACACTGCTGTGAGAAAAGGGGAAAGTGAATAATGGGAACAGGCAAGGTTTGTCTTGGCTTCTACATGTCTCTACTCAAATATTTTTCTTCACGTTTTTCCCAAAGGCATAATGCACCACTCATTCTTCCTCCAATATCAACTTCTTCCCAACTCATGGCTAACACGTTTTCACAAAATTTAGGTGCTCTAGAATTCCCGGCAGTTGCATCAAAATTGGACTCCTCAAAGCAGAATGTATGAAAAATAAAATAAATTTCTCCCAACAGTTTGTCACATTCTTGATATGAGAACAGGCTTGTTGTAGCAAATTCACTTTACGAGGATGAGAAGAGTAGAAAGGTACCGATTTACCTCAGATTTGGTCAGTTTCTAAAAGAAATGGAAAGCTGGAGGTGTTCCAGATGGCAGAGTTGTAGTCTATCCTTGTAAACCTTCTTCTTTTACTTCATGGTAATCTTTCCTATAGGGCTTTGATATGATAAATGCACACATGTAGAAAGTCAGATTGAAAATACCATCCCCCCCAAAAAAAATCTATGAATGCAATGAAAGCAAAACCTTACCTCAATAAATAACAGTTTTCAACTACATAAATGTTTGGCAGAATATGACAGGGTATTTTTGTTTAAGGGTGACGCTTTTATGTTCATGTAAAAATGTATGCCCATCTACATATTAAAAGTTGCACGTTATTGCTGGTGATGAGTATTATCTTAGTGAAAACTGTTGTCTAGCCAAAGCTGTGGAACGGAAGAGGGAACCCTCACATCTCTCCCGCTGTTACTTATATTTGCTCACACAGTACACTATGCCGCTATAAAATTCATCATAGTTGACATTCACCACACTGAGCTCCGGGACCCTAGAAACAATAAGCAAATGTTTCAATGTTATGGCAACATTCCCTAGGATGGTGGCTCATTCTTGCTCTTGCTCAGTGTCAGGTGACTTTCTGGAAAAATGAGTGAGCAGGAAGCTGTTACAGTCCACTGCATTGGAGACAAGCTGTTCAGTCAACGCCAGTTAAGTCATTCTGGGCTCTGATGTTCATCTCGAGAGGTCTAGTAACTCCAAAGCCCCAGAGAGACCCCCAGAAGGCCCCAATCTGTATGGCTAATCTGACTCCATGACAGGCTTCATTTTCAGCTTTGCCCAACTAAGCCTGACTTTCTGTTACTCAAAACATAGAAAAACGGTTCCTGGAAAAGCTGAGGCTCACAGGCACCAATCAGCTTAAAGGTTAGCACATGGGCTTGAGCTAAGTATAATGATACAGCAAACCTGAGGAAAAGGCCTTCGCAACTCTGGAAAGTTCCTAAATGTTTAGCCAATCCTAAATTCCCCATACCTCCTGAGTCAACCAACCAAATGAGAGGTTAACTTACTCCTTCTGGAAATCTCCTTAAATGCCTTTATATTGAGCCTGCGTGCTCACTTTGGGTCTCCCTTCTAAGGAATGGTGGCCCCAGTATGCTGGTAAATTTCTGCAAAGTAATGCTCCTCGCTTTTGCATACTACTTGAGTCTGGGGGGGGTCTTTCTTCAGTGATTCCGACCCTAACAATCTCTGTAGATACATTTACTTTTGTGTTTTGTACCCAGCACTGACAATACTCTGGGAGACTCATTCATTTTCACTAAATTCAAAACAAACTCATCGTAAATCAGAATACACTCACTGATTCACAATGGGGAAACAAACCTTCCCTCTGGAGGTAATATTTTCTTCTCATAGACTTATGAAAAAGAGACATTAATCTTAGTGCATAGACCCCTGGGTTAACAAAATATTCAAGCTTTGCAGCTGTGTAACTAAGCAAGTGTGTTCTAATTCATCTCCAGCTCTTTAAACACCTTTTTTTTTTTTTTTGGTATGAAAAGGACTGTTATATTTCTCTGACTCATTCAGAATAAAAAAAATCCTAATTATTGTGTCATTTTTCATCCTTCCATTCATCTTTTGTAACACACTTTCCCCCAGTGCTATAGCTTTCCTTTTCTTTTTTGACATCCCTTAAAGGTTGCATTGGGAACTCTTGAGATAGTGAAACTGTAACCTGGCAGACAAAAAACGAAGATATTCTAAGGAGACTGTTCAGCCCGACCCTCAGACGATTGAAACAGTGGATCCCAGAGAAATGGGAATTTCTCCAGGAGTATCCAGAGGGAGAACTTGTCTCCTGGAAAGGGAGGTTACGCAATTCCAGCTGCCACCTGGCAGCTGAAGTTTGGACCCCAGAGTGTAGGGTCAATGGCGAGCTGGCGGACCACACCTTGAGGGTTCTGCTTAGATATGCAGTCCTGTGGCCCCTGTTTAATCATGGATCTCACTAGGAATATGATGACAGACTTGAAGGGTTTCCAGGGTCTTTTTGTCCTTTTTCCTAATGTGGCCACACTGAGTAAATCTTTTCCCATTACACTTTTACTTTTGGCTTGTGGGGCAGGGGAGCTGAACCCAACTTGGGACGAAGTTTGTGACTCTTAATTCAATAACAAAACTTCCCATTTTTAAGATGACTATCCCAAAATGAACTCTAATGTACATAAGGTTCCTTGCTATTGAAGTCACCTGTCCCTTTATCTACATTTACTCTTAAATTGTCCTGGGTTCAGCACTAACAGTATGAAGTTTATACACTATCCAGTTTGGATTATCTATAGACCCAATTATACCTCCATGCATTCCACAATAAGAGGTCATGTAATAGGATTATTTTAATTGTTACAGACTCATGAGTAATCCAATCAGAAGGTATGTGATGTTAATTAGAACTAAAATTTCTTCTCTTGGTAACAAAGATCTTAGTGACTTTCTTTCTTTCTACCCTGTTTTAAAATACATAATAGATAGCTAGGGAGCCTGTGATCCCAGCACTTGGGAGGCAGGTAGAGGCAGGTAGATCTCTGTGAGTTGGAGGCCAGCCTGGTCTACAAAGTGAGTCCAAGACAGCCAAGGCCACGCAGAGAAACCCTGTCTTGAAAAAATAATAATCAGTAGATTTCAGTGTATGCTTTTTTATATAACTCTTTAGATTTGTTTTTTATTTTAATTTTTATTAATTACAATTTACTCACTTTGTATCCCCCATGGAGGTCCCTTCCTCCTTCCCCCTTCTCTACCTGTGCCCCTCCCCCAGTCCTCTGATAGGGGAGTTCTTCCTCCCCTTCCTAGTCTGAGCCTAGTGTATCAGGTCTCATCTGGACTGGCTGCATTATCTTCCTCTGTGTCCTGTTAAGGCTGCTCCCCCCTTAGGGGGAGGTGATCCAAGAGCAGGCCAATCAGTTCATGTCAGAGACAGTTCCTGTTCCCAATACTATGGAACCCACTTGAACACTGAACTGCCATGGGCTACAGCTGTGCAGGGGTTCTAGGTTATCTCCATGCATGGTACTTGGTTGGAGTATCAGTCTTAGAAAAGACCCCTGTGCCCGGATTTTTTTGTTCTGTTGCTCTCCTTGTGGAGTTCTTGTCCTCTCCAGGTCTTACTATCTCACCCTTCTTTCGTAAGATTCCCTGCACTCTGCCCAGTGAGACTTATGGCCAACATTTCGGTAAAGATTTGTTTTTTAAATGAGCACTGCCTCAAAGTCCTCTTGATAAAACAGGTATTTTATGATCACTGCTTCATAGGGTTTAATCTTTGAGAAATGCAAACTACCTACACATAATCTGAAAATAATACAAATCTTCTAAACAAGAAAGAGGACCTGGGGTAAGATGATCAATCCTCACTTAGAAAGACAAATGGGAGGTGCATTGGACATAGGAGAAAACAAGTAACAGGACAGGAGCCTACCGCAGAGGGCCCTTGAAAGATTCTACCTAGCAATGTATCAAAGCAGATACTAAGACTCATAACCAAACCTTAGGCAGAGTGCAGGGAATCATATACAAGAAGGGGGAGTTAGTATGACGTGGAAAGGATAGGAGCTCCACAAGGACCAAATATATCTGAGCACAGGTTCTTTTCTGAGACTGACACTCCACCAAGGACCATGTATGGACATAATCTAGAACCTCTGCTTGGATGAAGCCTGTGGTAGCTCAGTAACCAATTGGTTTCCCATAGTGAGGGGAACAGGGACTATTTCTGACAGGAACTCAATGGCAGGCTCTTTGACCTCCTCATCCCCCAAGGGAGGAGCAGTCCTCTTCAGAGGCCACAGAGGAGAACTTTGCAGCCAGTCCTGAAGATACCTGATAAAACAGGGTCAGATGAAAGGGGAGGAGGTCCTCCTCAATCATTGTACTTGGAAAGGAGCAGGGAGGAGATGAGGGAGGGAGGGTTTGGGAGGGAATGAGAGAGCTGAATGCAGCTGTGATAGAGTTAATAAAAGGTAACTAATAATATAAATAAATAAATAAATAAATAAATAAATAAATAAATAAAAAGATAAAAAAAATAATACAAATCTAATTAGAGCACAAAGGGGCAACAATGGAAATAACATAAAACAAAACACACATTTAATGTGTAAATGCTAAAGTACAACTACAAATTAGAAAAACCTAATCAAACACAAATTTATGCCTCTAAAAAACTCACATAATTTTGACAACTCTAACCACAGATTTAGGGATTTGTATACATGCACCCACACACCAACACACACATCACACACACACATGGTTTTAGTCTAATTAGGAAGAACATCAATGACTTTCTTAATTGTAGATTTCTTTTTTCCAAATATAAAATACCAGCTTCCAAAGCATACTATAATTATTTTGTTATGATGCTATGTTAAACCTGAATCTTCTCAAAGTGGTATTTTTAGAAAATTAAATGCATATTGAAAGTATAAAAAATATTTTCTGCTCAACCGAGTTAAGAATTTAGGCTTGAGTTAGTATCTACTAGTAACTACGTGAGTACTTTGTTGAGCATTGATACAGGAATCAATGTGTATTTTTGTATATGTGACTTTTCTGTTTCGATGGCTCTTTCCAGAACCTGCCCCGAACATCTGACAATCAGTTCTGCATGTCGGCTGTGCACATCACAGAGATGAACAGAACTCACAGCAAAGATCCCTTTCCCTGAAATTTGTGCAGATCTGAATTGGGAAGCCCTACTTGGCTTCCCTTTCATGAGAAAACAGTTTTCTTTTCTTGGCAGAAGGCCCTGCGTGCACCCTATTGAACTGCTTTTTACTTTGTGAAGTATGCCCTATCTTAAATAATTTATCAGACCATTACAAAAATATGAACCTCATATTCAGAGCCCTCTGTTTTGAGCTTTCTACTCCCAAATCCACAACTGAGGCTTCTCCTGGAATCTGAAACTCACATGAGGATTAATTTAGTGTGTCAACTTCAATAAGCACACAGGGTATTCATATACTATTTAAGTATTATTCCTAGCTATGTCTCAGAGGATGTAATTAGCATTAGATGGTCCAAAACTCCTGATCACTATTGGGAGGAAACGGACACTGTTATGGACCTGTCTCAAAAAACTAGTGTTGTCCAATAGTTTGTTCATTCAGGACTTTGAGTGTTCACTGGAAAGATGAACTGAAAGCTAATGACTCCAAGCAGTTCTCAAGCCCAGGACCTTAAGATTTAAATATGTAACTGTAATTAATATAGTGTTGCTTTGACATTTCTAAGACTATTTATACAGATGATAGGCACTCTAAGCATGGAAGACAAAAAGCTCCAAATTTATATCTATTTTATCTCCTTGTTAGATGTAATTAGCTCACGCAAGCTGTATGTATGTTATGTGTGTGATATATAAATTCAAGGGTTCTTTATGCTTTACAGGACAATTCTACCTATTGTATACTACTGTTGTAAATATTAAATATGGTTTGTGATAAGATTCAGACTTGTATATATTAATTAATGTTGATGTTAAAAATCTATCTGATCTTGCTTCCATCCTCTCCCTTCTCTCTGAAATTCAGGCTCACATCTTTCTGGTCTTGCTTCTATCCTCCCCCCTGTATTTTCTCTCTCTCTCTCTCTCTCTCTCTCTCTCTCTCTCTCTCTCTCTCTCTTCTGCCCTCATTCTATTCCTTTCTCAGCCTCTCACGAACTATCTTCCTCTTCTTGTCGCAAATTTTGTATCTGAGCCTCTTTTGAAACAGTGTGCCACTTTGTAGCCAACAGTGGCTTCAAACTCTGTTTCCTTGGCTGCCCCCGAGCAAGAGCAAGCGTTCTTCAGGCTTCCAGTTTGTCCATAAAAATACCACCGTACTTAGCTTCTAGTTCTTGACACTAAAACAACAAGAAATTTCTTATTTAGCATGAAAATTTCCACATGGATCTTCTTGTCAAGCGTGCACAATACTCAGAGATTGTGAATTTTAGCTAAATAAGTGGGGGAGATCTTGAGATCAGCTTCTTTGGAGAGGGAATGAGTAAGTGTTTTTCCTTTAGAAAGTGTGTGAACAAATCAATGCTTTAGCAGAGAGAGGTATAGTCTGTTTCAAAAACTGTCTGGCCTTAGTATTTACTTTCTCTTCTACATCAGTAATGTAACACAGTGAGAAAGAATTTCACTTTCTACCACCCCGTTCACATAGCTTTGCCCCTGTGCCACATGAAGCTGTGAGTGGAAAGATAAATGGAACTTAAAAATGCTTTGTTGAAATGTTTAGGTACCTAAAATCACTTCATTCCTTCAAGATGGAACATGAATGTCACTGTCAAAAGTCATCTTGGATGTTTTATCTCCACACTAGACTACAGAGATACAAGGCAAGTGGAAAGAAGCCCTGCTTGCTGGTGTCCATAGCCAGTAATTCTTTGTAGAGTTGTGATTCCTTGTTTAAAGTGGATTCTATCCTTACATTTAAGCACAGTGAACTGTGCTGAATATCAGATAGGCTATAAATACTGGAGTATGATACCCAGGCCCACAGGTGCCTTTAGTATTGGAGCATGTTTCATGGGGGAGATTTCTGAAATCTTACCCATAGTTTATGTGAGGTTCATCAGGGTGTCTGCCCAGATCTACCAGAGGAGGCCTTTTTTCCTTCTCACTTTTGAGAAGGAAATCTCGTTTGACACTCCTTTCTGAGAAAAACTAACCTAGAATGATCTTCAAAAGTGATGCAATGAGAGAAAAGAAAGCCCCGTGATTGTTGTAGGGATTAGAGACGACAGTGAAAATATCACAGGGTGCTGCCAACACATTAGTCAACTGGGCGTACATAAGCCTCTTTCCTTACATAGTTTCCAGATGAAAAGAATAGGAAAGATTTATAGCTATCCAGCTAAGCACGGAGGTCATCCATCCTCGTGTTCAACGCTGGGAGGTGACAATCCCCACCACAGACCAATCACACTATAGTTTGATATCCTGTCACCCCATAAAACATGTATTACCATCAGACCTGCATAACAAAATGGAAAGGTAACGATTACACTATAGTCACAAGTATATTAGTATGCAGCAAAGGAAATATACTCAGTATTTTATAAATGTTTTCTCCCAGCCATTACTAACTAATAAAAGAAGAAAAATGAACATAAAGGAAGTCTTTTGGAGTTTGGTGGAGAGAAAAGATGAGAGTATTCTTTGTGTGTGTGTTGTTGGTTTGATAATCTAAAGCTAAGAAAGAAAGGATTATATCATTACTGCAGTTGGTCATGGGAAAGTTCCAACTTCCAATTTGTCTTTTAAATTTTGACCATTGAGAAATGATCCCTCTTTGTTTCTAGACTGTCAGAATCTGAAACATCCCTGTTCATCCTGAGTTATTGATAATTAGCATTGCTTTTGGTTTTGAGCCATTGCAGACAGACATAGAGACACACAGACACAGGGTTGGGGACACAAACACACACACACACACACACACACACACACACACACACACGCCCATATGCATATCTTTTGTCTTACAAATTTCTTCTCTTTTTCTTTCTGAACTGTACTCTTTATCATTGCTTTCTGATTGTGACTTGTCACAGTTTTTATAATCCATAGCAGAAATTTCTTGGGTATAACATGGATGAATTGGTGGGAACCCTACAGCTCTGTTGACTATTCAGACAGAAGTGAGAACGATTTGGCGCTGTGGCTCTTAAGACTGACATCTGTAATTAGGGTAGTCTTGTTGTATAAACCCTTAAACATATGAAACTGGGCCCTGGTTCTAAATAATTAATATCCAAATTGAAATGAATAGGTGGATAATCAAGTGGTGTCTGGAGAGTTGAATAATTAGCAGCTCTGAGGAAAATCTCACACGTAGGTTGTCATTCACAGTGAATGTCCTTCACACAGTAAAGAAATCACTGTCATTTCTAACATGAGGTCTGATCCAGCATTTTTTCTACTATTTGGGTAAGTTCAATTGCCATTTTCTGTTCCTTGCATTTTGAGATAACTTTTATCTGTGCTGTAAGATAAAGAGCTGTCCTCATTCCCTAAGTGTGGGGAGTGTGAGAATACGCAATGTGCAGACAGTGCCCTCTCTTTCATAAAAAGGTTTTACTTTTTTTGTGAGAGATCATTGGGAAATGTATGTGAAAAGTTATTTCTACAGTGTTTATTCTATACCACTGTGTCAACCATTACACCAGTACCATAGTTTTGATTATGACAACTTTGTAATGAGTTTTTACAAGTAAGAAATGTTAGTTCTGTAATTTTCTTCTTTATTATTAATTTTTATTTACTTCAAGTCTTTTAAAATTCCATATGAATTCTAGAATGCTTGTATTTTTATAATAAGCAGCACTAAATTGTTGGGAGGTATTAAGAGTAATACCTTTATTTCAATCTAGTATTATTACTGTTGTATTTTAAATTTCTATTTTATTAGTAAATGTTATTATTTTATGATTAATTTGTGTAATGCTGTTAGCATATCCATATCAAGATCTTCTTGTCCATTAATAGCTGCCTTTCCAACATTATTATACATTAATAGATTTCTGAAGCTTTTCTTAACCAAAGTTTTACATAAACGCATCTATTTTGTCTACTGATTTTGAATTCTACAACTTTGCTAACTGAAAAAAATTGACAGCTTTTTTACATCAAAGATCATTTTAATATAAACAGAATTAACAGAAGACCTGGTGGGCTGCCAGATGACCTTCCCCACCCTCTGTTACTCAGAGTCTCGTTGTTTTATTAAACACTAAATCATCTTTTAAAGAATCTGAGTTAATAGTATTTATAGTAATCTTCATATTTTTAGGTTTGGTTGTGTTTAATGAACTGTGATTATTGATCTTAAAACAAATCTGAAAGTGTATTGGCCATTGTTTCTTAACATACTTTTTCTTATTTGTTTTCTGCTTCACTTTATTTTGAAGATTTCGGATGCATGTGTTTAATATACACATAAACACATGTATCCTCGATTGTCCTTCAGGTAAGTATAATCATCACACTACTTTAGCACTTTTCTAATTTTTATGTATAAAGTTTCTATTCTTATCTCAAATATGCTCATCTTCCTTCTGCAATGTGTAACTGCTGTTCAAGCTATAGAGCTGGTTGATGCTTTACAACTTATAGGGGTTTTGTGTGTCTAGAATATTAGCTTTTATTCCTAGAAATCATTCCCATATTCGTGACTTACCAAATGACAGAAAATGGCCCACTGTCATGGTTTGTTACTGATTTTTTTATTGACTGAGTTATTTTACGACATGGGCTGTATTTTTCAGTTTCATCATGAAGAAACTTCTGGAGGGATATAAGAGAGGGACAGTTTTACTGCTTGGATGTTAAGTATATTTGTACTCACATACATAAATATTATATAAATGAGGGCCTGGCAGAGGTGATGCATGCTTTTTATTTATTTTTTAATTTTTTTATTATTAATTACACTTTATTCACTTTGTACTTCCCATAAGCCCCTCCCTCCCCCCTCCTAATTCCAACCTCCCTCCCCCCTCTTCACACATGCCCCTCCCCAAGTCCACTGATAGGGGAGGTCCTCTTCTCCTTCCTTCTGATCTTACTCTATCAGATCTCTTCAGGAGTGGCTGCATTGTCATCTTCTGTGGCCTGGTAAGGCTGCTCCCCGCTCAGCGGGAGGTGATCAAAGAGCAGGCCAATCAGATTATGTCAGAGGCAGTCCCTCTTCCCATTATTATGGAACCCACTTGGACACTGAACTGTCATGTGCTACATCTGTGCAGGGGTTCTAGGTTATCTCCATGAATAGTCCTTGGTTGGAGTATGAGTCTCTGGGAAGTTCCCTGTGTTCAAATTTTCTGGTTCTGTTGCTCTCCTTGTGTGGTTCCCGTCCTCTGCAGCTCTTATTATTTCCCACTTCTTACATAAGATTCCATGCACTCTGCCCAACAGTTGGCCATAAGTCTCAGCATCTGCTTTGATAGTCTTCAGGGCAGAGGCTTTCGGAGGCCCTCTGTGGCAGGTTCCTAGCTTCTTTCCTGTTTTCTTCTTCTTCTTCTTCTGATGTCCATTCTCTTTGCCTTTCAGGATGGGGATTGAGCATTTTAGTCAAGGTCCTCTCTCTTGCTTAGTTTCTTTAGATGTACAGATTTTAGTAGGTTTATCCTATGTTATATGTCTATATGAGTGAGTATATACCATGTGTGCCTTTCTGCTTCTGGGACAGCTCACTCAGGATGATCCTTTCTAGGTCCCACCATTTACCTGCAAATTTCATGATTTCCTTATTTTTCATTGATGCATGCTTTTAAACCCAGCACTTGGGAGGCAGAGGCAGCGAGATCTCTATGAGTTCCAGGCCGGCCCAGTTTATATAGCTAGTTCTAGGGTATCTAAGTCTACACAAAGAAACCTTGTCTCAATAAAAAAAAAAGTAAAAGGAAGTTATTTTTTAATGAATGTATTCATGTTTTAACAATAGTTTATTAAACTATAATTTTAAATCACAGACACATGCATATGCTAATTTAATGCAATAAAATTAAAAATTAAAAAATGGAGCATTGCATTCATTACATAAGACTGGCGCAAGTTGCTCTGGATGCATTATGGCCTATCACTTATAACATTTTCATATCTACCTTTTAGACATAGCTATAATTTATAAGCCTGGAAGAGTTACAGGAAACAGTACTTGAATCTCTTTTGCTGTATTATATGTTTTATACTATTTAAAATACCGGTATGGATATATATCCCAATAGAATGACTAAGAGCTCACATAAAATACAATTTTAAGGAGTTGATTAAGCAAAGTTAGACATTTTCTTTCTTACCTTTTCATTATCAAACCAGCAACATAGACAGAAGATAGTTTTGTCTATGTTTTACTCACTAAGTTTTACTCACTTCCAAACCTAAAATGACTGTTTGTACTTACTTTTGTTCTTATAGTGTTGACTGGGAAATAACATTTATAAAATATCGAGTATAATTATTTTTGTTAAGTGAATAGTTAAGACACTGTTCTGGTGAAGCTGTCCATAGGCAGATATTTTGCATTATAAGGAATAAAGGGCCACTTCACTATTTTCAGTAACAGTCGGAGACTACTTATCTGAGGCACTTTGCAATAAGCCTTAGTCATTTATTAAATCTGTTCTGTCCAATGCCTTGACTCGTGACTCGATAGGTGCTCTTTGCCAAGTGTATTGTTTGCTTAGCGATTTGGCATTCTCCAAGCAGTAACAGGATTATGTGACTCCTGTTATATATTGTGTCTCTGTTACCTGGATAATCTAACTCAAGGAACGGTGAGAAGATGTGGTTTATTTTTACAATTTACAGTTTCTTGTTCCTGAACCTCTCTTCTAAAGTATTGACCCAAAATCCAGGGTCAGCTGCAGAGAGAGATACAGATTTTCCTCCATTTTGGTCTGAGGTTAGTGAGAGTATAGACGATTTTCCAGTGCAGGATAACAAAACCGTCATTCATGTCTGGGATTATGCACATCGACTACAGTTATATAAAATCCTTATAACACAATCAAACAAATATTTTAAGCATTTTGGACGAGGTGATACGGGCAACGTACTGTGGGCTCTAACCTTAACTTATGGAAAGCTATATAAATCAGGTAAGTTCATTTTAATACTTCCTGAGGAAGTCTCCTTTGCCATACTAAGGTTTTTGATGTGTTTAAGTGCTGCTGCTGGTACAACCATTTCTCTACCACTGTGAGGAACTTCTTGTGCTTTGGTCAATGATGTCTGTGTGCAATATTACGTAGCATACTTGTTTTTATGTGTCATAAACTCTCTGGTATGAGAAAAAAACGTAGTCTTTAATGTAAATCCTTGTTCCATAAGCTACACATGCACACAGCATGGAGAAGAAACATTCCTTCTCGATTAACCAGACCCAGATACCACGCTTCTGTCTAACAGTGCTCTTGGAGAAATTGGCGCTACAAGTACTTCTGTCTTGTTAGTTATGGTTATTACAGAAAATATTACAAAAAAAATCTTTTCACTAAGAAATCAAAGTAAAATTTCTCATGAAATAAGGCCAAGAATAGACTTTTCCTTAAATGCCTAGGTTTTGTCTTATGGTAACAGGAAGAAAAATCTAAGACAAGACACTTTCTCACACTGTCCTTGAAAAGAAAGTCGAGAAGACAGTGACTGAATCACTTACTTGTCATACTGAAACAAAAAAAAATGATGGAGTAACCAATTAGAGAGGAGAGGCCTTACTGTGTTTCTGGAAAGTTCTTTTCTTCTTTCTTCTGTTTGACTGTATTTTCCTATGCAGTGCATGATTTCTAAGGGATGCCCTGAGTCAGCTTTCTTATCACATAGGCTCTGTAAATGTAGTAGCTTTCCCAACTCCTAGTATTCTTCCCCAACATTTTTTTTTTCGTTGTCTGTGACTAGGCCCAGGTCAAGTACAGAATGGCACAATACTAGAATGTCACACATTGTGCAGGAAGTCTCTTTCTGTTAAGTACAGTTCATAAAGCTTTCAGCCTTTGCGGGAAGAATGATGTTGCCTAGCAGAAGCTACCTGGGGACCATAAGCTTCTGCTGGTTTAGCTCAGTCAACAGGGATTTTTACAGATGAGTCTCTGACTGCTTTCCAACTCCCAAAGTCCCTGGAAGCAGATGGAGAACCACCATACCAACCCTTATTTCAGCAAGTACCCCTCCTTCCTACATTGGCTTTTTTTCTTTTCTGCCCATTATTACCTAGCTCTATGAAAATCCTGAGCGTTCACTTCAGATGCTTTTTAACCTACTCTTTTCTCTCTGCAGATAGATTTTCAGACCCTTCCAATACTTCTGTGTGTGCCTATAATGATGAATTCCCTGACTGTCTATCGCCCAGCAGTGGCTGGGGTGGTAAGTGTTACATTTTCCCTATGTGTCTGCAGGCACCATGCTTGCTTTCATACAGCGTAAGATTGATTCACTGAAGTGAACACTGCTATTGCTTTGGTGAAGATGTACGATTTTCTCTTCTGTTTTCTTGGGTAATAATCAAATAATATATATTTTATATATATATATAAAACATCTTTCATATGATTCCCTGCACTCTGCCGAAGGTTTGGTTTAGTATCTGCTTTGATACACTGCTAGGTAGAGTCTTTCAGGGGCCCTCTATATAGGCCCCTGTCCTGTTACTTGTTTTCTCCTACGTACAATGCACATCCCATTTGTCTTTCTAATTGAGGATTGATCATCTTATCCCGGGTCCTCTTCCTTGTTTATCTTCTTTATGTGTATAAATTTCATTATGTTTATCATATCTTATAGGACTATATGAGTGAGTATATACCATGTGTGTCTTTCTCCTTCTGGGACACCTCACTCAAAATGATCCTTTCTAGAGCCCACCATTTGCCTGCAAATTTCATGATTTCCTCATTTTTGATTGCTGAGTAGTATTCTGTTGTGTAAAAATACCAAAATTTCTGTATCCATTCCTCCATTGAGAGACATATGGGTCAGAACCAAACCTTCGGCAGAGTGCAGGGAATCATATGCAAGAAGGGGGAGTTAGTATGACGTGGAAAGGATAGGAGCTCCACAAGGACCAAATATATCTGAGCACAGGGTCTTTTCTGAGACTGACACTCCACCAAGGACCATGTATAGATATAACCTAGAACCTCTGCTCAGATGAAGCCCTTGGTAGCTCAGTAACCAATTGGTTTCCCATAGTGAGAGGAACAGGGACTATTCCTGACATGAACTCAATGGCAGGCTCTTTGACCTCCCCATACCCCAAGGAGGAGCAGTCCTGCTAGGCCACTGAGGAGGGCTTTGCAGCCAGTCCTGAAGATACCTGATAAAACAGGATCAGATGAAAGGGGAGTAGGTCCTCCCCTATCAGTGGACTTGGAAAGGAGCAGGGAGAAGCTGAGGAAGGGAGGGAGGGTTTGAGAGGGAAGGAGGGAGCGGGATGCAGATGGGATACAGAGTTAATAAAAGGTAACTAATAATAAAAAATAAAAAACTATAAAACAAACAAAAAAACCCTCTTACATATCCTGCTCTGAATTATGATACCAAATATATTGACTATGAAAAACGATAAACTTCTTTGTCCTTTTAAGTACTCAGGATTTGAGTTTCTGTTACTTATTCTATGTCCTTTCAACTCTATTTCCATTAACTTCTGCCTATTCTATTTGTACTCATACTCCATGGTCTTGTTTAAACACTTCAGAGGCTGCTTCAAGTCAATCCTGACCACAACATCAGCATTGCCATAGCACAGCCAGTGAGACATTGAAAGCAATCAAATAACTTCCTTCCCTATCCTTCTGTTTTCAAATCCTTTTAAAAAATATATACACTGATTCCTCAACTCCAATTCTGTTAAACCCTTATCTTGCCAAACCTTTCTTCTGCTGAAAACAACAGACTTAAAGGCTGCTGGTGAGTTCACATTACCACCAACTAGGTCATTTGGAGACCTCACAGAGGAACTTCACTATAGTGTGATTCCAAAAGACTTAATAGTTGGAGGTCTCTTCACAAGTAAATCCCACTGGCGATAAAGTTCAAATGGTGAATCGCATAAGTGTGCATTTCAAAATAATAGTCATGCTTTATAATCAACAAAATTAACTTATGTCTATTCCTGGTAGCTCAAAGGAAAATTTATATCTCACTGAGAATAGTCTCAAAAACAATCAAATATCTAGGGATAAACCTAAGCAAGAAAGGAAATGAGCTCTACAATCTCTGAAGAACAAGACTGGAGAAGAACTGAGGAAGTGGAAAGATCTCCCATGCTCATCAATTGGTAGAATTATTGCTGTGAAAATACCACCCTAACAAAAGCAACTTACATATTCCGTGTAATTGCAATCAAATATCCATGACACTGGATAGACAAAACAATCCTGATCAAAACAAGCAATGCCATAAGAATTACAATACCAGATTCCAAGCTATGTTATAGAACTATAGTAATCAAACCAACTTAATGGCAGAGAGAGTACAGCAGTGAAGAGCAGTTGTTCCTCTTGCAGATTCAATTCCAAGGAGCAACATGACTCCATCTGTAACACCAATACTATGGAATTTGGTGCCCTCTTCAGGCCTCCACAGGCAACAGGCACTCACACATATGAGTTAGTGAAATTTTATATATATATATATATAATTTATATATATTATATATAAGTAATATATAAATATATATTATATATATAATTTCATATGTGTAAATATGTCAAATATATATATATATATATATATATATATATATATATATATATATATATATATATATATATATATATATAGTGCATCAATGGAACAAAATAAAGCCCCAACCTGATTTGCATGCTAATTGTCTCTACCAAATTTTCTTAGGCTCTTCTAGTCTCTCATATTTCTTAGGGCCAACAATGTCAGTAGAATAACTTCTGGTGCAAGTGGCTAAGTCATTTAAGCAGAGCCTTAATTATTTTGTTAATCACTATTTTGACTAAGCACTAGGTAACTCCACATGCTTTTCTTCTGTTCTATTGCAGGCATAAACTTCTATGTGATTATTCTGAATTTTTTTGCTGCGATTGAATCAGGCTTTTTCACGAACGTAACACACGAGATAGTTTTATTACCTGGAGAGGAAAATAAGCTTTACTTCTGTTATTCTGTTAAGGAATGCAGAGAGTCATTCCCACAAGCTATGGATGAGGCCAAGAAGTTTTTTCAGGTAAAGCAATGCAATTATTGCTTTTTCATCTGAGTGACACAGAAGAGCTTCCATTTCAGTTATAACTTGTAATTTAATGAACTTAATGTTTATGTGGGAGATAAGCTAAAATTACAGAATGATAGATGATGTATTTTTCCCCATAAATTCAGGTTGGTAGATGGATAATTAGCAGGGCATTAGCATGACTGTACTTATAAAAAATTAAATTGATATGGAAAATATCAAATTCTGTTAGTCTGTGGAAGAAGTTAGTGTGCATATGCATGTAAAGCAAATAAGAAAATTAAATGGCACCTTCAGGTGTTAAATTTACTTTGATAAGGTTTATTTCTGTACAATTAACTACAGCAGGATTTCAAAGTAACCAGTTTTAGCAATTCATTAGCCCAGTTATTAAATTTCTTTTAGTTTGAAGTGAGTTCTACTCTCATACATACCATTGTTTATTCTGTAGTATTTGCAATCCAGGAGGCAATTGGCTACTGTCAACAATATCACTGTGTATAACACAAACGAAAACACGGCAACCCTTCTTATGTGGAAGGCCCATCGGGCAGCTATCAACATTGCATTATCAATGTTCAGTGACAGGTAAGATAACTGGTTTCCACGATATGATCACTTGTTCATTTCTTCTTGGCACTCTAAACAATAATGTGTAAGATTTCTGTCTCAGTATTTGGTTGCCCTACTTTTTAGAATGCCTTGCGAAGCCTCTTTTCCATTTTCATCTGTTATTCAGCTAAGAGTCATTTGGTAGGTACATCATCAAAGAATAAAATGAAAGGTTGGTTGGATATGTTTACATCGTTCAGAAAAAGGTCTCAAACATTCTCTGGTGGTACCATATGAAATAAAGTAGTTCCTGATACATAAGCAATGTTTTATGGATGCAGTATGAAATAATTTTTCATTTTTGTTTTTCTGATCACTAGGCCCTCTAAAATTACAAATATCCACATGGTTGGGTATTGTGACACAGAGCTGTTACTAACATTCTCAAAACATAGGCAAGAAGATGGTGAGCTTAACCTGGGCTTCAAGAAAATACTGCCTCAAAACCACAGGGGAAAATAAAACAATAGATATTCAAACAATTTGTGCAAAATTAATAGTATTTACATATATGTGCATTCTTTTGAGTGCTTTATATAATTTCTAGATTGATTATAATACCTAGCTCAGCTATGCTTTAGAACTGTTGTTCTGTATTGTTTAAGAAATAAATACCTATGCAATCTAGGATAGTTCTACAGTAGAACTGCCATCTCTTCCGACTTTTCTTTGATTGTTGCCTGGTTGAATCTGTACATGAGGAATCCATGGGTACAGACAGCCATGTGTCAGGTAACTGAGAAGGGAAGGCGGTGGGATTCTGAGCCACATGTCATTTTACTGCACCATCCTTCAGCCAGAGGCCAGACGTGCTCTCAAGTATTAACCAGAAAATGCTGATTTTGCTTAATTTTTGTTCTCTAGTTCATTTTATAATGATGGCTTTCTAGATAAAACATTTAATGCTAATACATTTCAAAACATTTTTATTTCTGTCTATTTTTGTTATGATTGAGAATTAATTCCATGTGAAGATTATGGAATTTAGAAATCTCTTGGTATTTGACAGGTGTATGGGCAAACTTAATTTTGCTGATTTTCCCATTTTTATATTATTATTTGTGCTTATAATAATGTCTGATATCTGGTACTCTTGTGTTTCTGAATTGTTGTACATTGTCTCTAGAGATATTTTTATTAATCCTTATTCTTTTGGTTTTTTCTTACAAAGTTGGGAATTTGTTAACATTTATAAATAAAACATTTTGAGCATTGAATAAATGTTAGACATGAATTTCAGAGTGTTACCCTTAAATAATCAGTTTAAAATAATTATTTTTAGTTATTGAATGTGGAAGATAAAATTATTCACAATAAGCTCTTTTTTCTGTTTGAATTCATTACCTTTTATTCAAAATTTTTTGTGTCTAATTCTTCTCATAAAGAAATCCTTTTTAAAATTGTATTCTTCTATATCTTGATAGACAGGGGTCTAATATATTATGATTTAAGTTTTTATTATCAAAACTATTTTAAAGTTCCTGAGAGTATAATGGATATTCTATTATAGTATAATTTAATAGAATATTTATTATATCTTAAGAAAACATCTAATTTATTTATTTTATGTATGAGTGATCTATCTGCACCTATGCCTGAATGCCAGAGAAGTCATCAGATTCCAGTATAAATGGTCATGAGTCACCATGTGGTTGCTGGGAATTGAACTCTGGACCTCTGGAAGAGCAGACAGTGCTCTTACAAGCTGAGCCATCTCTCCGGCTTATTATATCTTCTTAATTTTCAGTTAATTGTTATTTTTAATTGTTCTGAATACTTTGGGTCATGTGCTGGACAATACAAGAGATATTTGTAGGATAACTTCTCCTTGTGGTTTGCAGTATCTTAGTTATAAGAAGATTTACTCTTTTTACTAACAGACATATTAGAAGGCTACAATCTGGATTATGATTATTGAAAGATGGGCTTATATATGCTTCAGTTAAATTAGGCAATCTGTATGAAACTAATTGTTATTTCAAATTAAAATAAAAACAGGTGTAAGATTTTGTGAAGGTTAGTTGATGTTTGCTCAATTTTAAGCTTACATTAAGTAGGTTTTCTCTTTGGCAGTCCCAAATTAAATTTAGGAAAGTATATTGGGATATTTCATATTTAGACTGCCATTACCTGCATATTTTTTTTCCTTTTTTCATGATTCTAATGAACACCCTTCTTGCCTCTGGATGTCTGCTGGTTACCCTGGTTAACTTTATCATATTTACACCTAAGCTTCTTATGTAGAAAATAACTTAATAACTGAGAATTAGAGAAGAAATTTAATGCGGAACCATGGGGCTACACTTGAGGAGCTGGGGAGATGCCTCAGGGGTTAGAAACACATACTGATCTTGCAGAAGACCAGAGCTCAATTCCCAGCACCCACAGCTTGCCCTTCCTTGTAACTTTCGCTCCAGGGATCTGCTGACTTCTGGCCTCCCAGAGCAACTGTACTCATGAACACATGCGATTTTCCATCCGAGTACAATATGAAAGTTGTCATGGGATATAACTCCTTATACTGAAACTATATATTTTGATGAATAAACAATTCATCAAATTACGGAATGATTCTAAGGAATAGAACATGGAAGGGAAACAAAGATTTGGACTTTACTTTTCATTTAGAGAGCAGTATTTTAAAAGCACTCTGTTTGACTGTTTTTTAGGTCGTGGTATTATTCAGAATCTGACAGAAGCTTCACCCTGGACTTTCACGTAGCCATGGAGTTGTGTGAGGCTGCCATATACCGTGCACATTATAATAGTTCAAAAGAATTCCTTGTGGGTTTCCCACACAGGCTACTCAATGATGGAGAATATACAGTTTTTGTAAGAGATTTCAGCAAAAGGGAAAAAGCACTTTTAGCTGCAGTTATGGCCATTTCTAACACAGTTAAAACCACAGGTATGATTTTGAAATATGAGTAAAACTTACATGAATCAAAACCTCATGAGATCTGAATATGTATTCACTCAACAAGGATTATTATCTATCTACTCTATTTTAGATAAACCAATTATAATTATAAAAATCAAATGAACTTAACATCTCCTTAATTAAGCTGTGAAATAGCCATATAAATAATTGCAGTGTATTTAAAATTTGCATACTTCTGAAAAGATTTAGAAGATCCAAGGTGTGAGAATGGAAAGAAGGCTCTGCATATTTAGGTGTGTGTTGTGCGAGTATGATGAGCTGAGTTCAAGCTCAATATCTTATGGTGGGAAGAGAAAAACCAACTCTACAAATTGTCCTTTAACTTCCCACACATGACTTGGCATGTTTGCATTCTCAACTACTAAATAAAATGTAACAAATGTTACAAATGAAGGTGGTAACTGGACAGTGTCTATATCAGTTGCCAAGTAGATGACAGAATGTTTATTTTGCATATTAAAGTTTCTCCCATGCTCCCATAGTTTTTTTAATGTTTGAGATTAATACAATTAAATATTTTCCCCTCTTTCCTCTCTTCATAGCCTCCTGTACACCCTTTGATGCTCTCTTTTATATCTATTATTTCTATTTTATTAATATTTTGCTTACATATATATGCATATACATATTCAAAATATATAATTACAACCTGTCAGTTTGAGCAATATACTTGTCCATTTAAGATTGGATAACCAACTGGTGTGAAATCTCAGCACTACCCATTCCTTGTATTAGAACTGAGACTTCCTCGGCTTCATCCCATCCCCTCCATCAACATCAGCATATCTATTGCTGTTGTTCTTGTTCAGGTCATGTCTAGGCAGTCATGTTGGTGAGACTTTGAGTATTTAGCATCTAACACTCCTTGGAGATGCAGTCTCACAGCAAATTCACTGATTGCATGGCTCTTATAATCTCTTTGCTTCCTCTTCCACAGTGTTCCCTTAGGTGGGAGAACTATTTTATAGCTTTATCCCCTGGGATGGGGCTCTAGAACTTTGCATTCTGATTTGTTGCAGTTTTTTTTTAATTTAATTTTATTTATATATCTATTTATTACAATTTATTCACTTTGTATCCCCGCTGCAGCCACCTCCCTTATTTCCTCCCAGTCTCACCCACCCTCCCTCTTCTCCTCCCACGCCTCTCCCCTAGTCCACTGATAGGGGAGGATCTCCTCCACTTCTATCTGACCCTAGCTGATCAGGTCTCATCAATGCTGGCTGCATCATCTTCCTCGGTGGCCTGGCAAGGTTGCACCCCCCCAGGGGGAGGTGATTAGAGAACTGGCCAATAAGTTCATATCAGAGATTGCCCCTATAGCCTTTACTAGGATACCCACTTGGAAACTGAGCAGCCAATGGGCTTCCTCTGAACAAGGGGTTTAGGTCTTCTCCATGCATGGTTCTTGGTTGGGGTATTGGTCTCTGCAGGACCCTCTGGGAGTTTTGATGTGATCATGCCTCCTTGTGCACCAGGAAAAGGTTTATTTTACTTCACAGTTCCAGATTATAGCACACTATTGCATGGAAGTGAAGGAAGGAAGAAGTTAAAGCATAAAGTCACCTCACATATGCAGCCAAGCACTAAAAGTAGTGAATGCTTGAATACTTAGTACTTAGCTAGCTTTCTCTACTCTAATGTTACCAGGGGGAGGTAATCAAAGAGCCAGCCACGGAGTTCATGTCAGAGACAGTCCCTGTACCACTTTCTAAGAAACCCAGTTAGAAACTGAGCAGCCAATGCACTTTCTTTGTACAAGGGATATAGGTCCTCTCATGGTCCTTGGTTGGGGTCCCTGCAGGACCCCCTGCACCCAGGTATTTTGGCTCTGTTTGTCTCCTGGTGGAGATCCTCAGTCCTCCAAGTCTTTCTATGTCCCTCTTCTTCCACAAGAATTCTGGCACTCTGCCCAAAGTTTGGCTATGAGTCTCAGTATCTCCTTCAATACACTGGTGGGTAGAGTCTTTCAGAGACCCCCTGTGGAAGGCTCCTGTCCTGTTGCTTGTCTTTTACAATGGTCTCTGCCTGTTGCAAAGAGAAGTTTCCTTGTTGCAGAGTGAGAATTACATTTATATGTGAGTATAGGAACAATGTATTTACAATGTAGTTAGAATGTATGATGTTTGTAGGTTCTACTCCAAGCTCCAGGACTTTACTAGCTATATGTAGTTGGTTGGGTTTTCAGTATCTAGCATGATTTCCCTTTTGTTGACTGAGCCTTACGTCCAGTAAGAAAACTGTCGGTTACCATCAAGTTATGCATTCCACTCTTGCATCCTTAGCTTTACCATGCCCTGCTAGTCATTGTTGTTCATAAGTGCCGTGGGTCAGTAGGACTGTTGGTTGCTTCTCTCTTTTGGAAGCTTGTATGGTGCCTTCTAGTCCCATGAAAGCTACTCCTCAGGCTTGTTTTCAGGTTAGTTACAGACTCTAGAGACTTGTCAACTGTAATTAAAAAGAAACAAAGAGGATGGCTCAATTATTTCCTTTTGCTGTTTAATTGAAGGCACGTAACAGTGTTCATGGACAAGGATTTGAGCATAAAAAGTAGTACATATCGTTGTAGTGAAGCAGGTACAGAGAATGGTGGTTTCAGAATGTTTATTTAGTGTCAGCTCTACTATGGAACATAACATACTCTCATTCAATGTTCATAGCCTCTGTGAAGTCGGGGCCAGTATCATCATTGCTTTGTTTTAAAAGCTCCATTGAAATTAAATAACTGTCCAAATTATAAACATCCTGTTAAATCATAAGCAGATTTAATAATTCTCTAACATGAGCACCTCTGTGTGTTGTGGTTTTAATATGTAATATGTTTCCTTTAAACATATTAACTACTGGGACCAGAAAGGTATCTCAGTGGCTGAGAAGAATCACTGCTCTTATGATGACAGGGACTCACAAACACTTTCAACTCTTGTTCCAGGAGACCAAAAACCACTTTCTAACATCTGCAGGCTCTTGTACGCACATGGTATACATGATTTCACATAAGCACATGGATACTAAAATATTAAACTACTGGTGACTTCATTACTATCATGCATTTAAGCACTTTAATGCATTTAATATTAGGGACAACTGTGTAGAGTAAATATGTTTCATCTTTTCATAGGCTGACTCTGAGGCTTAAGAACATTGATTTGCTAGAGCTCCATTCTAGCATCAATCATATAGGAGCAAGTCTTCCTCTCAGAAAGTATTCAAACAAAAGCCAATGTTCTAAGGACGTAGCCCATGGCAGCTCAGTATCCAAGTGGGTTCCCTAGTAAGGGAAACAGGGACTGTCTCTGACATGAACTCAGTGGCTGGCTCTTTGACTCCCACTCCCCAAGGGAGGAGCAGACTTGCTAGGCCACAGAGGAGAACATTGAAGCCAGTCCTGAAGAGACCTGATAACCTAGGATCAGATGGAAGGGGAAAAGGACCTCCCCTATCAGTGGACTTAAAGAGGGGCAGGAAGGAGATGAGGGAGGAAGTGTAGGATTGGGAGGGAATGAAGGAGAGGCTACAGCTGGGATACAAAGTAAATAACCTGTAATTAATATATATATAAACAAGTACCATGGGAAAAAAGAATTTCAACGTGTGTCCTAAAGGTTTTTCAAAATAAAATAAACACACTTAGAAATTGTACATTACTTTCTATACAGTATTGTAGCTAAAGTATTGCTTGATAAATTTATAATAGTTATGATTCTCAGTTAAGGAGCTTTTCATTGTGCTGTCAGATTGCCCAACACAATATATTTTCTTACATACATTCCTAAATCTAGGTCATATATAACTACTAATATATGGCAAACTCAATAATTAGAAAAAAAATCACTTATGTATTTTGATATTCTGATGTGTTTATATTTTCTTAAGTATCTTCAAATATATCTGTTTCAATTTTGCAGGTGGCTGGTTATCAATGACTTGGAATATGGCTATGATAACTTCAGGTATAAATCGTGCTTTGGGACGTTTCCTTATTAATAAGCTCCTCTTAATACCCAGAGGCTCAGAATGATTTCATTACAAGTTGAAAATTTTAATTCCACATAAAAAGCAATTAAATATTACAGTTACTATTTTAAAATGATTTCTGGTTCTTTCTGTCCATTTTCTGCCATTATATTTGATTTACTGTTTAGTAATGATTTCAGCCTACCAGCTATGTACTTAACTGAAATCTAATTAATTCTATTGAATGCCTGAGTTTCAAATAAATATACCTGACATTATTTATGTGTGTCTTAATTTTCATGATTTTTTTAGCCTAAATGTTGTCCATTCTGTCCAAAAATTTTCAAATTTAGATATAGTGGTACATAGTCTTATGTCAACCTGATACAAGTTGAAGTCATCTAAGAAGAAGAAACCTCAATTAAGAAAATACCTCCATAAGGTGGGCTGTGGTCAAACGAGTTTTTAAATTAGTGATTGATCGGGAGGGCCTAGCCCATTGTAGGTGTGTCATCCTCGACTGGTGGACCTGGGTTCTATAAGAAAACAGGGTGAGCAAGTCATGGGGAGCAAGCCAGTAAGCAGCATTTCTCCATGGCCTCTGCATCAGATTCTGCTTCTGGGTTCCTTATCTGTTTGTGTTCCTGTCCTGACTTCCTTTGATAATAAACACTACTGTGGAAGTGTAAGCCAATTAAACCATTTCTGTCACAAGTTGCTTTGGTCATAGTGTTTCATGGTAGCAATAGAAACCCTGACTAAGATGATAGGTTTTGATTTTCATTTGTTCAAAGAAAATTCCACAAAATTTAGGTAGCTGGTAAGGTACCAGAGGAGAGGAGAGGATAGAATATAATATTATAAAGAGTTAAGGAGGAAATTAGAATATGAGGCCTAAATGAGAAAGGTTATGAGAGGTCTTGGTAGTTATCACTAATTAACTTTAAAGGCTTTGTAAAAGCCACATGGAAATATACTACTGTAGATGCATGTACATATATATATATATATATATATATATATATATATATATATATAATCTTGCCACTAAAGATGCTCCATACTGATGGCATTGAATATGGAGAAATTAGGATGATGCTTGGCTAGAAGTTTCACCACTTCTAATTTGAATTCATAGTGCCTGTAAGAGCTATATACAATACCATAAGAAAAGTAATAATTTCATCCAGCTACAAACACTGAATTACAGTAGCAATATGCCTTCAGGATATGCTATGAGTAGAAATTTCCTTAAAAATAAGAATATATATTTATGAAGGTGATCTTAATAAAATTTCCATGTAATGGGGGAAGATATCCCCAATGGCTATCTCTCCTCACCAAACCAAGATGCAAGTACCCAGTACTGGGACTGAGTTATATCAAATTGAGTTGTTGGCCAAAGGGGCCCCACAGGAATTCCCAAAGAAGTGAGTCTGTTGCAAGACTATAGGTTTCTCTTCACAAGCTGACAGCAAGGAAGGCCTCATTGCTGAAGAAACACCTACACAACTCATTGAACATGGAGGTGTCCAGTTGATGTCTACACAGAGCTTTCACTCCTATGTTTCATAATCTTGGGCACAAGAATGTATTCTGCATGCTCTCAAAAGAGAAGTGTAAACACCAAGCCATCCATAAAACCTTTTTTCTACAATCGTGTATTATCTGCAAGATATACTAGAGTGAATGTGGCCCAAGACACCTGTGAGTAACCAACCAATAACTGATTTGACTTAAGGCCCACTCCATAAGACGGCACCCATCCTCAACATTGCTTGGCGAGCCAAAAACCTGAGACTAGATAGTCCAGGGACCTAGAGTAAAACCAAATACTACTGTTATAAAAAAAAAATGTGGTGACAAAATGACTCTTAATGATATTCTGCTATACTTAGTGCCTTGTTTATCTTTCACCAGAGAAGCTTCCTCCTTCACCAGATAGGAACAAATACAGAGACCCACAGCCTGACAATATGCAGAAACTGAGAAACTTAGAACACACTGCTCTAAGTGGGTTGTCTCCATCCCTCCTTTCACAGCTCAGGACACCCCACCACCACCACCAGAAAAGGAGGCAGAAAAAGTGTAAGGGCTAGAGAGGATTAAAGACACAAGAAAACGTGGTCCTCTAAATCAACAAGAGCATATGAACTCACACAGACTTATGCCTGTGCACAGGCCTGTACCAAGGCCTCTGTGTACATATTTGTAGCTTCTAGTTTAGGTTTTTCTTATGCGCTTATGAGTAAATGAGTACCTGACTCTTATACTTTCTTTTGAGCTCTCTTTGTTGAGAATAAGAAGGTCTTTATGTCCACAGATCACCAGGGAAAACAGAAATGTTAAGCGCATAGGATTGTACAGGATTGTCCTCTCAAAAGAAGGAAACACACACACACACACACACACACACACACACACACACACACACACATCTGTTTTTCCATCCAGAATGCTGAGAATTGGAGGTGATTAACAGCCTGGTGATCTGAGCCATCTGTTGGGCTAGACCCTTATCAAGTTCCCACAACCAAGACCAGAGGTACCTAGTTAATAGGCTAAAAGACCTTTATATTATCAGTATAGCTAGGGGCTTCCCCAAGCTCCTACAACCAGGATCAGAGAGATAGCCAGTAGCCCAAATGACCTCTATGAGGACCTTTCCCTAGGCCCTTATGCTAACACAGGTAGCCTATTTCTAGAATCCAGCTTCTTGGGGGAAAATGACATATAGTTGAGTTTTTTTTTTAAATTTAATGTTATTTATGTCTTTATTTATTACAATTTATTCACTTTGTATCCTTGCTGCAGCCCCCTCCCTTGTCTCCTCCCAGTCCCACACTCCCTCCCTCTTTTTCCTCTATGCTCTTTCCTCTATGCTCTTTCTCTAATACCCCTTTTAGCTGACCCTAGCCTATCAGGTCTCATCAAGGCTGGCTGCATCATCTTCCTCTGTGGCCTGGCAAGGCTGCAACTCTCAGGGGGAGGTGATCAAAGAGCCAGCCACTGAGTTCATGTCAGAGATAGCCCCTATACCACTTTCTAGGAAGCCCACTTGGAAACTGAGCAGCCAATGGGCTTCCTCTGAACAAGGGGTTTAGATCTTCTCCATGCATGGTCCTTGGTTTGATTATTGCAGCCCCTCCCTGAGAATTTTGATGTGATTGTGCCTCCTTGTGCACCGGGGGAAAGGTTTATTTTACCTCATGGTTCCAAATTATAGTGCACTATTGCATGGAAGTGAAGGAAGGAAGAAGCTAAAGCATAAAGTCACCTCACATACACAGCCAAGCACTAAAAGGAATGAATTCTTGAATACTTAGTACTTAGCTAGCTTTCTCTACTCTTATGTCGCCCAGTGCCCCAAAATAGGTGCTGCGCACTTTCAGGTTGAATCTTCCCACTATCCCACTAGTGATAGACGTATATTGCTAACAACAAAGCTAGAAGCATGGAGGGCATCTTACCCCTGTGACATTAGACATGGAGCTACAGGAACTGAAATTTGTCCCTCTGGGTTTTTGTCTTGCTTTGTTTGGTATTTGGTCCATTATTTCCTGACCGTACTGTGATTCCTCCCCTTTGGAATAATAATAATAATAAGATATATATATATATATATATATATATATATATATATATATATATTGGAATTATGGAATTTGCTTATGACTTTACAGGGGTAGGAGACTATAGTTAAGGGATTGCCTTGAGTCTCAGAAGATGCTTTGAAAGGTAAAAGTGTTATGACTGTGGAAGACGGTGGGGAATCATGAAGTTCCTTAGGGTCACATCATATGTCCAGTATTTCATTAATTTTATTGTCATATGTTAATAGTTCTCTCATTTTTAACAGGAAAAATCTTAATTGGAAAAAATGTTGGAAATGGGCAGAATACATTGGGAGCCAGAGAAAGGGTAAAAAAGTATCGAAAAAGAAAACAGTGAGCCTTATATCTTCCCTCAAATAGCTTACAACTTCAGAAGGAAAGTTCTGGTAGCAACCCATGACAGAGTGCTAGAAAGAAAAATCTGTGAATAGAAGAAATTCTGAAGTGAATCTAAAAGCAATAAAAATTTTATGAATAAAAAATAAAGTAATCTAGAAAGAGTCATATTGAATGAGATTTTTAAAAATGGAATTACTGAAGCATGTTATGAGAAAAAAAATCAGAGGGAGAAAAGAAATCATATCTAGTGCAATGCCAGAAATTAGGATAAATTTGGGACAGAAATCTGAGCTTGAGTAGCAGTAAGAAATGTATTAATTTTATTCTTGAAATAGTTTATATGGCAAAATGCAATTTTGGTCAAGTTTATTAATGCTTTTCTTTTTTATTCCTGTGGGAAGGCAAGGTATTTTTCCCCAAGGACAAAACAGTGGGCACTGAGCACTTGCTCATAAAGAAGGGGCAAATGGCAGAAGCTATTGGGGCCAACCTGAAACATGTGGGATTCCTTCTCAAACCAACAAATGACTGAATGCCTAGGCTCAGGAGTGCTCAGCTGAAGACCAGATAAATTCATCCACAGAGGAGCACTGTGAGAATTTCACACACACACACACACACACACACACACACACACACACACACACAC
>NW_026585797.1:23566921-23574020 GCF_907164565.1 Psammomys obesus
ACACACACACACACACACACACACACACACACACACACACACACACAAGGGAAATAGAGTGTTGTGAGAATTTAAAGCAAAGCAAATGTTCCTAAAAGCAAAGGAATTCATCTGGTTTTTTTTTGTTTGTTTGTTTGTTTTTTGTTTTTGTTTTTGTTTTTGTTGTTGTTGTTGTTCTGGTTTGTTTTTGAAGGTGTTGTTGAGTGTGGGACAAGCTAGGGAGGTGTTCTCCTGAGTTACATCCCCATTTTTAATCCATTTTTTTAATGGATTAAAAAAAAAAACAACAAAAAACAGTGGGCAAGAGCAGACTGAAAACATTCCCAGTGAAACAAAATCTAAGAGCTAAGAAAGAATACATGTTGTAGAATTTAAAATAATTCTTGTTTATAAGAAGATGAGTGATTTTGACAAATTAGAACCCATTGGTAGAGCTATGAAGATCTTTCCTCAGACTAGTAGAGTGTAAATAGGTCAAAAAAGAATAAAAAAAGGAGGCAGGGTGTATGTGTGTGTGTGTGTGTGTGTGTGTGTGTGTGTGTGTGTTTGTGTAAAAATAGATTCATAAGAAACAGACATAATGTGAACACAGTACAAGAGGGAAACAGGAGAAAGTTAAGTATTTCAGAAATATGAGAACGAGGGAACTCACTCAACAGGTGAGGGAGCAGAAGGCTAGATTTGAGAAATCATGACATCATGTCATCAGGGAGCTAGAAGAAAAGACCTTTGCAGGAGAAATTAGTCAAGCATGGAAGTGTTAAAAAAGGGGAAAGGGAACATCAGTTAAGAAGACAGCTGAAAGAAGATGAAGGCTCCTTCACTTGCAGCTCTCTGCTGCCTGACTAAATAAGTGTGAGCGTCTCGTCTCACAACTGTCTCCTCTCGAAACTGTCCCTGTCAGAATTGGCTATACCCTCAACTTTGAACTACAGCAAACCCCTCCTTACCCGAAACAATAGCAAACAAGCTTTCTCTACATGCTAGAACAGCAATAGAAATTTTTTATTGTCACACAGAATAAAAGTTTCCAAAAACCAGATACAGATTAGAATATTTTTAAAGAGGTGTCAGACTTGGAATGTTTTATTTTAAAGCTTCTGGAGACTAGGAAAGTATAACATTCTACGAAGTTACTATTTTTCAATCTTGTGTTTATTGTGGTTTGGTTTGTAGTATTTAACATGCCAGCAATTGCTTTTTTGTGATTCAAAGTTATGTATCTGCAACATAAATTTTGCTTTACAAGGCTGAAGTTTTAAAAAGTTACATCATGATTGCACTAGGTCCAGTGCAATCAAAATTTAACACAATTTCCCAAATCCAAAGACTTCTACTTAAATTTGATTATATATTTTGAAATCTTTGGGATTTACTACAGGATATGTTTTTACCCTTTAGAAACAATTTTCACTGGGGTATATTGGCATATATCCATAATCCCAGCACTTGGGAAACTGAATGAAGTAGGAAGGTAAGGCGTTGGAGGCCAGCCTGGGCTCCATAGCAAGACATTGTTGCAAACACATGGACAAGGTAGAGAGAAAGCAACAACAACAAAATACACCTTTTCTACTTGACCAATACCCACAACGACTGTTATGTTTACACAGACAATAATTATTACCCCTCTATATTGCCCTTCCTGGCTGCCATAGAATCTCTCATAATGGAGCTATTATCAGGTAAATTCACCCTTCTGCTACCATTCAAGGAGCAGAAGAATTTTTGTTATAATGTTTGTCATTCATCTATTTCAGAAGTTTTGAAAATGTGGAATAAATTTTGCCATGTTATTGTCATTGCTTTTTTTTAAGTTTTAATTAATGACCTTTAGGGGTAATTATTTTTTTAATTATTTTATTTTTATTAATTGCACTTTGTTCACTTTGTATCTCCCCATAAGCCCCTGCCTCCTCCCTTCCCGATCCCACCCTCACTTGCCCTTCTTCACGCATGCCCCTCCCCAAGTCCACTGATAGGGAAGGTCCTCTTCTCCTTCCTTCTGATCTTAGTCTATCAGATCACATCAGGAGTGGCTGCATTGTCATCTTCTGTGGCCTGGTAAGGCTACTCCCTCCTCAGGGGGAGGTGATCAAAGAGCAGGCTAATCAGATTATGTCAGAGGCAGGCCCTCTTCCCATTACTATGTAACCCACTTGGACACTGAACTGCCATGGGCTACATCTGTGCAGGGGTTCCAGGTCATCTCCATGAATAGTCCTTGGTTGGAGTATGAGTCTCTGGGAAGTTCCCTGTGTTCAAATTTTCTGGTTCTGTTGCTCTCCTTCTGTGGTTCCCGTCCTCTCCAGCTCTTACTATTTCCCACTTCTTTCATAAGATTCCATGCACTCTGCCCAACAGTTGGCCATAAGTCTCACCATCTGGTTTGATAGTCTGCAGGGCAGAGCTTTTCAGAGGCCCTCTGTGGCAGGTTCCTAGCTTGTTTCCTGTTTTCTTCTTCTTCTGATGTCCATCCTCTTTGCCTTTCAGGATGGGGATTGAGCGTTTTAGTCAGGATCCTCTCTCTTGCTTAGTTTCTTTAGATGTACAGATTTTAGTAAGTTTATCCTATATTATATGTCTATATGAGTGAGCATATACCGTGTGTGCCTTTCTGCTTCTGGGACAGCTCACTCAGGATGATCCTTTCTAGATCCTACCATTTACCTGCAAATTTTATGATTTCCTTATTTTTCATTGCTGAGTAAAGGGGTAATTATTGATGAATATTTCATATAGCATTTTGTAGACTGAATATTATGTTCCTAAGAAGGAATCCCCAATTTTGTTACACATAAGCAATGCTAACATGGATAGACTAGCGAATGACATGTGATCACAGTAGTACCCTTATTCACATGTAGCTCTATGTATCTTTCTTCCATCCAAAAAACTACACACAAACATGAGAACAGAATTTTGCCTTTTTGGTACCTAAGGTCCTCCAGTGCATTTAATTCCAGGCCGACTGACTGATGGTGTATACGAAAATATACTATAAGTTGTGGTGAATCTCATTTCAGCTCTCTTGACTACAAATAACAAAAAAACTAATTGAAACAATCAGTTGACAAATAGATTAGTTATTGGTACTCAGAGTAATTTGTCATGGGTGAAAGAGTACAAAGCCAAAACTACTTTTAAAAAATGTATTAATTCTTTCTGAATTTCACATCATGCATCCCAATCCCATTCATCTCTCCATCCCTCCATAGTCTCTCTCCTCCCTTGCAACCACTTCCAAAGAAAACAAGCAAACAAAACAAAGCAAAGCAAAACAAAACAAAAAAACCCAAATCTCTCTGTGGAAGCTGAGGTGTGCTAGGATTTGTCACACAGTAAACCCTTTTGCCCAGTTTTACTTGCAAATTATTGCAATGAGTCATGGGTCTGGTTCAAGGCCTTTGGCTTCTGGTATGCTCAATACAGGAGCCTTGCTGCCCAGACTCCTCTCAGATGTCCTGTTGTTGCCCTGTGTCATAATGATCCTTCAGCTTTGGTTCTGCAGGACTGACTCATTCACAGGTTCCAGCAATAAACAGATGGGGTAGATGTTGGGGTGGGCCAGATCAAAGCCCTGGATCTGGGCCTGGGTGGTAGCTGAATTGGTCAGCCTGCCAGCTTTTCTGTGCTCATATCATTGGGCCAGCTCTCCTGCTTTGCCCAGGCTAGAGGCAGGGCCTGCAGCAATGGGAAATGAGCACAAAGACTCTCCTTACTCATGTCCTTGAGGGTAGGGTGAGGCCTGCCCTCCAGTGCCAGCTCTGCTGCGCTGTAGCTGACAGGTGGGGCCAGCTCTCTGCAGCCCTCCGACATTAACATGGCCCCAGCAGCAGTCCATACCAGGGAAGACCATAGACCCAGACCCCTGCTGCTGCAGCGCCATGGAGCAAGAGCAAATTATTGTGTCTTCAGGTGAGCAGAGCAGGCTACTCACATGAGGCTGGTCCTTCCTGCCCCCACCCCCACCCCTGTGTCTCCAGTTCTGCCCCTCTTCATTGCACATCTACACTTCTGCTTCTCTTTCTCTCCCATCTTTTCAACAAATACTTGCTCATCGCAGTGGCTTCCACCTGAGCCACTGCAGTGTCAGGCCCCTGGGTGTCTTCTGCCTACCTGCACCACCCCAAAAATACTTTTGAGAAGAAAATGTTTGTTATATTGCATATGATTGGACAAAGCTCTCTTGCTGCTCTTCCTACTCTCTCTATTTGAAAATCTTTTGATTCTGTGGAAAGTTCACTGAATGGCAAGAGACAAGTAAATACAAAAAGTCTGTTACTAGGGCTAGATAGATGGCTCAGTCATCTAGGCTAGGCTTGGCTCATAATAAAAAATTCAAAAAGGTCCAAAGACAACCAAAAAGAATTATTATTTTTTATTCTTCTTAAGTACATAATCAACTAATGTGAAGTTATTTGAGACTTACTAAGTATTCAGTCATTCATATTTTGATTCTGGAAAACAATATTATTTCATTTATATTTTTGCAAAACATTTTTATCAGGAAAAAGATCAGTATTGCCTATACATTAATAAATGCCACACTAACTCCAGAGTCTATGTGAGCATAAAAATGTGTATATAAGCGTAAAATTATGCTAAGATGAGGAGACATGTTTCCTATGGGAATCAGCTCCCTGGAAGTCCCTGGATGGCCATCTACGCCAAAAAGATGTACTCTGAAAATCCTGCTTTCTCAGATGAAGGATTGAATTAATGAGCCTTTTGATTTTTCTCTATGATTCCTGGTACAGCACAACTAACTATTCAAGGAAATATATTTTTGATAGATTATTAAAAGCTTTAATAAAAATAAAATGGAAGAAAAATAATTTTAAAAGAAGTAATGAATCAGATTTAGTATTAGAAAGCATTATAAGAATAGAAAAGAAATAATGGGCTCCTTCTTAGGAAAAAATAGCATAAGCAAGTACAGCAGGCTTGAGCATGCCTCCCTTTAGCATCTTGTTTCTAAGAAAGATTGTAAATCTTTAGTAAGACATATGGGAGGATGGTTGACCAAGGTGTATTTAGACTTTAATGTAGAAAAAGACTTTGGCAGGTATTTAACTTGGCTCGGGGGACTATTTCAGCTCCTGACTTTCCCCTTCACTAATCAGTGATAATGAAACCACAGTTTGAGGTTTTTGTTTCTTGTTTGCGTTGATCAGAAAGTTCCTAGGCCAAGATTTCTTGTGGTCATTGCTTTATGCCTAGCTGCACTTTCGAGTTAAAACATAAACTTTTTATCCTTGGTAAAAGTTTGAATGTTCTGGAAAGCACGCCAACTTTAAGGTGCTTCCTCATGAAATCACTATAAAATTGTTAGCCTGACTTCAGTAAAATTACAGCAGAGTCAAAGCCATCTCGGTGTCGTCTCTGTCTGTCAACTCGCCTGAAACTGTGCCTTCCTGATATCCAAACCTCTGATTCTCCCTCGGACACAGGGAACCCGACTGGGCTGGTCCGTGGCAAATAAATTTTTTATTTTTATCTGGCATCTGAAATTGTCTTCTAGTAGTTTTGATAAACTTCCTGAAGTATGTTTGGGATGCACATATTTCATCTCTTCTGATGGGTCATAATTTTTTTTTCATCAAGTAAGAATAGTCTCACATTTACATCATATTGTGATAATTTTTCTATGTTATGTCACTGTTCTCATTGAAGCCTTCTTTAACTAACTTATTTACAACTACATCAACCATGGAAAGTATTATGAGAAAAATGAAAATAAAAAATTTTATTTATAACAAGATAAAGGCAAGAAGGTAAAAACATGAAGAAAGCAGATTTGTGCAACAAAAATATAAATAAAAGCACAATAGAAAAAATGTAATCAGAGGTATAGGAGACAAAAAATTTAGGGATGTTTTAAGACACATTTGACTCTGTAAACTAAAAAGATACAATGATAGATTGTCTACAGTGCCTCTGCATCATCTTAAATGGGAGGATTAGCATACATAACACATTTAAAGTATCAGAGCAACCTCTTCTAGTATACAGAAAATGAAAATATTTCCCATATATTATAGGAAATGAAGTTGAACAGGATAGAATAACTCAATTTTGAAGTAAACAACTGTAGAAAGAGTAGTTTCTGACACCCTGAGAGATGTGAGAGGGAAAGAAAATGGCTGTGGACTAGTTGCAAATAAGACTATATGCAAATGCAGGCACAGAACATACATAGTTGAAGATGTGTTATTAACAACCTGCTGTTATCTATTCCACTGACTTCCTACCCAGTTTGGATGAGCAAGTCAACCACCAAAGCATATATCATTTCATTTACTCTCTTTCATTATATAAGAGCTGGGGTTTATAACAATGAAAGGGCTATCTCCTTGGCGTCTCTGTGACAGGACTAACCTGCATTGTAGCGGTGACTCAAATGCTCATTTCTGATGGCTGCGAAGGAGGAGTTAGGTCATTAGCCAAGGAAATGGTGAAGCCATGGTCAACATCAAGATTATTGTAATTATAGACACACAGACTATCATTTGTACGCTTTCCCAATCACTTGCAGAACCACACTGCTACTAAAAAATTTAAAAAAAATTACAGTAATCCTGAACAGCTTGTGAAATCAGCAGTCAGGAGTTATTTTTTTATTTTTATTTTTTTAATATTAATCACAGGTTATTTACTTGTATCTCAGTTGTAGCACCCTCCCTCAGTCCCTCTCAATCCCACCCCCCTCCCTCATCTCCTCCCTGCCCCTTTCCAAGTCCACTGCTAGGGGAGGTCCTCCTCCCCTTCCATTTGACCCTAGCTTATCAGGTATCTTCAGTACTGGCTGCAGTGTCCTCCTCTGTGGAGCAGTTAGGATTTGAAGCTAGAAACACAAGCTGCTTTTATTCCTTCTAAAAGGAAGGATGTTTCCGACACTCTTTAGCATAATTGTCATCAAAGAGACGTCATCCAGCAACTGATGGAAACAGATGCAGAGTCTTACAGCCAAACATTAGGCAAAGCTTGGGAAAACCTGTGGAAGATGGGGAGGAAGGATTGTAGGAGCCAGAGGTGTCAAGGGCAACACACACACACACACACACACACACACACACACACACACACACACACACAC
>NW_026585797.1:23574030-23806589 GCF_907164565.1 Psammomys obesus
CACACACACACACACACACACACACACACACACACACACACACACACCAATGAACCTGGGCTCAATGGGGCTCACAGAGACTGAACCAACATTCAGGGAACCTGTATGGATCTGACCTGGACCCTCTGCATATATGTTATGGTTGTGCAGCTTGGTCTTCTTGTGGGACTCCTAACAGTAAGAGCAAGGAATGTCTCTGGCTCTTTTGGCTGCTTTTGAGACCTTTTCCTCCTACTGGGTTGCCTCATCCAGCATTCCTGCAATTGGATATTGTGTTTGGTTGATATCCTTGGGAGGAGTTTTCTTTTCAGAAGGGAAATGGAGGAGGAATGGATGGGAGGAGGACTGGGAATAGAGGAGGGAAGAAACTGTTGTCGGGATATAATATATGAGAAAAGAATAGATAAAAATAAATAAATAAAAATAAAATTATTTTTTAAGAAAGAAAACATGAGTTGTATTGATTGAAAGCAGCATTGTAGTTTGTTGATCTTGTTCAAATTTTTGGAAATGCAGAGTTCTTGGACTTGTCGTCTGCACCTACATGACTTGAGTTATCATTCTGAAGTAGTTGTTCGGTTGTGGCACAGGCATTAAAAGCTGTGTTTGTGGAGGGAGTACATCAGCAGTTGTACTTAAGAAAGGAATGACTGTGATTGGACACTTACAAAATCTTGTCACTGAGGCACGTTGTTCATTAATTGAAGAGGTCTAAAATAAGTTGGATGTCATGTGACACTGCGTAGGACAATTATTTTCTTAGGTTTAAAAGAATTTAACTTGTTTTTTGGGGTTTTTTTTTAATTTTATTTTTTTCTTATCAGTTACATTTTATTAACTCTGTATCCCAGCCATGTCCCAATCACTCATCCCCTCCCAATCCCTCCCTCCCTCATCTCCACCGTGCCCCTTGCCAAGTCCACTGATAGGGGGGACCTCCTCCCCATTCATCCGATCCTGTTTTATCAGGTATCTTCAGGACTGGCTGCAAAGCTCTCCTCTGTGGCCTAACAGAACTGCTCCTCCCTTGGGGGGTGGGGAGGTCAAAGGGCCAGTCATTGAGTTCCTGTTAGAAATAGTCCTTGTTCCCCTCACTATGGGAAACCAATTGGTTACTGAGCTACCATAGGCTACATGTGAGAAGAGGTTCTAGGTTATATCCATACATGGTCCTTGGTTGAATGTCAGTTTCAGAAAAGACCCTGTGCCCAGATATATTTGGTCCTTGTGGAGCTCCTATCCTTTCCTCATCAGACTAACTCCCCTTCTTTCTTATGATTCCCTGTACTCTGCCAAAGGTTTGGTCATGAGTCTTTGCTTTGAAAACACTGCTAGTTAGAGTCTTTCAAATGCGCTCAGTAGACTCCTGTAATATGTTCAATGTGCATCCCATCTGTCTTTCTAAACGAGGATTGATAATCTTACCCCATGTCTGCTCTCTTGATTATCTTTTTTAGGTGTATAGATTTCATTATGTTTATCATATCTTATAGGTCTATATAAGTGAGTATATACCATGTTTGTCTTTCTCCTTCTGGGATATTTCACTCAGGATGATCTTTTCTAGATCCCACCATTTGCCTGAAAATTTCATGATTTCCTCCTTTTTGATTGCTGAGTAGTATTCCATTGTGTAAAAATGCCACAATTTCTGTACTCATTCCTCCGTTGATGGACATCTGGGTTGTTTCCAGGTTCTGGCTATTACAATTAAAGCTGCTATAAACATGGTTGAGCAAATATCCCTTTTGTGTACTTGAGCAAACTTTGGGTATATACCTAGCAGTGGTATAGCTGGGTCTTGAGGAAGCACTATTCCTAATTGTCTTAGAAAGCGCCAGATAGATTTCCAGAGTGGTTGTACCAGTTTACATTCCCACCAGCAGTGGAGGAGGGTTCCCCTTTCTTCACAACCTCTCCAGCATGTGTTGTCCCTTGAGTTTTTCATCTTGGCCATTCTGATGGGTGTAAGGTGAAATCTCAGGGTTGTTTTGATTTGCATTTCCCTAATGGCTAATGAGGTTGAGCATTTCTTTAAGTGCTTCTCTGCCATTCGATATTCCTCTACAGAGAATTCTCTGTTTAGCTCTGTTCCCCATTTTTTAAGTGGATTACTTGGTTTGCCGCTTTTCAGCTTCTTTAGTTCTTTGTATATACTCGATATTAATCCTCTGTCAGATAAAGGGTTAGTGAAGATTCTTTCCCAATCTGTAGGCAGTGGTTTTGTTTTGATGACAGTATCCTTTGCTTTACAGAAGCTTTTCAGTTTCATGAGGTCCCATTTATTGATTGTTGCTCTTAGAGCCTGTGCTGTTGGTGTTCTGTTCAGGAAGTTGTCTCCTGTGCCAATGAGTTCTAGGCTGTTTCCCACTTTTTTTTCCAGCTGATTTAGAGTATCTGGTTTTATGTTGAGGTCCTTGATCCACTTGGACTTTAGTTTTGTGCAGGGTGATAAATATGGATCTATTTTCATTTTTCTGCATGTAGACATCCAGTTGGTCCAGCACCATTTGTTGAAGATGCTTTCTTTTTTCCATTGAATGGATTTGGCTTCTTTGTCAAATATTGAGTATTCATAGGTGTGTTGGTTTATTTCTGGGTCTTCTATGCGATTCCATTGATCCTCCTTTCTGTTTTTATGCCAATACCATGCAGTTTTTATTACTGTTGCCCTGTAGTACAGCTTGAGTTCGGGAATGGAGATGCCTCCAGATGATCTGTTGTTGTACAGGATCGTTTTGGAGATTCTGGGTTTTTTATTTCTCCATATGAAGCTGAGAATCTTTTTTTCAAGGTCTGTAAAGAATTGAGTTGATATTTTGATGGGAATTGCATTGAATCTGTAGATTGCTTTTGGCAGGATGGCCATTTTCACAATGTTAATCCTACCAATCCATGAGCACGGGAGATCTTTCCATCTTCTGAGATCTTCTTCAATCTCTTTCTTCAGAGACTTGAAGTTTTTCTCAAACAGGTCTTTCACTTGCTTGGTTAGTGTCACCCCAAGGTACTTTATGTGGTTAGTGGCTATTGTGAAGGGTGTTGTTTCCCTAATTTCTTTCTTGGCCCTTTTGTCTTTGGTATACAGGAGGGCTTCTGATTTTTTTGAGTTGATTTTGTATCCTGCCACTTTGCTGAAGGTGTTTATCAGCTGGAGGAGTTCTCTGGTTAAATTCTTGGGGTCGCTCATATATACTATCATATCATCTGCGAATAGTGACACTTTGACCTCTTCTTTTCCAATTTGTATCCCCTTGATCTCCTTTAGTTGTCTTATTGCTCTGGCTAGGACTTCAAGTACTATGTTGAAGAGGTAGGGAGAGAGTGGGCAGCCTTGTCTTGTCCCTGATTTCAGTGGGATTGATTTAAGTTTCTCTCCATTGAGTTTGATGTTGGCTATAGGCTTGCTGTATATTGCTTTGCTATATTGCCTTTACTATGTTTAGATATGTGCCTTGTATTCCTGATCTCTCCAAGACTTTAAACATGAATGGGTGTTGGACTTTGTCAAATGCTTTTTCAGCATCTAAGGAGATGATCATGTGGTTTTTCTCCTTCAGTTTGTTTATGTGGTGGATTACATTGATGGATTTCCGTATGTTGAACCACCCTTGCATGCCTGGGATGAAGCCTACTTGGTCATGGTGGATGATATCTTTGACGTGTTCTTGGATTCGGTTTGCAAGTATTTTATTGAGTATTTTTGCGTCAATGTTCATAAAAGAGATAGGTCTGAAGTTCTCTTTTTTTGTTGGGTCTTTGTGTGGTTTAGGTATCAGGGTGACTGTTGCTTCATAGAATGAGTTTGGTAATGTACCTTCTGTTTCTATTTTGTGGAATAGTTTGAGGAGAATTGGTGTGAGCACTTCTTTGAAGGTCTGGTAGAATTCCCCACTGAAACCATCTGGCCCAGGGCTTTTTTTGGAGGGGAGACTGTGAATGACTGCTTCAATTTCCTTGGGGGATATAGGGCTGTTCAGTCTTTCTACCTGATCTTGACTTAATATTGGAAGATGGAATCTGTCAAGAAAATTGTCCATTTCATTTAGATTTTCAAATTTTGTGGCATATAGGCTTTTGTAGTATGACCTAATGATTGTTTGAATTTCCTCAGTGTCTGTAGTTATGTCACCCTTTTCATCTCTGATTTTGTTGATTTGGATAGATAGATTCTCTCTGCTTTTTAGTTAGTTTGGCTAAGGGTTTGTCTATCTTGTTGATTTTCTCAAAGAACCAGCTCTTGTTTTCATAGATTCTTTGAATTGTTTTATTTGTTTCTAATTGATTGATTTCAGCCCTGAGTTTCATTATCTCCAGCCTTCTGCTCCTCTTGGGTGTATCTGCTTCTTTTTTTCTAGGGTTTTCAGTTGGGCCATTAAGTTGTTTGTATGTGATGTTTCGAATTTCTTCTTGCAGGCACTTATTGCTATAAATTTTCCCCTGAGCACTGCTTTCAATGTGTCCCATAAATTTGGGTATGTTGTGCCTTCATTTTCATTGAATTCTAGGATGTCTTTAATTTCTTTCTTTATTTCTTCCTTAACCCAGCTGTCGTTGAGTAACAAGTTGTTCAGTTTCCATGTGCGTGTAGGCTGTTTGTTATTTCTGTTGTTTTTGAGGTCCAGCTTAAGTCCATGGTGGTCAGATAGAATACAAGGGATTATTTCAATCTTTTTGTATCTGTTGAGGCTTGCTTTATGACCAACTATATGGTCTATTTTGGAGAAGGTTCCATGCGGTGCTGAAAAGAAGGTATACTCTTTTGAGTTTGGATGAAAAGATCTGTAGACGTCTATTAGGTCCATTTGATTTAGGGTCTCTGTAAGTGTTTTTATTTCCCTATTTGTTTTCTGTCTAGTTGTTCTGTCCCTTGGTGAGAGTGGAGTGTTGAAGTGGCCCTCCTTATCTTTTTTGATTAACTTGTGTTGAAAGTCTATTTTATTAGATATTAGGATGGCTACTCCCACTTGTTTTCTGGAACCATTTGCTTGAAAGACATTTTTCCAGCCCTTTACTCTGAGGTAGTGTTTATCTTTGTTGCATAGGTGTGTTTCTTGGATGCAACAGAATGATGGATCCTGTTTCCGCAACCATTCTGTTAGTCTGTGTCTTTTTATTGGGGAGTTGAGTCCGTTGATGTTGATAGAAACTAGTGACCAACAATTGTTACTTACTTTAGATGTGGGGTTGGTGGTGTCACTGAGTTTCATTGCTTGTATTCATTTGGTTTTTTTGTTGTGTAGTCACCTATTTCCTCTGTTTCCTTCGATGTAGTTGTTTTCTTTGGTTTGGAGTTTCCCTTCTAGTAACTTCTGTAGAGCTGGGTTACTATGTAGATATTGTTTAAATTTGGTTTTGTCTTGGAATATTTTGAATTCTCTGTCTATGTTGATTGAAAGTTTTGCTGGGTATAGTAGTCTGGGTTGGAATCTGTGGTCCCTTAAGGACTGTATGATTTCTGTCCAGGCCCTTCTGGCTTTCATAGTTTCTGTTGAGAAATCTGGTGTGATTCTGATAGGTCTACCTTCATATGTTACTTGGCCTTTTTCCCTTGCTGCTTTTAGAAATTTTTCTTTGTTTTGTAGGTTCAGTGTTTTGACTATGATGTGACGTGAAGAATTTCTTTTCTGGTCTAGTCTACTTGGTGTTCTGTAGGCGTCTTGTATGTTTATGGCCATCTCCTTCTTTAAGTTGGGAAAGTTTTCTTCTATAATTTTCTTGAAAATATTTTCCGGACCTTTGAGCCTGATGTCTTCTTTTTCTTCTACTCCTATTATTCTTAGGTTTTGTCTTTTCATGGTGTCCTTGATTTCTTGGATGTTTTGTGTTTGGAACTTTTCTGATTCTATTTTTTCTTTGAGAGACGTGTCAATTTCCACAAGTATATCTTCGGCTCCTGAGATTCTTTCTTCCATCTCTTGTATTCTGTTGGTGATGCTTACCTTTGTAGTTCCTGATCTTTTCTCTATGTTCTCCAGCTCCTGTTTTTTCTCTATTTGTGTTTTCTTTATTGATTCTAATTCTGTTTTCATGTCTTGCACCATTTCCTTATCTGTTTGAATGTGGAGTCCTGCTTTTCAATGATAGCTTCTATTTTTTTGTCCGTTTCCTCTCTATGTATCACTTATTGTGCATCTACTTCTTTGGGTATAATTGCCTGTATTTCTATGAGAGCTTTGTTTATTTCTTTTTTATTTGCCTTCATTTGTGTGGACATTTCTTTGAGAGCTTTGTGCATTTCTTCTCTGTTTGCCTCAATTTTCGTGGTCATTCCTCTGAGAGCACGATTTGTTTCCTCTTGGTTAGTCTCAATTTCTTTGGTAATTTCTCTGAGGGCTTTGTTCATTTCATCTTTATGGGCCTCTAATAGCTGGAGAAACATAGTTTTGAGGTCGTTTTCTTGTATATCTAGTGAATTGAAGTGTCCATTTTTTTGTGGGGTTGCTGGTGAGGTCATTATGTCCTGATTTTTGTTGGGAGTGTTCTTATGTCTGCCTCTAGCCATCTGGTTATTTATAATCCTCACTGGTTGTTCCTCGAGATTGTAGTTCGGACTATAATCCTGTCTTTCTGTTTTCTGGACTGTTTTTTCAGGAAGATGAGAGGTTCACTGGTTTGGGAGTGTGCACTGTGTTTTTGGTTTTGCCTAAGTAAGGAATGTGACGCTGGCGCTATTCGTGTGCGCTTTTAGCGGGTGCAGTGTGCATGCGCGAATTCTCTGACTATTGCAGTGGCCTGCAAGCCACTATTACGCAGTTCTGACTGAGATCCAGGGATTGTTTGCCTGGATTACACTGGTGGGCCCACAAGGCAGAGGCTTCAATGTTGGGGTCGCTATCCCAAGAATCCCTATGATGCCCACACTAGGGGTGTGGGTTGCAGGGATCTTGTCTGGTTGCTTCTGTGGAGAGGCCCTGGGTCTGGGGCAATCTCTCCCTAAAAGGCTCACTCACTCTCTTGCAGGACCAGTTGGATGCACAGGGGTTCCCCTTGCTCACTACTCTCTGTTTTGGTCCTGCTGCGGAAGTGCACGGGTAGGCTAACAGTCAGCTCTGTGACACTGTGGCCGCAGGACTCGGTGTCCACCTTTCCTGTGTGCTGCCTCTTTGTCCTTTCTCTCTGCCAGGAGGGGTTATGTTGACTGGTCCCTGGGTACTGCTGGAAAGAGTTAGGTTGAGTGTACTCAATCTCAGATCCCTGGCCCAGATCTCTCTGCCAGAAGCAGCCTGGTGGTAGAATCTATGTTTGCTGATCCTGAGAGAGTACCAGGTAGGGTTGAGTGTCCTCAGATCCAGAGCTTGGGTTTCTCTGCTAGGGGCCGCTGGGTGAGCTGGAGAGAGGGTGCTGTATCCTTGGCAGGTTGCCTCTCTGTCCTTCCCCTCTGACCTTCTCCTCTGCTAGGGCGAGCTTATGGAGGTGCTCTCAGGGGAGTGCCAGTAGGGGTTGGGGCTTCTCAGTTGGATCCTGAGCCCTGAGCCGGCGTTTCTCTGCCAGGGGTCGGGGGGGGGGGGGCGCTGGTGACAGAACTTGCTGCTAGATCTTATTGCGCTGGACCCAGGAGAATCTCAGGACGTGTAGAATGACCACAGTCCCAGATCCCAAGCTGTAGTTTGTTTGCTAGGAGCAGCCAGCAGCACTAAATTTCCGGCACTGTGAAGCCGCTATGCGCCTCTTTATCCTTCTGCTCCGCCGCGGCAGGGTTATGGCAGCGTTTGGGGGAGTGGCAGAAAGAATTGGGTTTTCTCAGCCCCGAACTCGGGTTGGGGTACAGACAATGTGGTCTGTGGCAGATTCTGCTGGACGCCTCCTGCCTCCTCCCAAGAGGGAGTAGGGATTTTGAGCTGGGCGCGCTGCTTCTCTTTGTGCACGGTGGAGCTCAGTTGTGATGGCAGCGGGTACTCAAGGTCAGCGAGACCTTCCAGGGAAAGACTGGGTGACCCGTGACCAGTCTGGCAACTTTCCTTCCCCGTGTTTTTTTTTTTTTTTTGCGACTGGGACTCTCTCTCTCAGGCACTCTTGTGCCCACCGATCAGCCTGGGAAAGTGATCGGGACACGCAGGCTTGCGGCACCAGCCCAGAGACCCAAAGCCCGCGTTAGCCGGGTTCTCTTCCGGGTTCTGGTTGGGCAGCCGAGAGTGGACCCAACTGATTCCCACGCCGTGGGAGCCTCCCCTCACCTGGGAAACATGATCGATCACTGTTGTTTTAGGGCCCAGAGTTCAGTCTCCTGGTCGCTGCACGGAGTGTGTTGTCCCGCTTCTCAGACACGGTGTTCTCCCAGCGCCGCCATCTTGGCCCCCCTTCTTAACTTGTTTTTTAAAAGTGTGTGTGTGTATGACAAGATGGTGGTGCCAGGAGAACACTGCGTCTGAGGAGCAGGACAACATTACCCATACAGTGACCAAGAGGCTGAACTCTGGGCCCTAAAACAACAGCGATTGTGTTTCCCAAGTGAGAGGAAACCCCCAGCGTGGGAATCAGTCGGGTCCACACTCAGGTCACCCAGCCAGAACCCGAAAAAGATCCCAGCTCGCACAGGCACTAGGTCTCTTGACCAGAGCCACACGCCTGTGTGTCCTGATTGCCTTTCCAGGCTGATCAGTGGGCACAAAAACACCAGAGACTGGGAGTCCCTGTCACAAGAGAATTCCACAGGGAAGGAAGGAAACGGTACTGACTTGGGTTACCCAGTCTTTCCCTGGAAAAAGTCTTGCAGACCGGTGGGTACAAGCCACCATTATTGAACTGGACTCCAGCCACAGGCACAGACAGCTGTTGCATGCCAGCTCTCCAAGACTGACTGAGCTGTGTGCCCCAGGGCAACAGAAACTGGGAGTCACTGTCGGTAGAAATCCTCACAGGGAACAAAGCAAAGGGGACAGATGTAGGCCACCCAGTATATCCCCGGAATAGGTCCCGCAGACCGGCCCAGCCCATGGACCTGCTGTGCACCAGATAACCTGCTGTTACCAGGAGAGCAGTACCCACCCACCACAGATTACTGCTTGGGTACTGGGGCACAGAGCCCCAACCTCAGACCTACAAAAGCCCGGAATCCCCGAGATCAACCCCTAGAAACTGCTCCAAGGGGCAACCAGTTATCCCTAACAAAACTGACCAAACCGTGAGACACACAGGTTACAGGAGCAGATCTCTAAATCTACAGCAAGAAAGCCAGAAGCAGGGCAGTTGTCTTCAGGACTTCCCTGGGCAAGAGGAGAATCCTCTCAACTAACAAGGACCACAGTTACCACTCAGGACTTTATCCCTGAGGTGAGCAGCGGCAACTCCTGAAAAACACCAGCCATCCAGTGACTATACCCAAAAAGCAGAGAAGGCTTCCTTCAGGAAAAAACATCTTCCTGCCAAGGGGATTCTCTCCACCACAGGATTCCAGGAACCACTAGAAACTAACTCCAAACACGTATGATAGCCTAATGGGTAGAGGCCAGCATAAAAGCTCAACCAACAAAAGACAGAGCAATGTGGCATCTCCAAAACACAGTTACCCAGGGGAAAGTAGCCCTGACCACCCCAGCATAACTGAAATCCAAGAAGATGACCTAACATCTATGATCATGAAGAGGATAACAGAGGAAACAAATAAAATATGTAAAGACATAGAGGAAGATAAACTCAAACAGATTATGGCCATCTGTAAAGAAATACAGGAAGTTGCAGCCAAACAGTTTGTGGCCTTTAGAGAGGAAAAGCTTAAATCACTGAATGAAATAAAAGAAACAGAGGATTGTTCAAACAAACAGCTGAAAGAATTGATGGAAAAACAGGAAAATACAGTTAGACAGGTGAAGGAAATCAAAAAAACGGCTCAAGATCTGAAGATAGAATTAGAAAAATTAAAGAAATTGCAAATGGAGGAAATTGTGGAGAGAAAGAACTTAGGGAAGAAAACAGGAACTACAGAGGTTAGCATAATCAATAGACTACAAGAGATGGAAGAAAGATTTTATTCTTTCTTCATTCATTGTATCTTTATTCATTGTATCTTCCATCTCAAGGGTGTAAGATACAATGGAAGAAATTTCAACAATACCTACACACAAATGCAGCGTTACAGAAGACACTAGAAGGGAAAATACAACCCAAAAAAACTAGCTATTTTCAAGGATACACAGGAAATAATTAACCTCACTACAGTAAAACAAAAAGCAACCAAGCACACAACCTTATGACCACAGTCAACATCAAAATCAAAGGATCTAACAGCCACTTGTCATTAATCTCTCTCAACATCAATGGACTCAATTCTCCAATAAAAAGACACAGACTAACAGAATGGATGTATAAACAAAACGCAGCAACCTGTTGCATACCAGAAACACAACTAAGTCACAAAGATAGACATTACCTGAGGGTAAAGGGTTGGAAGAAGGCTTTCCAATCAAATGGACCCAAAAAGAAAGCAGGAGTAGCCATCCTAATATCTGATAAAATAGACTTTCAACCAAAATTAATAAAAAGAGAAGGGGAAGGACACTTCATACATCATGGGAAAATTCCACCAAGAAGACATCACAATCCTGAACATCATACCCAAACTTGTGGGACACAATGAAGGCAGTGCTAAGAGGAAAGTTCATAGCACTAAGTGCCTTCAAGAAGAAATTCGAGACAGTGCATTCAAGCAATTTAATGGCTCACTTAAAAACCCTAGAAAAAGAAGAAGCAGACACACCAAAGAGGAGTAGATGGCTGAAAATAATCAAACTCAGGGCTGAAATCAATCAATTAGAAACAAATAAAACAATTCAAAGAATCTATGAAAACAAGAGCTGGTTCTTTGAGAAAATCAATAAGATAGACAAACCCTTAGCCAAGATAACTAAAAGGCAGAGAGACACCATCCAAATCAAAAAATCAGAAATGAAAAGGGGGACATAACTACAGACACTGAGGAAATCCAAACAATCATTAGGACTTATTTCAAAAGTGTATATGCCACAAAATTTGAAAATATAAATGAAATAGACAACTTTCTTGATCTATTTGACTTACCAAAGCTGAATCAGGACCAGGTAAATCAATTAAATAGTCCTATATCCCCCAAGGAAATAGAAGCAGTCATCAAAAGTCTCCCATCCAAAAAAGCGCAGAACCAGATGGTTTCAGCACAAAATTCTACCAGACCTTCAAAGAAGAGCTAACTCCAGTTCTCTTCAAACTATTCCACAAAGTAGAAACAGAAGAAACATTACCAAACTCATTCTATGAAGCTACAGTCACCTTGGTACCTAAACCTCACAAAGACCCAACAAAAAAAGAAAATTTCAGGCCAATCTCCCTTATGAACATTGATGCAAAAATACTCATCACAATACTTGCAAACTGAATACAAGAACACATCAAAGATATCATCCACCACGACCAAGTAGGCTTCATCTCAAGCATGCAGGGGTGGTTCAATATAAGGAAATCCATCAATGTGATCCACCATATTAACAAACTGAAAGAAAAAAACCACATGATAATCTCCCTAGATGCTGAAAAGCATTTGACAAAATCCAACATCCATTCATGTTTAAATTATTGGAGAGATCAGGGATACAAGGCACATATCTAAACATAGTAAAGGCGATATACAGCAAGCCTATAGCCAACATCAAACTGAACGGAGAGAACCTGAAAGCAATATCAGTGAAATCAGGGACAAGACAAGGCTGCCCACTCTCTCCATATCTCTTCAACATAGTTCTGGAAGTCCTTGCTAGAGCAATAAGACAGATGAAGGAGATCAAGGGGATATAAATTAGAAAGGAAGAAGTCAAATTATCACTATTTGCAGATGATATGATATGTGAGTGACCCCAAAAATTCTACTAGGGAACTCCTACAACTTCAGCAAAGTGGCCAGATACAAAATTAACTCTAAAAAATCAGTAGCCCTCCTGTATACAAAAGACAAAAGGGCTGAGAAAGAAATTAGGGAAACAATACCCTTCACAATAGCCACAAATGACATAAAGTACCTTGGTGTAATCCTAACCAAGGAAGTCAAAGACTTGTATGAAAAAAATTTCAAGTCTCTGAAGAAGGAATTAGAAGATATCAGAGGATAGAAAGATCTCCCACGCTCATGGTTTGGCAGGATTAAAATAGTAAAAATGTCCATCTTACCAAAAGCAATCTACAGATTCAATTCAATTCCCATCAAATTGCCAACACAATTCTTTACAGACCTGGAAAGAAAAATTCTCAACTTCATATGGAATAACAAGAAACCCAGAATTGCTAAAACAATCTCTACAATAAAAGGTCTTCTGGAGTTATCTCCATCCCTGATCTTAAGCTGTACTATAGAGCAACAATACTAAAAACTGCATGGTACTGACATAGAAACAGAATGGTGGATCAATGGAACCGAACAGAGGATCCAGAAATAAACCCACACTTATGGACACCTGATCTTTTACAAAGATGCCAAAACCATACAATGGAGAAAAGATAGCATCTTCAACAAATGGTGCTGGTCTAACTGGATGTCTACATGTAGAAAACTGAAAATAGATCCATACTTATCACCCTGCACAAAACTAAAGTCCAAGTGGATCAAAGACCTCAACATAAAACCAGACACATTAAATCGGTTAGAAAAAAAAGTGGGGAATGCCCTTGAACTCATTGGCACAGGAGAGAACTTCTTGAACAGAACACCAACAGCACAGGCTCCAAGAGCAACAATCAATAAATGGAACCTCATGAAATTGAAAAGCTTCTGTAAAGCAAAGGACACCATCATCAAAACAAAATGACTGCCTACAGAATGGGAAATAATCTTCACCAACCCTTTATCTGACAGAGGGCTAATATCCAGTATATATAAAGAACTAAAGAAGCTGAAAAGCAGCAAATCAAGTAATCCAATTAAAAAATGGGGAACAGAGCTAAACAGAGAACTCTCTCTAGAGGAATATCGAATGGCAGAGAAACACTTAAAGAAATGCTCAATGTCATTAGCAATCAGGGAAATGCAAATCAAAACAACCCTGAGATTTCACCTTACACCCATCAGAATGGCCAAGATGAAAAACTCAAGTGACAACACATGCTGGAGAGGTTGTGGAGAAAGGGGAATCCTCCTCCACTGCTGTTAGGAATGCAAACTCGCACAACCACTATGGAAATCAATCTGGTGCTTTCTCAGACAACTAGGTATAGTGATTCCTCAAGATCCAGCCATACCACTCCTAGGCCTATATCCAAAAGGGGCTCGAGTTCACAATAAGGACATTTGCTCAACCATGTTTGTAGCACCCTTATTTGTAATAGCCAGAAGCTGAAAACAGCCCAGATGCCCCTCAACTGAAGAATGGATGCAGAAATTGTGGCACATCTATACAATGGAGTATTACTCTGCAATGAAAAATAAGGAAATCATGAAATTTGCAGGTAAATGTTGGAACCTGGAAAGGATCATCCTGAGTGAGCTGTCCCAGAAGGCGAAAGACACACGCGATATATACTCATTCATGTAGACATATAACATAGGATAAACCTACTAAAACCTGTACATCTAAAGAAACTAATCAAGAGAGAGGACCCTGACTAAAATGTTCAATCCCATCCTGAAAGGCAAAGAGGATGGACATCAGAAGAAGAGGAAAACAGGAAACAACCTAGGAACCTGCCACAGAGGGCCTCTGAAAGGCTCTGCCCTGCAGACTGTCAAACCAGATGGTGAGACTTATGGCCAACTGTTGGGCAGAGTGCATGGAATCTTATGAAAGAAGTGGAAAATAGTAAGATCTGGAGAGGACAGGAACCCCACAAGGAGAGCAACAGAACCAGAAAATTTGAACACAGGGAACTTCCCAGAGACTCATACTCCAACCAAGTACCAGGCATGGAGATAACATAGAACCCCTGCACAGATGTAGCCCATGGCAGCTTAGTGTCCAAGTGGGTTCCATAGTAATGAATGGGAAGAGGGACTGCCTCTGACATAATCTGATTGGCCTGTTCTTTGATCACTTCCCCCTGAGTGGGGAGCAGCCTTACCAGGCCACAGAAGATGACAATGCAGCCACTCCTGAAGAGATCTGATTGACTAAGGTCAGAAGGAAGGAGAAGAGGACCTCCCCTATCAGTGGACTTGGGGAAGGGCATGCATGAAGAAGGGGGAGGGAGGATGGGATCGGGAGGGGAGGAGGGAGGGGCTTATGGGAGGGTACAAACTGAATAAACTGTAATTAATAAAAATAAATAAATTTAAAAAAAAACAAAAAAACAAACAAAAAGAACGATTATGTATTAAATCTTATAATAAAAGTTCTGTCCCACAATAAAAAAAGTGTATGTGTTTGCACACACATGTGTGTTAGTTCATGTACTACAGTACACATGTGAATGTCTAGAAGTTAGTTTTGGAGTCAATAATTTTGACTTTAGGTACCTAGAATGAAATTGAGGTCTTTGGGTGTTCATGTCAAGGGCTTTTATCCTCTCAGCCATCTTGCCCACCGAGCTTCTTTTTCTCAGAAGCAGGAAAGTACTTTCAAGGGTCAATGTTCAGAGATTTTTGAAGGTAGCTTTTGTTTACAGTCATGCTTTCTATCATGTTCATCCTACCTTTCAACTTGTCCACTGCATAAATTCCTAATTAGGGAATGAGGCTAATTTGGACTAGTCACTTGATAAAACAATGTCAATGTGAATTGTTTAATTGAGTACATTTAAATATCTCCTGGCTGTTTTATCCATGTAATAACTATGAAAAGAAAAGCCTCTTCGTAGTGGAAATATAAGTTAAAAAAATAGCAAGAATCCATTGCTCTTTGTACTAATATTTTTATTTTATTTTACAACCTTCTGTCTTTCTTATATAACCATTTTCATAGATACCAGCCTTTGCCTACTTAAAGATGTTTTTCTTTAAGTGGATGTTTTAAAGATCAGGATCATTTTATAATTATTCTATTTCTAATAGGAAAGGATGCTATACATCCATATTTTTATTGGTGAAGATAAAATCTTCATCACAAATCTAGGAAACATGAAACCACAGAGAAACATATTTTCACACCATTATACAGCACAGCACAGCACAGCACATTAGGACTCTTTACAGTAGTGAAAGTTGCTTTAGCATTTTATAATCAACCAATAAAATAGGGTAATTGAAGGATAAAATATAAAACACCCACGATTCTTGGAGACATGGAGAATGGATTTACAAAAGTATTAAGAAAACCAGGAAAAAATAGACGAGCAATCTCTTCTCACTTTGAGATGTACTTAGAAAATGCACAGCTAACCTCAAAATATTAGACTCATAAAAGCTTCCTGTAACGAGACCAGAAGCTGATCAAAGGTGTTTTTGTTTGTTTGTTTATTTGTTTGTTTGTTTGTTTGCTATTGAAATACTTACTTTAAAGAGTCTCATGATGGAACTTTATAAAAGTAAACAAGTAAAAGCCATACAATGGAAAGAAGATATGGTTTGTTTCTAACCAAAAAATCATTAAAAATAGTTAATAAATGTTTAGCTGCCTGACAGGTAAGACATCGGTATTTAAAAATCAGTGATATTTTAAAATAAATTCAATGAAAAAAAAAATCATTAAATTGTGTTTGAAAAACAGATAAAATTTGCTAGACATGGTAACGCATGTCTGTAATCCTAATATTTGGGAAGCAAGGGCATAACAAGTTCAAGGTTAGCCTGATCTACATAGTGAATTCCTAGCCAGCCATGGGCTATAGAGCAAACTCAAGTTTAAACAAATAATTCCATATATTATATAATGGAAGGCAACTAAAGTACATTTGTTCTAGTTTGCTTTCTATTGCTGTGATAAACCCATGACTAAGAGCATCTTGGGAAGAAGAGAGTTGTTTGATCCACAGATCTCAATCACAGTCACTGGGATCACTGGGAGAAATCAGGGCAGGAAGATGCTGCCCTCAAGCAGATGCCGAGGCAGGAAGCATGGAGAAGCGCTGCTTACAGCCTTGCTTGCCTGTCTTGTTCAGTTTTCTTTCTCATACAATCCAGGTCCATCTGCCCAGGGCAGCACTGCCCACCATGGGTGGGGCCCAGTCTCTCTCACGTCAATCATTAATGAAGAAAATGCTCCCAAAGCCTTGCCTCAATTGTGGTTATCTCTTCCTGGATATATGTAGGTATCTGTCAGCTAATCACTACAGTACTGAAATTGAAAGACTTCTTATGTCCATAGGTTTAAAACACTCCTTAAATGTGTACACAATTTCTACTATTGTCACTCTTTTTATTAATTATTCTCTTACAGTATAATTACACTAAGCAGGACAATTTAGCATCAGCAGAAGAGAACAGCTCACTTAAATGGAATTTAAAGCCTAGAAATTTACATCAATGGTGCCTTGATTTTTCATCCTCGTTATTCATCTTCTTCTACTGGGTAAAAATGTATAGAAAAAAAACCCCACACTTTTTTAAAATCAAGCTACTTCTACTAAGAAAAACAGGAAAAAAAATGCTTGAAAATGACTAATTCCCCCAAAATACAGTTTACTATTATTCTACTGAATGAAAGATGTATGGTGTGTGTATATTTTCTGTTTCTTTGTTTCTTTTTTTATTTAATTTTTGTTTTTATTATTACAGTTTGTTCACTTTGTATCCCACCTGTAGCTCCCTCCCTCCCCCCTTCCCAATCCCACCTGGTCCAGTAGACCCTTCCCCAGTCCACTGATAGGGAAGGTCCTCCTCCCCTTCTTTCTGATCCTAGTCTATTAGGTCTGATAGGAGTGGCTGCGTTGTCTTCCTCTAAGGCCTGGTCAGGCTGCACCCACCTAAGGGGGAGGTGATCAAAGAGCAGGCCAATCAGTTCATGACAGAGACAGTTTCTGTTCCCATTACTATGGAACCAACTTGGACACTAAACTGCCATGGGCTATATCTAGGCAGAGGTTCTAGTTTATCTCCAAAATGGTCTTTGGTTGGAGTATCAGTCTCAGAAAACACCCCTATGTCCACGTTTTTTGGTTGTGTTGCTCTTCTTGTGGAGTTCCTGTCCCCTCCAGGTATTTCTATCTCCTCCTTCTTTCGTAAGATTCCCTGTACTATTCCCAATGTTTGGCTATGAGTCTCAGCATCTGCTTTGATACCTTGCAGGGTAGAGTCTTTCAGAGGCCCTCTGTGGTAGGTTCCTGTCCTGTTTCCTGTTTTCACCCTCTTCTGATGTCCATCCTCTTTGCCTTTCTGAATGAGGATTTATCATCTTACCCAGAGTCCTCCTTCTTGCTTAGCTTCTTTAGGTATACAGATTTTAGTATGTTTATCCTACATTATATGTTAATGTCCACTTATAAGTGAGCATATACCCTGTGTGTCTTTCTGCTTCTCTGATACCTCACTTAGGATCATCTTTTCTATTTCCCACCATTTGCCTGCAAATTTCATGATTTCCTTTTTTTAACTGCTGAGTACTATTCATTTGTGTAAATGTACCACAATTTCTGTATTCATTTCTCAGTTGAGGGACATCTGGGTTGTTTCCTGATTCTGGATATTACAAATAAAGCTGCTATGAACATGGTTAAGCAAATGTCCTTATTGTGTACTTGAGCATCTTTTGGATATATGCCTAGGAGTAGTATAGCTGGATCTTGAGGTAGCACTATTTCTAATTGTCTGAGAAAGCACCAGATTGATTTCCAAAGTGGTTGTACAAGTTTACATTCCCACCAGCAATGGAGGAGGGTTCCCCTTTCTTCACATCCTCTCTAGCATGTGTTGTCAGGTGAGTTTTTGATCTTAGCCATTCTGATGGGTGTAAGGTGAAATCTCAGGGTGGTTTTCATTTGCATTTCCCTGATGACTAAGAAAGTTGAGCATCTCTTTAAGTGTTTCTCTGCTATTCGATATTCCTCTATTGAGAATTCTCTGTTTAGCTCTGTACCCCGTTTTTTGTTTATTGGATTACTTGATTTGTTGTTGTTTACTTCTTGAGTTCTTTATATATACTGGATATTAGTCCTCTGTCAGATAGAGGGTTGGTGAAGATCCCTTCCCAATCTGCTGTATTTTGGGGTCCATATTTCCTTCTGGAGAGCATGCAGGCATAGGTGAGTGGTGACTTCACGCTGATGACTGGGCACCTACAGGAACCTAGGAACTTATCCGAGAACTTTTCAGGGGGAAGGGTTGGCTGAGTGCCCTGAGGTCGCACCTGTTGTTTCCCTCACTGTGGGGTTTCCTCCAGACAAAGAAATCGTCTCTGGTGTCCTAGGGCCCACAGTTCTGTCTGGGATGCTGAGTCAGGCATGCAGGCAGGTCTGTCTCTGGGCTGGCGGCTGAGCGCCCGTTGGAACCAAGGACCTTTTTAGGAGATTATCTGTGTGACCAGAGGTCAGTCTAGATTGCTTTCTTCACGATGGGGTTTTCTCTTGACAGGAAATCCCAGTCTCTGGTGTTTGGGGGCCCACAGTTCAGTCTGGGACGGTGATTGTGTGGCTCTGGGCTGGCGACCGAGCACCCGGCAGGACTCGGGAAATCTTCTGGGGTTTAGCTGGGTGACCTGAACCCGATTGATTGCCACACCATGGAGCTTCCTCTCACCTGGGAAACACAATCGTTGGTGTGTCAGGGCCCAGAGTTCCTTCTGTTGGTCACTGTGCATCACTGCTGTGCTGCTGGTCAGAAACAGTGTCCTTGGCGGCACAGCCATCTTGGATCCTCAGTTTCTTAAGTGAAGGTAATAATTTATTTCATTCATATTCATATATGAATAAACATGAAAGCATTGAGAATTAAATATAAAAACCATGTGCCTCAGTTAGAGGCATCTATTGTTTTAATGATTTACTTTTAAATTTTGTTTGCATAATTCAATAGAAATTTATTTGTTCTCAATTGATGGGAACTTATGTTAATGGCAATTAATTTAGGGATTCAAAAAATTTCCTCTGTGTCTGCATCAGTCATTACGTTTTCTTCTTTATGAGCCCCTGAAAAATAAGAAGACTGGAGTGGTTAAAGGAGGGAGTTATCATTTAAGCACCAGATAAACATAACTTGTCTCTTTAATGGTTGGCAAGATTGGCCACACAAAAACTCCAGGTGGAACAGGGGAGGCTTCTTGAGAGAAGAATCACAATAGCAGATGTTCTTCCAGCATTGTACCGTCAGATAAAGAGGGCACTTCCAGAGCTGCAAGTTAGGAGCAAATGCTGTCTTATTGACTATCGGTGAAGGATAATAAGGTTAGAACGGATAATAGAAAAATTCTACACATTGTAAGCTCTGGTTTTACTAAAATTTACTTTCCAGTATGTTAGTAGTTTTGTTGGTGGTGGTTAGCTCTGTAATACACAATATCTATTCTGCTTTCTAGCCTCTTCTTAGTAATTGCTCACTACATGCTGAAGCTTTGGTAGCTATTTTTAAATCAGTGAAGGATAATTTTTTTTTAAATTGTTAACAATTGCACAAAATAAAAAATGTTTTTACAGTTGAGTATGTGTAGTCAAATTTTTAAAATGAAGAAAATGTAAGACTGTTTAGCTACATTTTTAAAATTATGTGTATTTTGTCTTAATTTATGTGTATAGATGTTTAGACTGTGTGTATGTCTGTGTACCACAAGTGTGCAGCCATTGTGAAGGCCAGAAGAAGTCATTGTATCTCCTGGAACTGAAAGCAGAGGTGGTTATGAGCCAACCCAGGTCCTCTGTAAGGGAAGTCAGGGCTCTTAACCACTAAGCTATCTCCTTAGCCTCTCAGCTACAATTTAAAAAAAAAAATAATTTCACCTCCTTTTACTTTACATGCAAACTATAGTATCCTTCTGCCAGAGGTTCTCAATCCATGGATCGCAACCTCTTTGGGGGTGGCATCTCAGATATACTGCATATCAGATTTTACATTATGATTCATAATATTAGCAAAAATACAGTTATAAAGTAGCAACAAGAAAGAATTTTATGTTTGGGGGTCACCCCAAGATGAGGAACTGTATTAGGGGGTCACAGTGTTAAGAAGGTTCAGAACCACTGCTTTACGCCTTGAGATTTCTGAGACCTCAAGTCTTCCATCTCACAAAATATTTGTTGCTAGACTTGGAAAATTATTCTACAACAGAACACTCATGTATTTTGACTAGTAGGCCTTGCTGCTGTACAGGAAGCCCAGATGGTATGTGTATATGACTCTTCGATATTAACAGACCAATTCTGACATATTTCTAATTCAAGACTGTTAGTAAATACTTTTTCTCTGTGTGTTTATAATATTTAAATTTTACAATTTTACTCATCTAAAATGTATTCAATATATCTTTATTAAAAATTCAATTGCTATAGAAAGTAGTTAGATGCAACTAAAGCTAATCTTTTTCATCATTAAATCCTATACTCCAGGCCTTAATGCTTGACTCTTATAAGGTTCATTCCTACAAAAATTATATTTACTTTTGAAATACATGAAATGTTTAATTGAAAATTACTTTGTTTGCATGAAAGAAATTATCTCCTTGGAACTGGTCTGTGCTGTATGTTTTTCATTAACTGTGTATCTTTACCATTTTAACATGGTAGTAAATTTAAATGCTATCATTCTCATTAAATAATAGCTGCCTTTCCTCTGAGTGGATTTGTAGAGGAAAGGATCAATGAACATGCAAAAATGATTTTTATGGTGCATTTCTCTTACCTTATTTTGTTTTAATAATGACAGAATAAACATCTTGGATCAATCTTGCAAATAAATGGCAATTAAATTTAAGGGACAATTAAATTTAAGTGGCAAGTAAAGATTATACTATAAGTATATTATAGGTTATGTGCTTGCCAAAACAAAAACAAAAACTCCTCACTGGAGCTCCTGTTGCTACATAAACACTGGAAGTGAATGTGTGTCAGCAAACTTTTTAATAAGAAATGTACTTGTGTGGTGGCACACACCTTTAATCCTAGCATGTGGGAAGCAGAGGCCGACAACTTTGAGCTCGAGGCTCGCCTGGTCTACAAAGTGAGCTGTAGGACAGCCAGGACTATTGACAGAAAAGCTCTGTCTTGAAAAGAAAAAAGAAGAAAAGAAAAAGGAAAAGAAAGAAAAGAAACGTACATGTAATAAATTTATATCTTCAAAATCTTTTTGTATCTCTCTTCTTTATTTTTAACTATATTTGTCTATTAAATTTTTTAATTGTATAGATACAATGTATAATTTTAAAAAGAAAAATATCACATTAACCTATGTATGTAGGTTTTTGCTAATAAGATGAAAACCTTATTTTGTTTTAAATAATTTCAACAACTTGAAACAAAAATAAAATTCTATTTATGACTTTTAAACTATTTTTGTTCTTTTTTTCAGGAACACTGTTATTCATTGTGACTTCAATGAAGCTAAAATCTGCAAGGAAACTCTAGGTTTTCTGGAATTTCTCCTCCACTTAGTAAACTAAGTGTTTCTGAAAACCTATAATGAAATAAAAGCACACAATGATAATATCATAGGAATTTACCTTTGTTTTTCATGTTTGTGTAGTTTCATTACTATACATGCTTTTATTTTAAGGTATGAATGAGTTTTGCTATTAAGTTCTAAATAGTTATTGAATGAATGTAAATAATTATTAAAGTGTTTGTCTTTCAATGTAGAATCAGTCAAATAACTGACTCTACATTGTTATTACATAAGTTACTAATTGATTAGTAACTAAGCTGATTAGTTCATGAAGGCTGTGAAAATTAATTGAGCTTTTGGGTGCTAGTCTGCCTAAGTTAATTTCATGATATTTAAATGGCATCATAGTTAAGAGTAAAGATCTTTAAAATGAGAATGGTGAATTTGCCATCGCCAAACACTTAAATATAACTTGTGTGAGATGTACTTCCTTACTTAGTTGTTTGAGAAGCTGTCTGTGTCGTGAAATTTGAAGAGTGTATTTTGAGTTATCTCCCTTTTGGAGTACTTTAGAGGTATGGGGGGCAAAATGTGCTTACTTTATCACTGTACACACAGAAAAGTGACTTTGCCTCATGTGAGTCCTCTTGGCTATTTGCCTTCAACTGTTCCAAGGAAAATGTTTGCACAGTTTTCATGAGGCTCTACTCAGAGACTAAAATATTTCAGTTGACCCGGTAGCCATGTAATGTGATTATCTGATGAAAAGATAAGTTTTCATCCAAATTCTGGCATTTTTTTACCTGCTGTCACCTGGTTAAACCTTATCCACTTATCTAATTCTCCTGAAATTCACTACACTTATTTGAAAAGTAAATATTATTAAAAGTGATATCCATCAGATATTGGTTATTAAAAACATTAATGTAGTACCTCCAAAGTAATGAATGTCAGGTGCAACACAGAAAACAGTAATAGTTGTACGCAGTGCACCTATGTGTGAACAAAGCACCAGCAAGACATATTTTTGAATCAATTTTTCATTGCAGCATACAATTCCAAGAATTCAAAACCACAAAACATGACCCACATGGAATTACAACAACCTTGTGTCAAAGAAACCTCTCTGTTTTTTGATGCTTTCACTGTTCTATGTTCCTGTTGCTTCTGTAGCAAACTGTCATCAGTTAGGAGCTTAAAACAATCTATACTTATAGATCTGCTGAGCTCAAGCCTGAGAGAGGTTTCCTGATGCCAGTGATGGATTCAACCCTCCCCACCCCACAAAGTGTCTTCTCTTATGTTGGTAGTTTTTCTTTGAGGAACCCCAGAGAACAGACCAGTCTTAGTCCTTCTTTGTGACCCTTTTCCTTTTCCTTCAAATCCAGCAGCAAAATAACGGTAATTCTGCTAACATAACACATGGTTAGCAAGATCTCTTTGTACGTCTAAGTTAACGTATGTATATATTTGCATGTGTATTTGTTCTGTGGGTTATGATGATTAAACCATTGTTTTTGTTATTGACACGTTCACATGATTGTGTCTCCCTTGTGTTTATTCAAAGACAGATGTGAGAAAATGATACACATGCATCTGCAGTTCAAGAAACATAATAAATTCCCAATGAAATTTTATTTTTAGAGAATTCCAACAGTCTAGAGTAAGTCTATAGTTTCCTGATCTCTGTCTTTTCCCTTCATTTCTTTCTTTCTTTCTTTCTTTCTTTCTTTCTTTCTTTCTTTCTTTCTTTCTTTCTTTCTTTCTTTCTTTCCTCACTCTACAACCCGATACCACCCCTCACTCCTCTCCTCCCAATCCCACTCCAGCACCCTCTCCTCCCATCCCCCCTCTCCTTCTCTGAGAGGCCCACAACTGGTACCAGTCCACCCTGGCATATTGAGTGAGACTAAGCACATCCTCTCCCACCAGGGAGTGAAAAGGCAGCCCAGCTAGGGATGACCTGTGTCTTAATGTCAGGAAATACTAGTGACTAGGTGGCAGCTTAATCAACATAAAAACACACTTTCACATATTTCTAGATTCAGTGCAAAAAATAGGTGTGTTGTATTTCTGTTTTTAAAATTGAATGACAGAATTTTTCAGAAAGACAAAATATTTGTCATCCATCCCTTTCCCTATACAGTATGGCACTTGTGTTTTAAGAGGTATAAGGTATTATGATGGTTGATGAGAATAATGCATCACTCACTTCCTAACACACATGGCTCTTCCTGTCCCAGTGACAGGAGTCGCATGAACTGGGATAGCTTTACATTTGTTTTGTATGATTCTAGTACCAATTATGCCTCTGACACTTCTCTCGTACAATGTGAATTCAAATTGGAGGTAAAAGTCCCCTCCCCACACTTGATAAATTTGCAGGACAGCTCTCACTCATGTAGCACAAAAACAAAACAAAACAAAACAAAACAAAACAAAAATCCAAGTCATTCCTCAATAAACACCTGTTGAATTAGTGCTGAGGCTTGCGCAAGATTTTCTTATCCACTTTCCACAGAATTAAACAACTGACTGTGAATGTTGGTGTGAATGCCACAAAGCATAGTACGTTCTCTAATTGCCTCAATCGATTTTGGAAAAATTTGGGGGAGGGAAACCAGCTTGATGGGTGATTGCTACAGAAGAAAGTGACTTGCTGAGGTTTGTCATTGGACAGAAAAAAAAAAGAAAAAAACTTGTTTTCAAATGTATCTTTCCTTTTCAAATATATCTAACACCTACCTACCTCATTACTGGCTTGCTTATTGATGTTTTTAGTTCATTTAAAAATTTCATAAAAGATCTTAGTGTAGATATATCACTGTTCACACAACAGTTATCACCTCATCAGTAGACAGTCAATAAATTCCTGCAAAATATCACTTCTGTTTAAGGTTAGTATGAGTGCTTTTACAAATTAAATTACCAAAGTTGGAAGTCTCAACAGATTTTATAATTTGTTTTATTTTTTAATTTATTTTTAATATACTTTTTATTTATTACAATTTATTCACTTTGTATCCCAGCTGTAGCCCCCACCCTGGTCCGATCTCATTCTTGCACATCCTCCCTCCCTCATCTCCTCTCTGCCCCTCCCTCAGTCCACTGATAGGGGAGGACCTCCCCTCCTTCCATCTGACACTAGCCTATCAGGTCTCATTAGGACTGTCTTTCATAGTCTTCCTCTGTGGCATGGTAAGGCTGCTGCCCCCTCAGGGAGAGGTGATCAAAGAGTCAGTCACTGAGTTTATATCAGAGACAGCCCTTGTTCCCCTTACTAGGGAGCCCATTTGGAGACTGGGCTAACACAGGCTACCTCTGTGCAAGAGTTCTAGGTTATCTCTATGCATGGTCTTTGGTTGGAGTATCAGTCTCACAAAAGACGCTTGTGCCCAGATTTTTTGTTTCTGTTGTTCTCCTTGTGAGAACAACAGACCCTTCCAGGTCTTTCTATCTCCCCTTCTTTCATTGGATTCCCTGCACTCTGTCCAAAGTTTGGCTATAAGTCTCAGTATCTGCTTTAATAGCCTGGGTAGAGTCTTTCAGAGGCCCTCTGTGATAGGCTACTTACTGTCTTTTTCTTGTGTTCCCCTTCTTCTGATGTCTATCCCCTTTGTCTTTCTGAATGAAAATTTGAGCCTCTTACCCAAGGTCTTTCCTCATGCTTAGCTTCTTTAGGTGTACAGATTTTAGTATGTTTATCCTATCTTATAGGTCTAGTATCCACTTATAAGTGAGTATGTACCATATGTGTCTTTCTCCTTCTAGGATAGATCACTCAGGATGATCTTTTCTAGTTCCCACCATTTGCCTGCAAATTTCATGATTTCCTTGTTTTTAACTGCTGAGTAGTATTCCATTTTGTAAATGTACCACAATTTCTGTATCCATTCCTCAATTGAGGGGCATCTGGGTTGTTTCCAGATTCTGGCTATTACAAACAAAGCTGCTACGAACATGGCTGAGCAAATGTTCTTGTTGTGTACTTGAGCCTCTTTTGGATATATGCCTAGGAGTGGTATAGTTAGATCTTCAGGTAGCACTATTTTTAATTGTCTAAGAAGGCACCAGAATGGTTTGCAAAGTGGTTGTACAAGTTTACATTCCCACCAGCAATGGAGGAGGGTTCCTCTTTCTCCACATCCTCTCCAGCATGTGTTGTCACTTGAGTTTTTGATCTTAGCCATTCTGATGGGTGTAAGGTGAAATCTCAGGGTCTTTTTTATTTGATTTTTGATGACTAATGGTGTTAGGCATTTCTTTAAGTGTCTCTAGACATTCAGTATTCCTCTACTGAGAATTCTCTGTTTAGCTCTGTACCCCTTTTTAAATTAAAGTTTTATTTTTTAATATTAATTGCATTTTTTTTTACTTTGTATGCCAGCTATAGCCCCCTCCCTCATCTCCTCTCTGCCTGTCTCTAAGTCCATTGATAGGGGAGGTCCTCCTGTATCCTATTTTTTAATTGGATTACTTGATTTGTTGATTTTTAACTTCTTTAGTTCTTTATATATTCTGGATATAAGCTCTCTGTCAGATATATGGTTGGTGAAGATCCTTTTCCAATCTGTAGGTAAGTCTTTATATGGGTCTTTCATGGCCTTTGAGGGAGGGCAGGGAAAGGAGAAATATTATTAAAGAAAAAAATCTTAAACAAACAAACAAGAAACATTAAAAAGCAGTTTTTGTGCAGCTGATTTATTGGCATGGGAATCATTCAGGATGATTCTTTTTTAGTTTTTGTTTTTGATACCTCCAGATTTTTTTTTTATTTTACATGATTTTTTCTTTATTTTTATTTATTACAGTTTATTCACTTTTTGTATCCCAGCTGTATCCCTCTCCCTCATCCCCTCCCAATCCCACTGTCCCTTTCTCTCCTCCTTCCATGCCTCTCCCCCAGTCCACTGATGGGGAAGGTCCTCCAATCCTTCCATCAGAACATAGCCTATCAGGTCTCATCAGGGATGTCTGCATTGTCTTCCTCTGTGGCCTGGTAAGGCTGTCTGCCCACCCCCCAGGGAGAGGTGATCAAAGAGCCAGCCACTGAGTTCATGTCAGAGAGAGCACCTCTTCCCCTTACTAGGGAACACACTTGGACACTGAGTTGCCTTGGACTACCTCTGTGCAGGGGTTCTAGGTTATCTCCATGTTAGGTCAGAGAATTCTCAATAGAGGAATATTGAATGGCAGAGAAACACTTAAAGAAATGCCCAACATCCTTAGTCATCAGGGAAATGCAAATAAAAAAGACCCTGAGATTTCACCTTACACCCATCAGAATGGCTAAGATCAAGAACTCAAGTGACAACACATGCTGGAGAGAATGTGGAGAAAGGGGAATCCTCCTCCATTGCTGGTGGGAATGTACACTTATACAACCACTTTGCAAATCATTCTGATGCTTTCTCAGACAATTAGGAATAGTACTACCTGAAAATCCAGCTATACCACTCCTAGGCATACATCCAAAAGATGCTCAAGTACACAACAAGGAACATTTGCTTTCACAGCCTTTGAAAGCAAGCAAAGTTGACCTGGTTTTCAGAAATTTGTGGTTTGTTGGTTTGAAAAACAGTTCGCATAATTGGAACACAAATCTCATTTTACCTAAGAAATACCAGTACAAATATCAAGACAGTGGAAACAAGTCTGAAAATAGAACAAAAGGAAGAACGGAGGCCCTGTTATTTTTCAAGCCATATTAAAATCAGTAGTGAAGGCAGGAATGGGGGAATTGGCTCTAACACGTTTATGTATTGAAGATGAACCTAATTAGCTCTGCCCATAAGCATATTAGTCAGTGATATGGGGCGAACCTAGTCGAGAACATAAACGGGGAATCCTGGCTGGTTGTTGACTCAGGGGAAAGTCTGGAGACTTACATCAGCAACCACCTATGGGGAAAACCTGCCAAAATATTTCAAGGGCAACGAATGAGAAGGTAAAAGGAATAAAGCCAGAGGGTTAGCCAACACCTGGAGGAGTCTGGGTGCTGGGGAGTTAGAGAACTCAGAGAGACCATCAGACTCTGAATTATAATTAGCCTACTTTTTATTTATTTAAGCAGCAGCAGCTGACCACAGCCTTTTTGTTTGGATTTAAGACTGCAGTCCAGCTAAAAGGGAGGGATGGTTTTAAAGGTAAAGTTCACAATTTACTCTCGAGGACCTTGAGCTTCTGCTGGTGTGAGAACATCCCGGGCCTTTTGTATTTCTTGAGCTCCTGGTATTGTCTTAACAGCCTAGGAAGCTGGCCTCAGACCTAAATGGAATTTTCAGCTGCTACAAGAGCTTACTTCCGGTTCTGCCATGACAGACAGACTCCACCCCACCCCTTGGATTTACTGCCTTAACTACCTGCTTATAAAGGCGGTGCTGCCTTGCCCCTAACTCCCTATCAGTGTTGATTTTATGTTGGTCTGTGTCTGTATTGCAAACACTCCCTGATGTTTTTGTCCTCTTTGGATGGTTGGAGCTGTCTGGAGCCACTCCTTTGACCTTTTCAATGACAGATATTAGACACTCCCTCTTATTTCAGAGCACTTCTGACTGGGTACCTAAAGACCGCTGCAGGTAAGTATACACATGGAATTGGGGGATCTAGGTTCCCCAGGTCTGGCATAATGGCAAACAGTATGCTACAGCTGCACCCCCTGAATCTGGAGCAGGAAGGTAGCAGCTGCCAATAAAACATTTGCCTCTGGGCTCCGACCTCACCATAACAGTCCAGTTCTGGCAGAATTAAGTACTTCACATTTCTTCAGGAAAATTCTGGCTCAACAGCAGACATAGGGTGAAAGCCTAAGTTCAGCTACCTATACCCCAAGAGCATTCTCATTTGGGAAATCTCCACAGGTATATGGACTCCTAGTCAACCAGACATTGCTTCAGAATATTGTGTTTTAGTCACAAGTATCAACAAGCTGAGAAAGACTCAACTCCACCCGTGATAGCTTTAGATCACTCTGCCTACAACTGTTAGTTTGCAGGCAGTTCTGCTGGCCTGCCCTCAGGGACCTAGCAAATGCTAAGTCCATGACAGGGCCCCTCCAGGTACAGCAGATGTGTGTGACCTATAGAAGGACCACGCACCATCCCAGCTCTCTCTCTGTTCCCAGTGGTCTCTCCAGCTTTCTGTCCTTCTCTATGCTCCCCCCTTGTCTTTTCTCCCATCTGTCTTCCTGCCTACACGTCTGCCTCTACTCCTCCTCCAAGCCCCCACTCCTCTCCCTTCTTCCAATAAACCTCATGCCAGATCTGTGCATGATGTAATTTCTCAGGGGCACACCTTGGCATGGGTCTGCCATAGTGCTCCCCCACTGAGCTATATTTCATAACAACAGCCATCTTAAATGATGACCCCACAGTAGCTCCAGATTTTATTGCAGCCATTCTATTTGGTCAGGAAAGAGTGCTATGGCACCGAAGACATCTATTGAGCATGGATAACTAGCTTAAATCATAGTCACCTCAGGGCTTTCCTTATACACAACAGTAGGTTTCAAATAAAGCCTCCCTGGGTTGGTGTTATTACTGCCTGTTGTCTTTGCCTCAGATGGAATGGACTGAGCTGATTGCAACACAGGGCAGAGAATCCTCACAGACTCTGGGCCCAGGTGCTCTCTCCCACAGCATTTGAAGTGTCATTGAGAAGTTTCAGTGCATGGCTGGGAACAGGGGCTCTTAAGACGGCAACTGTTGAAGTTCTGTCAAATTCAGAGACACAGAAGAGCTGCATTTGCTGAAGGGGAGATATTGAGGGATTGTGAGAGATGGTGAGGAGTCTAGATTTGTTGCAAACCACAGCTCTCTACAGGGGCTCCAGGAAGCCAGCAAGTCACCACCTAGATGATGCTAACACCTGAAGCTTGGAACTTTAAGGCTGGCTGCCAAGGGCTGAGGTTCTGGCACTCAAGGGTCAGAGAAATTTGCTTCCAGCTTTGAGATCCTGGAGTCACGACATTCTGGCTTTGAGAGGCTAGAGCCTTACATCATTTTCTCAAAACTTGGAGCTTGCATCACCTGGGTTTAAAAGCTAAGCCTGAGAGAACTCAGTGTTACAAAAGATAAGACTTTTGGCCTCAAACTACAATCTGCTTCTCAAGGCTGAGTTGTAAGTCTCTAAATGTGAAGGTCTAGCTCATCGGCCTCAGGGAAGGCAGCTTTACAGCTTTACGGGAGCAACTTCTTACCTCCTGGTAATTCGATCTGAGTAGTGCAGAAGAGCACTCAGCTTGCTGCTGTTTCAAAACTGCCATTGGAAATGTTGACCACATTCATTATTTTCCAGGAATTCAAAACAGAACAGTAGCAAGGTGACTTGTAAGAGAAAGTTAGGGCAGTTTACAGAATGTCTAATGTACTCATGGTGAAGGGAGAAAAAGGGAGGAGCTGAGAAGGTCCAGGGAAATGGGGTCAGGAGGGAGGGGAGTTGTTGAAGATCAGCAGCTTATGTCTCCTGGAGAAAAGAGACCTAAGCCCCATTAGACCATTAAATAAAATATCATTAAAATAAAAACACCAATACCCCTGAAAGTTTTGAAAGCTTAGGTAGGCCTGAGCTGGGCAGACTCTCTACTAGCTCTAAATTAACCTGTCCATCTAGCCCCATCCAGCCACATGGCCGGTTATCCTTCTAGGCCCTCTGTGTCTCCTGGAGAAAAGACCTTCCTCCTTCTCCTTCCTAGAATTTCCCAGTCTTTCTCCAGAGGTCCCACCTTCCAGTTCTCATTCTCTCTCTCTCTGCCCACCTAATGGGGCAATCTGATTTTTATTGACAGCTGCTACATCTATACAATAGACAAGATATTCCTCTAGTGAGTCTAGTCTGAGATTAAAATATTCTTTTATCTAGCTAACTAATTAATTAATTAAATAAATTTACACCCTAGTCGGAACTTCTCTTTCCTCCTCCCAGTCCCTCCCTTTCTTCTCCCTTCCCCTCCCCCCCATGAGCCCTCCCTTTCTTCTCAAAGAAATAGAGACCTCCCATGGATATCAGCCTTCCTTGGCATATCAAGTAGGGTTAGGCATGTCTTCTTCTACTGAGGCTAGACAAGGCAATCCAGTTAGTGGAAAGAAATCCAACAGCAGGCAATAGAGTCAGAGACAGCTCCTGCTCATGCTGTTAGAGATCCCACATGAGGACCATGCTGTACATCTGTTATGTATGTGTGGGGGCCCTAGAGTTGTCTCATGGATGGATGCTCCATAGTTGGTGGCTCGGTCTCTATGAGACCGCATGGTTAAGGTTAGTTGATTTTGTAGGCTTTTTTTGTCCTGTCCTTGACTTCTTTGGTTCTTTCAATGCTTTTCCCTCTTCCATAAGAGTCCTGGAGCCTCACCTGATGTCTGGCTGTGGGTCTCCGCATCTGTTTTCATCAGCTGCTGGCTGAAGCCACTGAGAGGACTACTGTTCTGGCCTCCTGCAAGAACAGCAGAATATTATTAGTAAGCAGTGTCAGTGGTGGGCTATCTCTCTCATGGCATGCAACTCAAGTTAGGCCAGTCATTGGTTGGCTGGGTAGAAGATTTTGGATATGAGTTGGTGTCCCTCTTCCTCCACTGGGAGTTCTGCCTGGCTAGAGAAGGTAGCCATTTCAGGCTCCATTGTTCCTCACCTCCCACCCCTCATGCCCACCCAACTGCCAGGAGTCTCAGTTGAGTCACTACCATAGAACCCCCCCCCCCCCCAGAAATGCCCCCTCACACCATTTTTCATTCTCTCTCCTAGCTCTCTCCATCCCATCACCAACACAGTTCCCTTCTTCCATCTTCCTCAGGAAATATTTTATCTCCCCTTCTGGGTGAGATTCACTAAATCTAATGGATGAGAAAATGGGAAGTAGCCTTGAACACATTGGCATAGGAGACAAGTTCCAGTACAGATAATCAACAGCTCAGGCTCTAAGATCAACAATCAATAAATGGGGAGATCCAAGATGGAGGTGCCGACCACGCAGGGTATCTGAACAGCAGCTCGGCAGTGAGAGCAGGGTGACAGGCAGGCAGTACTGTGGACCCCCAAACCCCAACGTCTGTGTTTCTCAGGTGAGAGGAGAATCCACAGGGATATTCAAAGATCCATCTTCAGGCCACCCGGATAATACTGGGGAAAATTCCCGGGCTCCCCACCGGCACTGACACCCTTCCTAGGACCAGCACTGGGGTGCACAGGGCTCCTATTCTACAGCCTTAGGCCACTGGCCAGAGCTCACCATCTGTGGATACCTTCCTGAGACCGGCAGCAGCAGCTAGCTCCGTTCTGACCTTGCGGCCCTAGGCCACTCTCCCAAATCCACCATCTGTGGATATCTTCCTGGGACTAGCAGTGTGCCCACAGCGGGGTGGAGGGGCTCCTACCCTGCCAGAACCCACCATTTGTGGATACTGCCTGGGACTCACAGCAGCAGCCCATGCAAGGCTCTGACCCCACAGCCTTAGGCCACATGCCGCCCCATCCCACTTTCTATGCATACCTTCCCGGGACCTGGAGGCTCAGACCTTGGGCGCTCACTCTTACTACCTGTGACATGAATACCTTCCTGTACTGATGGCAAGGCTCTAAATCTGGGTGCCCATTCTCACAGTCCTGTAGATACCTTCTGGGTACTAGCAGCTCCTGGTTCCAAACCTGGGAGACCACACTCAATATCCTGTGAGCCCCTTCCTGGTCACAACAGCTAGCGGAGCTCACTTTCACCACTCTGTGAAGGCGATACATTCTGGTACTGTCCGGGAGGCATGGCCCCATTCTGCCCACTCCATACCTTCCTGGCTCGCCCAGGTCAGAATCAGCCAACACAACAGAGACAATGAACAAAGCAGAGCTGAGCTAGGCTTGGAACACCGGTTCCATCCCCCATTATCTTAAGGAAACCTGTGGGGCACTGGAACAGCTCCAAGCACACAAATCTATCTGCCAGACACAGCAAGTACAGCACAGATAGAGAACCCAGTGGAGCTGAGCCAGGCACCTGACCCAAGTTCCGTTCTCCTCCTCCACAAAGAGGTCGGTGGGGCACTGGAGCAGATTTAAGCTTAGAGATCTTTCTGCCTGTTCCCCAGCAGCCTAGCCCACCTGGGTCAGAAACAACGCAGCCAGCACAGCCAGTGAACGCAGCAGAACTGTGCCAGGCCTGGGATCCAAATCCCATCCTCTACCATCTTAAGGAAGCCTGTGGGACACTGGAGCAGCTCTAGACTCAGATCTTTCTGCCTGTGCCAGAGCTACTTGGATTACCTGGGTCATAAACAGTGAGCCAGCAGAGACAGTGAATCCAGGGGAGACTACTTTAGACTCCAGGGGCAGGTGGATCCAGTCTGCAGTACAGGCTTCAGGAATAATCAGTGAAGGCTACAGACAACCAGGTGGCTAGAGGCCCAGGCAAGAATACAGGCAAGAAAAAACAAAAACAAACAAACAAAAAAAAAACAACAACAGGATATCATGGCTTCACCAGAATCTCCAAAAATCAATGGATATCCTATTGCAGCTGAAAATTATCTTAAATCTACAATCATGCAGTTATTCGATGCACATAAAAAGGAAATGAACAAAAAATGGAGGCACATATAAAGGTACATAAAGAGGAAATGAACAAAACAAATAGAGGCCATCATGGAAAGACAGGAATCCACACTCAAACAGATAAAGGAAATGGTGCAAAACATGAAAACAGAAGTAGAATCAATAAAGAAAACAAAAACAGAGGAAACCCTGGATTTGGAAAACTTAGAGATCAGGAACCACAAAGTTAAGCATCACCAACAGAACACAAGAGATGGAAGAAAGAATTTCAGGCGCTGAATATACAATTGCAGAAACTGATACTTCTCTCAGAGAAAAAAAATAAAATCAGAAAAGTTCCAAACACAAAATATCCAAGAAATCAAGGACACCATGAAAAAAACAAAACAAAACCCTAAGAATAATAGGAATAGACAAAAAAAAGAAGATTCCAGCCTCCAAGGCCCAGAAAATATTTTTGAGAATATCATAGAAGAAAATTTCCCTAATCTTAAGAAAGAGATGCCCATAAATATACAAGAGGCCTACAAAACACCAAATAGACTAGACCAGAAAAGAAACTCCTTATGTCACATAATATCAAAACACTAAATCTACAGAACAAAGAAAACTACTAAAAGCAGCAAGGGAAAAAGGCCAAGTAACATATAAAGGCAGACCTATCAGAATCATACCAGACTTCTTAAAAGAGACCATGAAAGCCAGAAGGGCCTGGGCGGATATCATGCAGAAGTTTAGAGATCACAGATGCCAACCCAGACTACTATATCCAGTAAAACTTTCAATCAACATAGATGGAGAAAACAAAATATTCCATCCAATCTAACAAAATCAACTAACCCAAAAAACACCACAGGATATAGATAACTGCACATCAAAAAAAAATTAAAAGAAAACAAGCACACAAACGTGAAATCACCACCAATTCCACAATAAAAGGAACTAACAATCATTGGTCACTAATATCTATTAACATCAATTGTCTTAACTCTCCAATAAAAAGACACTGACTAACAGATTGGTTGCAGAAACAGAATCCAACATTCTGTTGCATTCAAGAAACACACTGCTGCAACAAAGATAAACACTTCCTCAGAGTAAAGGGCTAGAAAAAGGTTTTCCAAGCAAACGGACCCCAAAAGCAACTGGAGTAGCCATCCTAATATTGAATAAAATAGACTTTCAACCAAAACTAATCAAAAGAGATGAAGAGGGACACTTCATTCTCATAAAAGAAAAAATCCACCAGGAGGATATCACAATCCTGAACATCTATGCACCAAACACAAGGGCTCTTGCATTTGTCAAAGAAAATGAAAGTAAAACTTATCCTAATTTATGGGACACCATGAAAGCAGTGCTAAAAGGAAAGTTCATAGCACTAAGTGCCTTCATAAAGAAATTCCGAACATCTCATTCATGCAACTTAATGGCACACCTAAAAATACTAGAAAAAAAAAAAATGCAGATACACCCAAGAGGAGTAGATGGCTGGAAATAATCACACTCAGTGCTGAAATCAATAAACTAGAAACAAAGAGAACAATTCAAAGAATCTATGAAACCAAGAGCTGGTTCTTTGAGAAAGTCAACAAGATAGACTAACACTTAGCCAAAATAACTAAAAGGCAGAGGGCCAAGTCCAAATCAATAAAATCAGAAATAAAAAGGGAGACATAACAACAGACACTGAGGAAATCCAGACAATCATTAGGTCCTACTTCAAAAGCCTATATGCAACAAAATTTGAAAATCTAAATGAACTGGACAATTTTCTCGATCGATTCCACTTACCAAAGCTGAATTAAGATCAGGTAAATAAATTAAATAGTCCTAAGGAAATGGAAGCTTTCCTCAAAGTCTCCCATTCAAAACCGTCTGGCCTGGGCCAGACGGTTTTAGTGCACGTGAGTGACCCCAAATATTCTACCAGAGAACTCCTTCATCTGATAAACACTTTCAGCAAAGTGGTTGGATACAAATTAACTCAAAAAAAGTCTGAAGCCCTTCTGTATACAAAAGAAAAAGGGGCTGAGAAAGAATTAGGGAAACAACACCCTTCACAATAGCCACAAATAATATAAAGTACCTTGGTGTGACTCTAATCAAGCAAGTGAAAAGACCTGTATGAAAAGACAAAACAAACAAACAACAAAAAAAAAAAAACCTTCAAGTTTTTGAAGAAAGAAATTGAAGATACCAGAAGATGGAAAGATCTCCCATGCTCATGGATCTGTAGGATTGTTGATTTTAGAGCCTGAGCTGTTGGTGTTCTGTTCAGGAAGTTGTCTTTTGTGCCAATGAGTTCAAGGCACTTCCCCACTTTTTCTTCTAAGAGATTTAGTGTGTCTGGTTAAAGATCATCCTGTGTGAGGTAACCCAGAAGCAGAAAGACACATATGGTATATACTCACTTATAAATGGATATTAGCCATATAATACAGGATAAACATAATGAAATCTATAGTCCTAAAGAAGCTAAACAATAAGGAGGACCCTAGGGAAAAGGCTGAAACCTCACTCAGATGGGCAAACAGGTTAGGCATGGGAAGTAGAAGACAAGGAACAAGACAGGAGTCTTCCACAGGGGACCTCTGAAAGACTACCTATCAGGAGATACTGAGACTCATAGCCAAACTTTGGGCAGAGTGCCGGAATCCTTGTGGAAGAAAAGGGAGATACAAAGATCTGGAGAAATGAGGATCTCCACAAGGAGACCAAACAGAGCCAAAATATCTGGGTCCAGGAGGGCCTGCAGGGACTGATACTCCAACCAAGGACCACGAGAGGACCTGGACCCCCTGTACAAAGGAAGCACATTGGCTGCTCAGTTTCTAAGTGGGTTTCCTAGTAAGTGGTACAGGGGCTGTCTCTGACATGAATTCAGTGGCTGGCTCTTTGATCACCGCCTCCTGGGGGTGGGGGTGCAGCCTTGCCAGACCACAGAGGAAGATGATACATACAGTCAGCTTTGATGACAGCTGATCAGCTAGGGTCAGATGGAAGGGGAGGAGGTCCTCCCGTATCAGTGGACTAGGGGAGGGGCATAGGGGGAAAAGAGAGAGGGTGGGTGGGTCGAGGAGATGGAGAGGACTACAGCAGGACACAAAGTGAATAAATTGTAATAAAGAAAGAAATAAAAAAATAATAAATGGAATTGCAATGCTTCTGTAAGGAAAAGGGCACTGTCAATAGGACAAAACGATAGCCTACAGAATAGGAAAAGATCTTCACGAATCCTATAGTTGACAGAGAGCTAACATCCAAAATATAAAGAACTCAAGAAATTAGACACCAACAAACCAAATAATCCAATTTAAAAAATGGGGTACGAAAGTAAATAGAGAATTCTCAACTGAGGAATATTTAATGGCCAAGAAGCACTTTAAAAAATGCTCAGCATCCTTAGTCATTAGACAAGCACAAATCACAATGACTCTGAGATTCCATCTTATACCCATCCGAACGGCTAAGATTAAAAAAAAAAAAAAAAACTCAATTGACAACACATGCTGATGAAGATGTGGAGAAAGGGGAATAACTCCTCCATTGCTGGTGTAAGTGCAAACCTATGCAACCACTGTGGAGATCAAAATGGTGGCTTCTCAGAAAATTTGGAATAGTTCTGCCCTAAGACCCAGCTATACCACTCCTGGGCATATACCCAAAAGATGCTCTACCATACAACAAGGACATTTGCTCAACTGTGTTCATAGGAGCTTGATTCGTAATAGCCAGAATCTGGAAACAACTTAGACATCCCTCAGCTGAAGAATGGATAAAGAAAATGTGGTGCATTTACGCAGTGGAGTACTACTCAGATATTAAAAACAAGGACCTCATAAAATTTGCAGGCAAATGAATGGCACTAGAAAAGATGATCCTGAGGGAGGTAACCACACCAAGAAAGACACACGAGGTATGTACTCACTTATAAGTGGATACACTGATCCATGCTACAATCCTTAGACCCAAAGAAGCTTAGTAACAAGATGGGCCCTAGGGATTAGAATTTTAAATGAAAACCATAGCTCTCAGCCTAGAAACACTAAGGTATCAAAGATTTTTGGCTTGTTGGAATTTCAGTAAGTGCTCAAAATCGTATCTAAGGTCTAATACTTATTTTATGGCCATTGTCATGGTACTGTTTTTTCGAAACTCCCCAATTTGTTATTATGTATTTCAGATTTGCCTACCACGGCCCTATGTCAGAGCTCTTGCACATACTCTCAAATAATCAAACTGCTTCCTTGAGGCCATTGTGCATTTTTAATTGTCACACTTTCCCAAATGCTATTTTCTTCTGCTTTCTCTATTTAACACCAATGTACCATTTCATCGCAGGCATTTCCCTGAATCCCACTGCTGTGCACAAATTTTTCTGGCAACAAAAAGAGCTAGAAAATTTCTGAATTTTATTTTAAAACCATGAATTAACGACTTAATCCCCCTTTAAACGAAGCATTGTTAGGCACCGTTGTTCTTGGTAAGTCTAGATAATAGAGCCCCTTTTTTATTACATGTAGAGTGAACTTACCCAAATCTAGAATACTACTGTCATAGTCGTCAAATTTTCTGATTATTACAAAAAGAAAATTTAATATAAATATCTTTGACAAAACATATATCCATCATCTATCTATCTATCACAGCCATAATTTTAAACTCTTATTATCAAAGTGATATGTGCATTATGAACTCCGTTCTATTTCCTGGAGTTGATTAATATTTTAAAACGCTATTTGCTGTTATTTTGGTACAGAGTAGAAAATACAGTTCTGGAAGTGGGAACTCGTGCGCCTCTCTGCACTGTATCACCGGTCACCATGGTGGTCTCACTTAGCCACACTCCCTCCATGCTGTGCATTCAGTGTTTCAAAATCAGGGCAGCGGCTCAGGAAGAAGTGAGAGGACGTGTTCATGTGCTGCCCCCTTGTGGCCAAACAAGCTAGACACAGGGTCTCTGATGAAAGAAAAAAAAAAAAGGAGAAAAACGTAATTGTTCATTTTGAGGAAGATTTTTGTTCTAGGCTTACAATTTTTTAATCCTCATTAATCTTTACTTGATAATTTTCTTCAACATGGCCATTTGGTCATGTTACTGTGGAAAATCATACAGAGAGTAAATGGTTTCGCAACTGGGTAATGAAATGCTTGGTGATTTAAAATAGCTTAGGTTACCTTCTTCTTCATTTCCTCATTCTCTTAGGTCAATGGCCCAATGATAAAACCAATACTCGTCACTTCCAGGTAAATTCTGATAGTCTTCTCATCCTGTCATATACATATTTATACTCTATCAGTAAAATAAGATTATAGCATAGGGTTTTCAGCTAGACTCTTTATTCGTGTTTAATGCTGGGTGTCTGCTTTGAGTAAATTACATTGAAAGACGTAAGAAATGCTAGAGCCTAGCAGCTCATCTTGTTCTCTCTGCCTTTGTAAAACTTTATTTTGTGGTCATGCATCTGTGTGCACGCATGTATGTGGAGATCACAACACAACCCGCTAGGCTTGATTTATTTTCCACCATGTGGGTCCTGAGGATACGACTCAGGCTGTCAAGAGACCAGCGGTTTTACTCCATGAACCATCTTACCAGCCCATGGAGTCCCTTTTTAAAATAGATATTCTTATTTCCGTTTCTGTGCTGATTGGTTTGTAATGATTTATTTATTGCTAATAGAATTTTGAAAACAGAGCACCTTACATATCTCTAGGGAGATTCCCTAATCTCTGAACTATGTTAACTAGTTAAGAGGAAATCTCTTTTGATAAATTTCATCTTACAGTGATGCTTCATCATGGGTGGCAACTAGACTACATTGACTAAAATCTCAGTTTCTGGCCACTCTTCTGAGGGATTTCCTTCATCAGATTATTCAAAGCAGGAAGACCCATGCTGAATTCTGCTGAATGTCCACAGAAAAGGACGTCGAAGTCAGAAACTGCTTTCTGCCTATCTGCCTTCACTTTTGCCATCAAGTCCAGAGAGCCTGTTGCTGCATCAGGTGTTAAATACAGTTTCTTCAGGATCCAAACATAGACCGAAAGACAACGGAAAACCAGGAATCATGCCAGACTCCAGCGCCGGGTTGGAACTGCTGAGGTCTCCAACCTCATGGACTGAACGACTGAATTCTCAGCCTTTTTGATAGAGGTCATTCATTGTTGGACTACCTGGACCACACGAATCCTAACTAACTCACAAACTTCAACATCTAAAGCTGAATGAAGTCACTAACCACGCTTTCAATAGAGGTACCAGAGTACAAAATGACTGTTTGTTTATACCACACTAGTAAAAAACTTTCCAAATAGAAATAGAAGTCTTTGAAACAAAAAAGTTTTAATAAGTGGTATCACAATATAGCCAAAGTTTGTGCATATTCTTCTTGCTTGATTCATAGCTTAAAAATAATGACAACCTAAATAAGATATGGATTGATTTTCCTAGGGAGTGCAGCAGGACTTTGGAGGCGCCAAACTAATAGAAGTGAGATTTCTTCAATCTGATATGCAAAATAAGCAGTTTTATTTGAAATCTAGCTCATGTGGTCAACAGATGTAATACCAATTCTTTTTGGTTCCAAGGCTGTGTCTGAAACTGCCCAATCAGCCAGTGGACAGTTAACAGAACTTAGATAGTATATTGGTTTGAATGAGAATGGCCCCATGGACTCATATATTTGAATACTTGGGCCACAGTTGGTGAAACTGTTTGGGAAAACTTAGGAAGTGAAGCCTCGATGGAGAAGCTGTGTAACTGGGAATGGGCTTTGAGCTTCTAAAAGTCCACATTATTCCAAGTTGGCTCTGTCTCAGACTCACGGTTTTGTCTCAACGTGAAAGCTCTCAGCTACTGTTCTAGTGCTATACCTGCCTGCCAACATGCTCCCCACCATAAAAGTCATGAGATAGGTCTCTGAAACTTGAAGTCTCCAATAAACTCTTTTTTCTATAAACTGCCTTGGTCATGATGTTTCTTCACAGCAATAGAAAAGGAAGACAGACAGAATCGAAATTGGGTTGCCAGTTTTATAAATAAATGCAATTTAATGAAACTGATTAAGCAAGGGGCTAGACATGGTGTCTTAGTTATTTTTGTTATTGCTCTGATAAAATACTCTGACGAAAGAAACTGAAGGAAGGAACTAACGAATGAACAAAGAGGAGAGGAGATGTGAGGAGGGAAGGGGAGAGGAGAAGGAGTGAGGGAAGGGGAGGAGAGCAGAGAAAAGGAGAGGAGAGGAGAGGAGAGAAAAGCAGAGGAGGAAAGGTTTATTTTTGCCTCATCAAGGTTACAGTCCACTATAGCAGGAAAGTTATAGTGGCAGAAGATTGAGGAGGCAGCTGGTCCCGTAGCATCCATAATCAAGAAGACAGTGATGAATACTTGTGTTCATCTCTCTCCTTTTTTTTTAAATACAATCCAGAATCTCAGCCCAAGGAAAGGGTCACTCACGATAATTGGTTCGTCCTACCTCAGTTAGTCTAACTCAGACCATTTCATGCAGACTCTCCAAAACAATCTCATCTCTCAAACTGACAAGTGAGATTAGCTATCACATGGAAAGGAAACTGTGGGTGTTTCTCATGATGATTAAAAGTGTGCCTTCATGATAGAATGCACAGACCCAAGAAGCTAAGTAAAAAGGAGGGCTCAAGTAGGGATGCTTGAATCTCACTGAGAAGAAGAAATAAATTAGACATCCAGGGTGAACAGGGGGAGGGGACTGATGGGATAGGTGTAGGAACAGGAAGAGAAAGGATCAGGTTGGAAGACTGGTAGAGAGAGTGCTGGAAGAAACAACTAGAATTGGGGTAGCATATCTTCGATAAGCTAGAAACCTACGACAATGGAAACTCCCAGGAATCTATTAGGACCCTAGCTAAGACTCCTAGCCATGGGGGATATGGAGGCTGAAACAGCCATCTCCTTTAACTTATAATAGAAGCAAAACTTACAATAGAGGTATTGAGATAACAACCTAGCCACAAAACCTTCAACCTACAAGATACATAGGGATAATGATGGAGCAGAAATTGAGGAAAGAGCCAACCAATGACTGGTCCAGCTTGAGACCCATGCGATGAGAGGGAGCCCACCTCTGATGTTGTCAATGAAGTTCTACTATATTTGCAAACAGGAACCAAGCACAACTGTGAGCAGAGAGCAACTGATGGAAATAGATACAGACATCTACAGCCAAACATTAGGCAGAGCTTAGGAAATCCTGCAGACGATGGCACCACAAGAAAACCTACAGAATCAACTAACCTGGACTCATCGGGTCTCACAGGGACTGAACCATCAAACAGAGAGCATATATGGGATGGACCTAGGCCCTTAGCACATATGGAACAGTTGTGTAGCTTGGTCTTTATGTGGGACTATTAACAGTCAGAACAGGGGCTGTCTTGACTACATTATCTGCCTTTGAGACCCTTTCCCCTAAATGGGCTGCCTCATCTAGAAGAAGATGTTCCTAGTCTTACTACAACTTGATATGCCACAGCTGGCTGATATCCATGAAAGGCCTGCACTTTTCTGAAGAGAAAGGGAAGAAGAGTGGATGAGGCAGGGAGGGCTAGGAGGAAAGAAGGGAAACTGCAGTCAGGATGTAAAGGAAATAATTCTGGAGCCCACTGGCAGAGTCGAACGGTTCTTGAGTGGGGAGTGAGGATTGAAAAAAATGTGACATGAGAGACATGGGACCAGCTCAAGAGGGCTGTCAGTAAAAACTGCTGCAGCCTGGTTTGTTAAACAATTCCTTTCTTTGGTCAGAGCGAAGTACCTCAATACAATGAAGGGATTCTCTCTCTCTCTCTGTTTCTCTGTCTTTCTCTGTCTGTGTCTGTCTCTCTCTTTTTCTCAGACACACCCACCAGGATCGCAAACCCTGCCTTAACTCTCCTCCCTGCTATAGGCTATTCAGCTCTGTATTAACCAGAGATAATGGAGAACAGTTTTTACACAACATTGAAACAGGAGATTCTTCAATTGTGATGACAATACTCAAATCAGTTAGTGTTTAGCTCAATGGCAGTTCATCAATATGTAGAGACATACCTTAATACGATGTGAATGAAGGTCATCTCTACAACTATGGAGTCTCTTGCTATTTAACAGAATATAGGCTGCATTGTTTGTAATAGCCAGAACCTGGAAACAACCCAGATGTCCATCAAAGGAGGAATGGGTACAGAAATTGTGGCATTTTTACACAATGGAATACTACTCAGCAATCAAAAAAGAGGAAATCATGAAATTTGCAGGCAAATGGTGGGATCTAGAAAAGATCATTCTGAGTGAAGTATCCCAGAAGGAGAAAGACAAACATGGAATATACTCGCTTATATAGACCTAAAAGATATGATAAACATAATGAAATCTATACACCTAAAGAAGATAATCAAGAAAGCGGACACGAGGTATGATGATCAATCCTCATTTAGAAAGACAAATGGGATATGCATGGAATGTATGACAGGAGTCTACCGCAGAAAGCATCTGAAAGACTCTACCTAGCAGTGTTCCAAAGTAGATACTAAGACTCATAACCAAACCTTCGGCAGAGTGCAGGGAATCATATGAAAGAAGGAGAGTTTGATGTGGAAATGATAGGAGCTCCACAAGGACCAAACATATCTGGGCACAGGGTCTTTTCTGAGATGGACACTCAACCAAAGACCATGAGAGGATAAAATCTAGAACCTCTGCTTGGATGTGACCCGTGATAGCTCAGTAATCAATTGGTTTCCCATAGTAAGGGGAACAAGGACTATTTCTAACAGGAACTCAATGACTGGCTCTTTGACCTCCCCACCTCCCAAGGGAGGAGCAGTACTGTTAGGCCACAGAGGAGGACTTTGCAGCCAGTCCTGAAAATACCTGACAAAACGAAGTCATATGAAAGGGGAGGAGGTCCTCCCCTATCAGTGGACTTGGAAAGGGGCAGGGAGGAGATGAGGGAGGGAGGGTAGGATTGGGGAGGGAATGAGGGATACAGCTGAGATACAGAATTAACAAAATGTAACTAATGAGAATAATAATAAAAAAAAGAGTGAAAAAAATAAAATAAAATGGCCATGAACTTATAGGAAACAGTCAAGATGCTTTGGTTTGAATCTTAAATGTCTACCACAGGCTCATGTGTTTGTTCATTTGGTTCTCAGCTGGTGGCAATGTCTTAGAAGTTCATTGGTTCCTGTAGGCAGGCCTTGGAGGCTTGGCCTGCTTTTGGTCTGATGTTCTCTATTTTATTTGTCTTGCTGCCATGTGAGCTGCAGCATTTGCCCACTCACTTCATTACATATATGCAGAGTTACTCAGCCGTGCTTGTCCATGATAAGAGGCTGGTTCCCAGAAACCATGAGTCAAAATAAAACCACTTCACCATGTTGCTTCTGCAGGTACTTTATCACAGTAATAAGCAAAGTGACTGCTGCAACTTTGCATTTATGAAAAACACAAAAGTTGATGTTATATGTAGTATCACAAAGGAAAGGAAGTTACAGAGGTACACAGATGCCCAGCTTGTGGTATCTTTGCTTCAGGACTAACCTATTCATCTCCCAATGCCTGCAGCCAGAATCAGTATGGTGGTCTCTTCAAAAATTGAAAACTTAATTACTAGATGAGCCCATTCTACTTCTCTTAGAGAACTGATTTTTTTAAATGAAGATTTGAAAAATTTTTTTTAGCTTTTGTCCATTATTTGCTCATGATTGTTTTCAAAAGAAAGGGTAGATACTGGAAACTTTGTCACCAATGCTTGTAAAAACTTCACTCTCATGCTAAAGGAGTAATGACAATGGTAAATAAAAACCAATGATCTTCATGGGGAGGATAAAAAGACAAGAAACCAGAACCTTAGTTCATGAAAGGCATGAAAACACATATCTGGTCTGGACTTCATTCTTGCTTTGAAGTATCCTGGGTATCCTTTCAGCGAAAGGACTAGTCATTCCACTGTTTCTCATAGTAAATACTACACCACTTACATGAAGAACTTGCAGGCTTTGGAAGATGAATAGTTTAGTTCCAGGGCAGGGGTACCGTAAGAAGACTGTGTTCCTGTATTTCTAACCATGGAAAGTCAACGTAGGCACAACTAACATAGGCCAGACCAAATCAGCTGGCACTTAAAGGAAGAAACTTGTGGGAAAGATAAAGATAAGAAGACCCTCCCTAGCTTTGAATACATCTGTGTGAACCCCACTCTAGCTACACCAGAGCTGGCAAGCCTCATTGTGTCTGAATCATTTACAAGACTGTCCTGGTTCCTAAAGTATGTGTGTCCAGGTTCACGGGACCCTCAGAGACCACCAGGAGATGATTCCATGCAATTGCAAGAAAGCTTTCTTATGAGAGTGATCGAACTCGGGACCCAAGTCTCTCTGACGCAGCAGTAGAGAAGTAGGACCCTGAGCTCTGAGTGAACAGGATTTTTAAAGGAAAAGTCTGTGAGCAGGAGGTTTCCATGGCGGCAAGTAGGGGGGCACAAGTCTTGGAATTACAGAATTGGGTGAAGTTTAGCAGGGCAGGGTGACCTTTTCTGAGGCACACAATCACAATGGCTAAGGCATATAATCACAATGGCTATTTTTCTAAACCACATCTGAAACATTGGGGAGAATTTTCCCACCCGATTCTCAACTGATTCCCATTGATTATTGCCAGGGAGATTGTCTCTATTTTCGATGAAGCACTTATTCTGTGATATTTCCTGGAGGCTGTTGCTAGAAGAGTTAACTTTGTTTTCTTCCAGGTGTACATTCTGTGATATTTCCTGGGACCTGAATTCAGTTTCCAGTCAAGATCTTTATTTTAAAATGGAGTTACATTCAGGCTAACTTAAACACTTCATTTTCCTCTTTCCATGTAACTGAAGAGGCCAATCTTGGGCTCTTACAGTTCAAGGTCATCTCTAAGTCGACGGTATTGGGTTTTCACTACCATTAACTGTATAGTTCTTAGTCTTTGCCTAATATTCTAACAAATTGTAAAGCAAGCATGTTCCAAAAATGGCCAAAAGCAAAATATTCTGCCTTCCGGCTGCTATAACTCTGGCTTTGTACATCCAGTATTATATTGCAATACTAGTTTTTGCTTCAGCTAAGCAATCCTGAAGATAATAGCTAATGTCAGGGAACCCCCTTTGACTTAGCATTTCAGCCTGTAGGTGGGATTTTGGGCCGGTGGTCTTGTCTTCTGAAACTGTTTCAGCGCCGACAATAGGACTGTTGCCATCACTGGCTAGGAAGGCTGAAATGCCAGCCAAAGGCTGGGCAACGGGGCAGTCCTCAGAAGCGTCTGGTTAGGTGGTCCATCCAAAGAGGCAGTGAGCAATTATATCAGCTTCCAGGAAGTTCAGATCTCAGCTTGCAGTCTCAACCAGGTGAAAATGTGCTGAGACAAATTTAAACTAGAAACAGAAATTAAAATTTGTCTAATAAATGGGAAAAATGAGGACTCCCAAGACCAGGGAAAAACTCATCTGGGGTCTGTTTGAGCTATGTTAGATTCAGGTCTCATGACTTTTTGATTTCCTAAAACATTTTGTGAATAACAGGTAAAATTGCATCCAGCAGAATGAGCAACAATTTAAGTGTATCCACGATCCGAAACTCTAACATTTTAACTGTGGATGCAGCTGTTGATAATCAGCCACCATGAGAGCTGAGCCACTTTTCATCAGTTCTTCTAAGCATTTATTTTTAGTCCCTGCCTCCATGTTACACTGGAAAGTTAGTCAGAAATACATTAATAGCTTTAGTGCCGAACTCTGGATTCTTGGATTTCCCTTAACAAAGCAACTAGGAAAAATAGATTTAAAATATTTCTAACTCCTGTATCAAAGTCTACCTCAAAAATGGCAAGTATTAATGATATCATAGTAAAAGCTCTGGCTTTTGGGTCAAATATACACATTGTATATATGTGTTTAACATAATGAAATACACTTTTAAATTTATCTACAGAAAATAACTAAAGGGCAATTAAAATCTCAAATGTGTGACTGGGTAATAAGCAATCAACTTATCAGAACTCTATTAATCAATGTCAAAACTCTGGACTCCTGAAATATAACAACATAAGCACAACAATAGCAGAGAGAAAAGAGAAATCTAAAATATCTCCATTTTTAATATGCCTTAAATAATTTTTCTCTATCATTAAAATTCATGCTTATATACCTTAAAACACCTATTTATACCCTCCAATCTTTCTTGCATTTATCAACCCTGAAACATTTTGCCAGACCAAACAATATTTTTTAGATTTTCAAAACATAAACTCCTGTATCCTCAGACCCTATATAAACTCCATTATCTTTCTATCCAGCCATCTATCATAAGACATAGATAATTAACATAAGGCAACCCTGCTTGCTTTTTTAAAATAGAAGACCTAGTACCTGTTCATTAACCAATGAACTAACAATGGATCTAAATATCTGCTCTTTAGCTGCAAGGCTACCATTAGTTTAGCTTAACCATCACTGTAAGCAGAGACCTAAGAGGGATAAATAAATACCAATCCATGCACCAATCAAAATGACAGTGACAACTAGTCAGTATGTCACTCTAGGCAGCTGTCCCTGGCTCCTGTGGTCTCATGGCATCATGAGCAGGGTGATCCAGTGACCAGGCACAGAAGGTGAGAAATTGTTTCTGTGGAGAAAGAAACAAGAGAATGGCCTCACCTTACCCTTAGCAACATGAAACTTTGACTCTCCAAGTGTCCACAGTTTAGGCTGGGCCCTAGCAGTGGGCCAGTTGGGGCAGTCTTGCCCAATGAAATCCAGAGTCACATTGTGCCCAAATCTTCTTAGAGACCTTGGTGGAACTACTGCCAGGATTTTGGGACTCTCTGTCATAATAAGCTTACACATGTTAAAATGCCATATTCATCAGATCTCTGACAAGCTTGAGGGCCAGCATATCTGAATTATTCTTTATCTCTCTTTTAATTATCTATTTTAAATTGCATCCTATGAAATAGAATGCCATATTTTCTAATTTTGGCATATTCCTTAAATAAACATTTTTAAACTCATTATTATCTTAAGTAGATCTAGGTAGGCCAACTTTATAATTACCCATCCTAGGCTTAACTTTCAAAACATAAACAAAAGACCAGATAAAATCCATTCTTATAACTAACTGCATTCACTAGCATAACTTCAAATATCTTTCTGAACTAAAATCAAAGCAAAACTTTCAATCAAATATAATACATAGAAGGGCCAGAAAATCTTTCTCATCCTGTCATATTGCATTAAAACTGAACAGCAAAAAAGCATAAAGGACAAAAGTTTCATTTAACACTAAACAGATAACTAAACACAAATGGCAACGTTAGCAGAGATGGACAATTCTGGCCATTTTAAATCTATCGGCCAGAAATAAACAGCATTAAATAATTTATATAGGAACTGGCAAATAGGTATATATTTTTATAATAATTAACAATAATTTGAATATTACCCTGTATAAACATGGGCTGAAGAGCATAAGAAAACATTTTGCATTGAAAAAACATCAGCCTTCCAAATGAAGAGTAACATATCTTAAAGTTCTTTCTCAAATCATGCTTGCAGATATAAAAAAAACAAAAACAAAAACAAACAAAAAAAAAACAAAGCAAATAGAGTTTATATCTTCTATAACATTCTGTATATCTTCAGATTAGGCTTTTCCCAGCTCTGTTCTTTTGATTTAACCAGACATTTTTTATTGATTTTTAGACCATATAAAAATTTTCCTCAGAACTTTTTTTATTATTTTATCATTCTGACATAATATATTATAAAAACTGCCATCTGCATAATTGGTTCAAATAATATAGCTTGGTTTCATTTGGTATTTACAAACACATGGAGGTGCAGTTTTAATATTTTATATAAACATAGTTTTAAACTTTAATATTTTTATAAGCCTGTTTTTTTAAAACAGGACAGATAAAGTATTGATTATTAATACATTTAATAATCAATAATCAGACATCAAGATATATGGAACATAGTTAACTTATATATTTAAAATAAACAAACAAAACTATAAAACTCATTTTTATTTCCTTTAGCTGTAATTTCAAGGGAGGAACATCTTGCTACCCGTTGAATCCAATTTTTATGACCATAGAAGCTTGTAGTTTTGTTTTGTTTTTTACCTGAGAAGCTGCTGTTGCCCCTTTAAGAGCTGTCTGCTTGCATAGAAGCTTTAAATGTTTCTCAAACATAATATTATATAAGATACAAAATTTTAAAATGTGACATTGTCAGGATTATGATTCATGGGGGAGGGAGAAGCAAAATGGCTCTGCAGCTAAGGGTACTTGTTGCCAAAGCCTAGTCCGACCTTAGTTTAGTTCTGAGGACCTAAATGGTGTAGGGAGAGTCAACTCATCCATTTACTGACATCCATATACATGTTGTGGTATGTCAAACAATGTTGAAATACATACAATCTGAAACATTTTCAACGTCAAGTGCTCTGTGTTTTATGGGTAAAGGCATCAGGGCTTCTCATACTAAAATTCTGCTCTGTTGTATACAGATGGCAGATGCTACAATGGTGCCATGGTAGATTACACGTTAGTAAAGGGGAAATAGCATGAACCCTGTTAAAATGTTTGTTGTGATTGGAGTGTGCATGTGGATACAGAGCCACACTAGCTGGCCAGTAGTCACGCATTGTTCCCTCCTCTTGTCCTAAGAGTAAAGTGTCAAAGCAGTTTCCAGGGCAGAGCTCTGCAGTGAGCATAATCATCTTCAGAATGCCGAGTTAACCCTGCCATGTAATTAAGCTTCATTCTTCAGGCCACCTGTTTGCCTCTGGAAATAAGGCTTACTTACAGCAGTCCCAGGAATCATGCTGAGAAGCAGCAGTTCTGCGTATTACTGTGCATTTCTTAGTTATGGAAGCAGGATCAAGTGTGATGTCCTAGCTGCCCTAGACCAAGTACAGTAATTCTGAGTGTGGACCACAACCTACTTGATTTTTTATAAAATTCAAATTATTATATATCATAATATATTGTGTTTGAAAATATTAATTGAGATGAGCCTCTTTAATTGAGCAGGCACACAAGACATATGCATTTAAGGTGATAAATAAATCGCTAGTCATGACTCCTTTTAAAACATTTAAACATCACATCAAGGCAAACAAAACTTTCTCACCGTAAATTAAACAGAATGAAGTTCACAAAGCCAAAATTCTCTACATCACCAGCAGATGGCATAATGTATTCAGTATCATCCCATTCATTTCACTGCTTAACGTTCTCTCCTTATGATTTTTTTCATTATTACAGATCCAATAATGACTGATATTTATAAATGTTTTGTATAAGTGCTTTCAACAATACTTCATTACTTAAGTGACCTGGGAGAAGTCACTTGCCTTTAAGTGCCTCAGTTTTCACACCTGTATAGTAAGCAGAAGATACTTGGGTATGGTTCAGGACCTGGGAATGTATTCCCTTCATTCTTTCTGAATAAATCCAGGATGAGTGTTTGACCTACAAATAAAGTGATTTATGATTATTCCTTCATATTTTTCAAACCATAACTGAGAAAATCTAGCCAGTCCCTGCCTGGCTAGATCAAATAGGAATGACAGTTGTTGGGAGCAGGGCAGGAAGCTGATCTTAAGTAAGGAAAAATATGTATCAGTAGTGCTTCTGTAACTATGACAACTGAAACAGGAGGATCATGAATCTGAGATCAGCTTGGGCTACATACAAGCCTTTATCAACAATAGTAAAACCAAGAAAAGTCTATAATCCAGAGAATGGAGAGACATAAAGAGTCTGATAGTGTCATATTCCAGGTACTTCTGAAGCCCATAACAACCCTATTTTCCAGGAAACAAATTTCCCATAATTTGAATTGACTTTTGATAAATTATGTCTTTTCAATAAACAACTCTTAGCTCCTTTGCTCTTTGCTACTCTACTCTGATCTGGACTGAAGTGATTTTAACCAAAGGATTCTTACTACTCCCCAGTTTTCATTTTGTCTATTTAACAGTGACAGATCAATTTAACCCCTTACTGCAGGAGAATGTTTACTTTGACATTCATCATATTTACATCATCTTCACCATCATCATCATAATGCCAAGATATGAAGAGGTAAAAATAGAGAGTGAGTTCAAAGTTTGGGGCTCATAAAGAGCAGTGAACGCAATTCTTTACAGACCTTGAAAGAACAATTCTCAATTTCATTTGGAAAGCCAAAAAAAAAAAAAACAAAAAACAGAATAGCTAGAACAATCCTATACAATAAAAGAACTTCTAGAGGTATCACCATCCCTGACTTCAAGCTGTAACACAAGCAAGAGTAATAAAAATTGTATGGTACTGGCACAGAAATAGACTGGTTGATCAATGGAATCAAATCAAAGATCCAGAAACAAACCCACACACTTACAACACTTGATTTTTGACAAAAAACCCAAAAACATTCAATGGGAAAAAGATAGCATCTTCAACAAATGGTTCTGGTCTAACTGGATGTCTACATGTAGAAAAATGTAAATAGATCCATACTCATCGCCCTGCACAAAATTGAAATCCAACTGGATCAAAGACCTCAAAATAAAACCAACCATACCAAATCTATTAGAAGAGAAAGTAAGAATCACCCTTGAACTCTTGGCACAAAAGATAACTTCCTGAACAGAACACCAACAACTCAGGCTCTGAGATCAACAAGTAATAGATGGGATCTCATGAAATTGAAAAGGTTCTGTAAGGCAAAGGACACTGTCAACAGAATAAAATGGGAGCCTACTGGTTGGGAAAAGATTTTCACTAACACTGTGTCTGACAAAGTGCTAATATCAAAACTATATAAAGAATTCCAGAAATTAAAGACCATCAAAACAAATAATCCAAATAAAAATGGGGTATGGAACTAAACAGAATTCTCAATGGATGAATCTTGAATGACTAAGAAGCACTTAAATAATTGACTTCATTAGTCATTTGGAAAATGCAAATCAAAACAACTCTGAGATTCCATCTTACATCCATCAGAATGACTAAGATCAAAAATTCAAGTGATAGCACATGTTGGCGAGGATGTGGAGAAAAGGGAACCCTCCTCCACTGCTGGGGGGAATGTAAACTTGCACAACCACTTTGGAAATCAATCTGGTGCTTTCTCAGAAAACTGAGAATAGCTCTACCTCACAACCCAGCTATATGACTCCTAGGATTATACCCAAAAGATGCTCCACCATACAACAAGGACATTTGCTCAACTATGTCCATAGAGGCTTTATTTGCAACAGCCAGAAACTGAAAACAACCCAGATGTCCTTCAATTGAAAAATAAATGAAGAAAATGTGGAACATTTACACAGTGGAATATTACTCAGCTATTAAAAACAAGGAAATCATGAAATCTACAGGCAACTAGGTGGAATTGGAAAAGTTCATCCTGAGCGAGATAAGCCACACCCAAAAGACACACATGGTATGTACACTCTTGTAAGCAGATATTAGCCATGTAGTACAGGATAACCATACTACAATTCACAGACTAAAAGAATCTAAGTAACAAACAGGGCACAAGGGAGGATGCTTGAAATTCACTCAGAAAAGGAAATAGAATAGGCAGCAGAAATAGTTGAAGAGACAGAACAGAAGAGAAGAGGAAAACAAGAGTGGGGAGAGAAAGGTGGAGCGCAGATGTGGGGAGAGCAGGGCAGGAGGATGGAGGGCTTGCAGAGAGAAGAGAAACCATGGGAGGGAGTATTTCTGAGACAAGCTGGCCACCTCCAACAGAGTAGGCTCCAGGAAGGATATGGGAGTTACTCTAGCTGAGAGTCTTAGTAGTGAGAGTGGGGGTTGTCATGGAGACTGTAGAGGCCACCCTCTAACTAGAAACGGCCCCTAGTGGATAGAGGTCGAACACAAACCCACCCATAAATACTTTGACCAAAAATTTACTCTTCCTATAAGATGTGCAAGGATAAATAAGAGCATAGCTAGAAGGAATATCCAACTCTGGCCCAACATGACACCCACCCCATGGGAGACAGCCAACCCCTGACACTAACAATGACACTGCTATGCTTGCTGATAGGAGCCTAACATAGCTGTTTTCTAAGAGGCTCTACCCAGCAAAGGACTGAAACAGATGCTGAGACTCATAGTCAAAGACTGGGCAGAGCACAAGAAGCCTTGTAGGAGAGTTGGGGGAAGGATAGAAGGACCTGGAGTAGACAGGAGCTGCACAAGAAGACCAACAGAGCCAACTAACATAGGCCCAGAGGGCCCTGAAGAGACTGAAGCACCACCAACACTAGATCTAGGCCCCCTACATATATATATATATATATCTCCAATGGGCAACTTGGTCTTCATGTGGTTCCAAGATCTAGACATAGACACAGTCATTAGTAAAGATAACAGTAGTTGGGTCCATCCAGTCTGTGAGCTGAAGTAAAGGAGGATGAGGTCAAAGCAGCTAACATTGCCAGAAAAAGATTCTTATAGGGCTGTGTGTGTTTTGTAGAGTATCTTCCCTCTTGGTGCATAGGGCCTCACTTGGCCAAAGGTGGTTAGACTTGACTTCTGATGAAATGGCCAATATCTCTTATTTCCCTTCAGCTGGAGGGTTGTTATCTCTCTGGTGATGTCTGCTGTCTCCTTACATTCCACTATTATCATTGATGGCCTGGGGCCACAGGGCCTGGAGAGGAACCATGTTTCCCTGGATCCATCTGAAATAACAAACAAATATCCCTTCCCAATCACCCTCAGGCAACAAGGCTTTCAAATCTCAAACTGTATAAACCAAAAAAAAAAAAAAAAAAAAAAAAAAAAGCCTGACTAGAATGTTCTGTAGAGAATTGTTTTTGAGCCCTTGAACATATATCACGAAGGATGTATACAATTGTTTCTAGATGTATAAAATTTTCAGAATTTTATGTAAGACATTTACATCTTGTCCTTTTGGAGAACCACCTATAAAAGTATTAATGGCAATCTCTAGAGGGCTTTTAAGTACTTTTAAGCCATACCCATAGGTATCATTAAAAAATTTTAACACAGAATTTTAAATTTTGCTTTTTGTTTATTTACCATGAAAATTAAATACCAATTTAAGCATCAATTAGATGAACCAAAGAGAATATCCTCTCTGTATTTTATTGAGGATAACTAATAGCACAGGACTGACAGCTGGAGGGCAGCCAGGGAGCATTGACTTCCAGTCAAACTCTGGCTGCAGTTGTGTATAGTTGACCTGGAAGCCAAGTGTGGCTGTTCTGGAATCCAATCATCTGCGGAGTTTATTCTGCATGCCCTGCCTAGATGTGTTTTGCAAAAATTCTCTTTCTTCCTTTTTTTTTTTTTTTTTTTGAGTGGGAAGGTTGACCACGATTGAAACACTTGCTGATATTTGTCTTTTGAACAGCATCGGCTTCTTTTTAAAATTTTATTTATATTTTTACATTTCCTCCCATGCTCCTCCCCAAGTCCACTGATAGAGGAAGCCCTCCTCCCCTTCCCTCTGATCCTAGCCTATCAAATCTCATCAGGACTGGTTGCATTCTCTTTCTCTGTGGCCTGGTAAGACTGCTTCCCCATCAGGGGGAGGTGATCAAAGAGCCAGCCACTGAGTTCATGTCAGAGACAGTCTCTGTTCCCCTTATTAGGGTACCCAATTGGAGATTGAGCTGCCATGGGCTACATCTGTGCAGGGGTTCTAGGTTATTTCCATGCATGGTCCTTGGTTGGAGTATCAGTCTCAGAAAAGACCCCTGGGCTCAGAATTTTGATTCTGTTGCTCTCCTTGTGGAGCTCTTGTCTCCTCCAGGTCTTTCTATCTCCTCAACCATGTTCATAGCAGCTTTATTTATAATAACCAGAAGCTGGAAACAACCCTAATGTCCCTCAATGGACACAGAAATTGTGGTACATTTACACAATGGAATACTACTCAGCAATTTAAAAAAGGAAATCATGAAATTTGCAGGCAAATGGTGGGATCTGGAAAAGATCATCCTGAATGAGGTATCCCAGAAGCAGAAAGACACACATGGTATATATTCACTTTTAAATGGATATTAGACATAAAATATGGGATAAACATACTAAAATTTGTACACCTAAAGAAGCTAAACAAGAAGGAGGACTCTGGGTAAGATGATCAATCCTCACTTAGAAAGGCAAATGGGATGGATATATAGAAGAGGGAGAAAACAAGAACAGGTCAGGAGCCTACCACAGAGGGCCTTTGAAAGACTCTACCCAGTAGGGTATCAAAGCAGATGCTGAGACTCATAACAGCATAGGTTTCTAAAGCAGCAATTTTTTCTCTGTGTTTGTAGGTCTCCATATTTCTACATAACTTTAGAAAGTCCATAATGTCTTCTGTCTGCTCCTGAGGCCTGATTAATCCTTGGCAGCCTTCACTGGCATTACAGAAAGCTGACTGTTTTAATAGCAATAACTTTTGAATTTTTTCTCCTTTTACTTGCTTTTCAGTAGCAGCTTTGAGGCTGCTATACTATGAAATCAGGATAAGGCTCAAGGAATTAGTATGATTTTTGTATAACTAGAAATTAGCATTTTTATAGGTTCTCCTAAATCCTCCTGTCTGCATGGGAAAAATCTCCTTATCTTGCTTAAGTATTTCCAGGTGACCCAAAGGTGAACGGGGGATCTCTACCCCTTGTTTATTATGCTTTTCAATATTCTTTCTGAATCTCTCCCATACTTCTTCATCTAAAGTTCCTTTTTATCCCCTGGAAACCAGGGTTTATAATCACAGACCACTTGCAAGCAATCTGAAAGTTGTGATTTTGCTACCTTGTGCTCCTTCTTTCGAAAAAAAAAAAAAAGATGTATAAGGTGGGCATAAGGAAGATCCTTCCCTGGTTTCTGCCCTATTCTGCTCACTCACCTCCTTCTGTGAGGGTTCCCACTCTTTTGTCTTTGATTCATGGTGACACTTGTGGCTCTATTTGGTGCATGAACCTGTAAGAGTGGGGCCCAAAAATGAGACATACTCAAGTGCTCACACAGTAACCTCATAAACTCTCAGAATTCCTCACACACTTCATTCATGGACCATGTTCTGACATTATTAACCTTCATCATGTGTACATCATTGCACGCAATACATCTGGTTTACCTTTGAACAACAAACCAACTGACTCATTTGTCCCGGTAAATCAATTCACTTTTTATTGTTTGGTGCACCAGAAAGTGCTATTTATAAATGCTTACCAACTGAGGAAAATCATGCTAAATTATAAAGGTAATTGGAAACTGCTTTTGCTGAAAACCGTTGGCTCACCACTTGGTCCAACAAGGTAGTTACAGAAAATAAATACAAGAGTTCTACCCTTATTTTGTAGGGAGTGTCTACACTTCACACCAAACACACATGCTAGTTTTAATATTTTTGCAACTAAATAGAGTGACCCCAGTTTTTGTCCTGAGAAAATTTCAGTTGTTATGTGATCAAGCAAATTACTTTTTTAACCCTTATATTTAGCATATTATTAAAAAAAAATACTAAGATCTGGAAGGACCTGAGTCCAGTCCCTACCGCACATGTCAAAATTAACATAGCATCACATGAGCTGTGTGAGCCCAATGCTGGGGAGACAGAGACAGGTAGGCATATAGTGATTCCTAGCTGGCCAGCCTACCCTAGCGAGCCCTAGGACTCTTTCTCAAAACTACCTTGACCTACTAGACACCCATTGTATGGAAAGAATGGAAAAAGATGCCTCTCTTCTGTGATTTGGGACATTTCTCTCTGAAAAATTTCTCAGCCCTTCTTAGGGATGCCCCAGATTAAAATTTTTGTTACCCCGAAGCCTACCCACTCTGTTCCCTCTCATGATGCCTCTCAGCCCCTTCCTGTAACTTCTTCACCTCCTCTAGGAGCTGGCTGCTAAGTCTAGTAGATTTCTCTATGCCCTCCTGGATTCTAAGATATTGGTATCCTCCCTTAGGCAGAGTTCCTGCTTTCTCCTGCTTGTTTCTGTGGCTACACTGTTCTCTTTCCCTTAGCTACCTAACCCTTCCTATGTTTGGGGAGTTCATTTCACCACCTTCCTCCTTTTCTCCTCAGAATCAGTTTCTTTCTTGGACGTCTATTTGGTTTAAAGCCTTGCTATCTTACCAAAAATGGCTTGCTCTCAGTATAGCCTCATGGCCAAAGATGGCACTTAATATCCAAATTTTCTCAAGTTATTGCAACTTCTGCAGTTGCAAAGCAAAATGATCTCAATGTCTTTTATCTCTAAGGTTCTACAACTTTCCACTCTTAAATCTTTATCCTCAGGATTGATTTGTAAATTCACTGGGTATGGTTAAAAAATCTGTAAAATCTCTAACAAAATTTGGCTTTAGACTTGAAACAGGATCCATTGTACCCTTCTCTAACTTAATACTTTGGGCAGAATCCCTACCTGGATGATTAAGACGTTAACTGCTGAAGAACTATGGATGAGGGATCTTATCATGGAAGGCACCTGCTGTCTATATATGGAAAGGGTTCCCTGGCTACTGAGCATGCCATTGCATGGCACATGTCTGGCCATTTCCCATTTCATTGTGCCTGAAAATGCTGACTGCCTGCGGGAAGGAGATGAAGCAAGAGAGAGAAAATTATGCTTTCTCTCCTTCTTGTGAGAGGCTGAGGAGAGGAGCCTTCAGGGCATGTAAGTAATACCCTATTCAGATAAAATGATTTTCTTAACCTCAGGCATTACATAGCTCTTTTCACCTTTTTGCTTTAGGCTGGTTTTCTTTAGGTTGTAAAACAAGATCTTTTTTTTTTTTTTCAATACATAAAAGCTCTTGCATATATAGTTTGGACAAGGGTGTCACCTGCTATTTACATTTATGTATTAACCATTATAACCAATAACCTCTTTTTTTTTTCATTTCATAAAGGGTATTGTCAGCTGTTAACCACACCATTTGCTCCAGAATACACTGTGTATTGATATTCGTGTATTTCAAATTTCACTTTGGAAGTAGATAACTATAGCCAGGTCTTTGTCTTTTCATTCTCTCTCTCTCTCTCTCTCTCTCTCTCTCTCTCTCTCTCTCGCTCTCTCTCACTCTTGCTCTCTCTCTGTCTAATATCTTGTGCTGGTTCTAACATGGACTGCAAAGTAGCATTAATGAAGGAACAAAAGTTAGATGATAACCAACTAAATAAATTATTTAAGGTGTCCTATGGCCATTAAACTGGCTCCAAAAGCTCAGCCCATTTTATTTATTTTATTTTATTGTTTGTAAAGTTGTCCTTATCAAGTTGAAAGCACTTTGGATGTTGTCAGAAACTTGTGCACAGGAGTCTTTTTTCTATGAGCTCTTGGTATTGCCTGAATCTTTTAGAGCTGATACAAATCACAACTTTGATTATTAAAAATTCCCCTCCTTTCTGAGAATTTCCTAAAGACATTGAAGATTAACTAGTCCATGGTTTGGTATTTATTGTCCCTCATGGCCAGAACGAACTTGTCACACTCACTGGCATGATGTGGTCCTCGTGAGAAATGAGAACCATTTAGAAGTCAATGTAAGAAAAAAAGTATTTTAGCAAGTTTCAAGGAACAGAGAGATTTAGAAGCAGGGGCTCTCTCCCCTGGAGCTCTGGACTTGCCTCAGCTCCCTCGTCTTAGTGATCCCCACTGATGCCCACTTGACCTGACACTTTGGGAGAAAACACTTGTGTGTCTTTATTCTTTAAGATAAAGCCTGTATCAATATAATGACATTGGGACCTTCAGACAGGTTAGAAATGGCATACTTTCACCCTGGACAAAGGGTGGAACTCAAAGCCCATCTTCAGTCGTCAACCAGAGTCTCACAGCTTCAGGTCCAGGCTGTACTAACTTCTGATTGTGGGAAAGGCCCATTTCCAATGACACCCAAGCCTGGCAATATTTATGTAGCTACTTAACAGTTAGTTGTTAGCCTAAAGCTACCAAATCTCATTGCTACATTTAATCCTGTTTCCTTCATAGAAAATGGCTAAGACTAAAAAATGTCAAATATAAAACAAAGTCAATAGTAACTAACGGAATTCAGATTACATGACAACTGAAACCAAGACACATGATTTTATCCTACGTTGACACCGGTGTCTCTTTGGTATCTGTTTGGCCTCCAATACTCAGGAGGAAGACATTAGGTAACTAGAGCATCTGTTAAAACTGTTTTAAGTTCTATTTTTTTAAAGTATTTTATAAGGCTTTTCTAAAAAAAAAAAACCATGTTTACATTTTACCCATATCTTTACTTGGTTCTGTATATCTCTTTCCTATATTAGGGCCACAGTTATCTTCAAGGAGAAAAATAAAATCTCTTCTTGACTAGAAATTTTGGCAGGCTTGCCGAAGACCTACTTTGGCAAGACGTCCCTCACCCGGGGCAGGATAAGAAGCAGAATGTCTTCTCTGGTGAGACCAGCTTTTGGATATGACTTAGCTGAATTTGTTATATTTAAAGCTGATTTATAATCCACCTCTATGAGCTGACTTTTTTTTAAAGTTTATTTGTCTTTATTTGATTTTTAAGCGTTTAAAACAATATCATAAAATGATTATCCATTTTTTTGTCTACATACATGTGTTCCTCTTTTCTAGCAAATGATAGTCAATTAAAGAGGATCATTTCATTTTTATGCTATTATAATAGTTTTAAATCTATAGAAGTTTAGCAGGTTGTGGTGAGTCATAGTTGTAATCACTACACTCAATTTTTTTCCATTAAAAGGGTCATGTTATCTAATGAACATGCCAACCACCTTACAAATATACATAGAAAACCTTCTAAAAATAACAAGCCTCCATTCTCTTAAATTTGTCCATTATTGGATTGGACCTCTCCTTCAATGATGGAATATATTCTAATTATGTCTAATTGCAATAAATTTGTCCCTCTGGTCCCCTTTTATCTACTATTTAGTTACTGTATTGGTAGACCAAGAACTTTCTGGGCCTCAGCATCTTGTGATAATACAAAGAGAAACACAGGAGGGTTCTGTTGGATCTGCCATCCCAGACTCCTCACTGTTACAGGTTGGCATGACTAACTAGCATTTCAGCCTAAATCAATCTTGATGCTATCTCTATTGAATCTAGAATGAATAGTTATTTAAAATATGTAGTATGAAAATCCCAGTGGCTCATATGGTATATAATCACGTATAAGTGGATATTAGCTATAAAATATAGGATAAACATACTAAAATCTATACTCCTAAAGAAGCTAAACAACAAGGAGGACCCTAGGGAAAATACTTAATCCTCACTCCAAAGGGCAAACAGGATAGACAGCAAAGGTAGGAGAAGACAAAGAATAGGACAGCAGCCTACCACAGAGGACCTCTGAAAGACTCTACCCACCAAGGTATCAAAGGAGATACTGAGACTCATATCCAAACTTTAGGCAGAGTGCCAAAATCCTTATGGAAGAAGAGAGAGATAGGAATATCTGGAGGGGACAGGAACTCCACAAGGAGAACAACAGAGCCAAAATACCTGGGCCCAGGGGGGTCTGCAGAAACCGATACTCCAACCAAGGACCATGCATGGAGAGGACCTAGAACTCCTGTTCAAAGAAAACCCATTGGCAGCTCAGTTTCCAAGTGGGTTTCCTAGTAAGGGGTACAAGGACTGTCTCTGATATGAACTCAAAGGCTGGCTCTTTGATCAGTTTCCCCAGGGGTAGGGGGTGCAGCCTTGCCAGGCCATAGAGGAAGATGATGCAGCCAGCCTTGATGAGACATGATAAGTGAGGGTAGCATAGAAGGGGAGGAGGTCCTCCCCTATCAGGAGACTAGGGAAAGAGCATAGGGGGAGAAGAGGAAGGGTGAGTGGGACTGGTAGGAGATGAGGGAGGGGGCTGCAGCGGGGATCCAGAGTGAATACATTGTAATAGATAGATAGATAGATAGATAGATAGATAGATAGATAGATAGATAGATAAGAAAATCCCAGTGCTTGAGACTTAAGCCAGTATAGATTGCTTTGATTTGTTGTTGTTGTGTGGGTGGCTGTTGGACCCTCTATCTCAGCTTTCTCTGTGAGAAGCTATCAAAGGATATTTCACCAGAGAGAGAGAGATGCTAGATGATTTTATTAGTCTTCTAAATCTTACATTACATCATCTGTGAAAAAAAAAAAGAAAAAGAGCTCAAACCTCCTACAGATGACACCATTTTGAAGTCATATGACCCAGGTGGCTCAGACAGACCTGAATTAGTTGTCACCTTGCCCTGCTTGTGTCCAGTGTTCTTTGGTTCCAGTTCTTAACTCAATATGAGAGGCAACAGATGCCCATTCCCGTGATCTGACATGCTGTTCCCCACCATGTTGGATTATGTCCTCTGAAACTGCGAATCATTAAATCTCTTCTCCCTTAGGTTGCTTCTGTCATGTGTCCTGCTACAGCAAGAAGAAAAGCAACTAACATAGAAGACTGATGCTGAACAGAGGAGTTGTTGCTGTGAGCAACAACATAACATGGTTTGTCAAGGCTCTGATATACGTTTGGACTCTGGAGGTGTGTGCAGCAGTGAGACAGAGGGACCCTTTGGAAATCCTCCAGTCTACCCAGCATGTGCCTTCTCCTAAAAGAGTACAATGATGAGAAACTTGACCCCATAAGATTCTTTACGAATGTGGGTCAATGACGGTAGATCTAACAAGTAATCATTAACTTAAGGTTAGCAAATCATAAATCATACCTATAAGTCTGTGAATTCTATTTGCAATAAGTTCTATGAGATATAAATATTCAGGTCAGAATGTCAGTATTTGATTACAGAATGTTGAGGATTTTGGTTGAACATCAGTAAGATGTATTGTTGTATATTTCCTAAAAAGTACATTTGTTGGGAGCCGTGACTCCAGCGGCCTGCTTTGATGTTTAAATCTCGGCAGAGAGATGGCTTTTAGCAGGCCTTTACTAATGGCAGAGAACTCGCAAGTCCATCTCCTTTTGTTTGTGACAGCAGATAGGATAGCTTGTGAGGGTCACACCTCTTCCTCAGGCTCCTTGTGGAAATTAACCCATTGTTCTGAGATGTTTTACTGGCTAAAAGAAACTCCTCACAAATAAAGAGGTCAGAGGGAGGAAGAGGAGGAAGCAGAGACTTGAAGCAGAGACTTAAGACTTGAGACTTGCTGCTGGAAGCAGAGGAGGAAGCAGAGACTTGAGACTTGCTGCTTGTGCTGCTTGCTGCGGCAGCCTGCCTTTTGCTGTGGCTGTCGAGTCTGGACCTTTAAAAAGTTTCCTGTGTGCTGTGTGTTTATTTTATTAATATCAATCCTCACTCCTGACTCAAGAGCCGTTCAACTCTGCTGGCTGGCTCCGGCATACATCCAACAAAATAGCATCACAACAGCCATGCAAGCTTAATATAAGTTTAATGATTTCTTTGTGATTTTGCTGTCATTGACCAGAATCTTTATGTCTTAAAATTAAAGGCTGAAGAATTTAAAATTCAAGAGTTATTGTGTGAAATTAATTCATAGTCAATATTAGGAATACATGGGGGAATCTTGAAAAGGAGACATCAGGCAAAAAAACAAAACAAAACAAAAAAACAAAAACAAAAACAAAAACAAAAAAAAACCAAATCATAACCCTACATAATTGTGATCATATTGATTATTTTTAATTACTTGTAGTTAAGGTAGTTGTCCACTATTTGCTAAAAATTTAATGTTTTATGTAGATGTTCCCAAAAATGCTTCAAGAAATTTTAGTAATAGTTTCCTTGAAAGTTTTGTACTCATGATAGCTTCCCATGCCTTCAAAGATGATGATCCTAGAAAAGATTTTTAAAAAATGAGTGCATGTCAACTGATGAAAATATTTCTTATGTCTACTAGGCAATAACCATTGATTAAATGATCAACTTCATTTGCTTTCTATCAATAACATTAAAATAATCAGTTTACAAAGAAAATGTGACTCCCTGATAGTATTATCATTTTGCAAGACCTAACCTGAAAGTTTTGTGTTATGTTTTCTAAGTAGCAGAATCATGAATGATGTAGAAAAGCAAACATGAAAAGCTCTTACAATTGTCAGTCATAGCTTGTAACAACAATTGCCATAACCATAATAAATTCACTAAATAAAATATTGCATGTTTATAAGAAAATGAGATAATTCTAATATAAAGCTTCCAAATATCTGCCAACTGAAGGTTGTTCTACCTTCATTGTGTGAGAGAAAGCTGCCTGTTCACTGGTGATATTACACTACAACCAAGACAGATGTAGGAAGAAACATCAGTAAAGGTGCACTAATGTATTTGGTGGATCTGATATTTTATTGCAAAACTTTGTACATAAATTGAGCATAAATCACTCATATCTAGTTTGTTTAATTTATAATTTAGAGAATCAAAAATTTTCCATTTTTTAACTTTCCATTTATAAAATAGTAATGGCATATATGTTTATCTCAAGGTCCCATTGCTCAAGTGTAAAATGAGGATATCACAGTAACTTCCAAACACTTAGTTAAGTGTTTGGAAGCCTGTTTTTCACTCTGCTTTTGCCATTATGGAGCAAAGGTCTTCTTCTTTTTAGTTAGAAGTATTAGATTAAAAGCATCTGATGAGTCAAGTGAACAGTGATTTCATTAATGATGGCATTTTTTTCATTTGAAATTCATTTGTCTTCTTTAGACTTAAAAGTAAAATAGAAGGAACACAAAACCAAAAGTTTACATGGGAGAAATAATATGTGATTATGTGGGTTTATGTTATGTATTTTACTTCATATGGCAGATGTCAAGGTTCAATGTGGCACCCAAATGAAGGGATAGGTCATAAATAACAAAAATGTGGTTGATCAATGGTCTTACCATCTATTAAGAGTAATCACTTACCATCTATTAAGAGTAATTTTGTATTTTGTAAGCAAATACAAAATATATCCATAGGAACTCATACATTTTTTAAATTTATGCTGGTGTGATGATCTCTACTGAACTTAGTTTATGCTTTCTTCCAATCTATAGAGTTATGATTTTCTTCCAGTAATCTTTTAAAAATTTTACCTGTAAGTCTATCAAGGTCACCAAGCTCGTTAAGCATCAGCAGGACTTTGTTCTGAAGAGGAGTGAAGTCAGAAATAAAAGGGGCTATGTCAGTATAAAGAAGTATATGTGGCGGCAGACCCTTCTGTAAGCCATGTGATCTTCTCAGGGTTGTAGGAAGACGGGCTGCAGCTAAATAGTTTACAGCAATAGCCCAGTTTTTCTGAAAATTCACTTCTTGGTCAGGGTAATAGTCATATCTAAAAGACAAATAGACAAAAAATCAATTACAATTTACTTTCTCAGAATTTAAATCTCACTCTGCAGATATCATCCTCTACCAACAAATAAAATCCAAATATTGTTTTAAAACGACATATGATAATGCTGTGAATTTGGCTTGTCTTCCAGCAATTGTATAGATGATTAAATAAAATTTAAATCTGTATAGAGGGTTATCCATTTAGCCACCTCTTTTTAATATTTTACTTTCCATTTCTGTCATTCCTTAGGCACACTGGAATAAACATGTTAAGAACATGTTTAATAATACAGTCTGGCTATGCAACAAATATGAACAAGGTCTAATGTCACATGATTGCAATTCACAATTGGTATACAAAGCAGGAAGATTGGGAGGCCAAAATCTTCCGAAGTTGTCAGTTAGTTAGATAATTAATTAATTAATTAATAGATGAAATAAACAGAAAAAGAAAGAAAGCAATGCATTATGCTTGTTAGTGTTTGCTATTTTTGAGTTAGGAGACAAACGTCCCAAAAGTTATTTCCATAGCCTGAATTCCTTAACTTGTATCTGACTTACATTTGTGAGAAAAAAAAATTTTTTTTTAAAGAGAAAAAAATGACTCTAAAGAGACATAAGGAATATTCTGGAAAGGGTGATAGAATGCCATGCATTTTGTTTTAGGTGGCAGTTTCACAAGTGCTACCGGTTGCCAGCACTCATTCAACTGAATAAGTACACAAATCTGGGTCCTTTATTACAGGTCAATTATACCTTAGTTTACAACATGTAAACATTGATTTGGTTCCTAAGGTAAGCCTTGATTTGATATAAACACAAGGGTCTTTGTCTTCTCAAATAGAAAAACATATATATATATATATATATATATATATATATATATATGTACATATATATATCCAACTGACCTTGAGACTTACAGCAAGCAGGTATTGACTTCACTTTGAACAAGGGACTGAAAAACGTTTTCTGGGACAGCTGAGTTCAAGTGGAAGGATAAAGTGTTGGCCATACACTGTCAATAGTTAACAGTTGCTTAGCCAGTAAGACTGAAGATTTCCTCAGACTCTAAGGCTTAGAGGCATGTCCACGGTACAAAACCTCCACAAGCACTCTGGCTTTCTAAGTGCTCATCTTTAAGTGTAAGAGACCACCAAGTTAACCAGATAGCGTGGGGAGCCACCAAGACACAATAGACACCAGAACAGAGGGTCAAGCACAAACCAAACCAAAATGAAGAACGGTTATGCTAAGAGGATTCGTACTGGAGAGAAGTCAAAAGCAAAAGTTAAAAACTAAAAAAAGTAGAGGGAAATGACCGAGATTATACAAATTACTCCTCACATTCACATACTCAACTAAATCCTCAGGCAACAAGGATAAAATCGGACGCTGTCTCAAACATTTCCACCTACTCTCCACCCATCCTCAGCTGACCAGAACCTGGGCCCTAGCAGGCAAATCACGCCTAGAGAGAAAAAGGTGAAAAATGAAGTGCCTCACAGAAGAGAGGCAGGCAGAGTCCTGAGACATGAGAGCAGGCCCACCACCCGGATAGCTATTCCAAAGCAGACCTCATGACAAGGATGTTTATGGACAGAATCTGTGATGCTTTGGCCAAGTTTAGAAGGTTCTTTTAACTTGTCTGTTCAGTTCAGTGACCAGCAGCAATGTTTCTGACTTGAAATATTAAGAAGTAAAAAAAAAAAAAAATCACAGATGAGGATAAATTCAAAGGAGAAGAAGAGAAGAAGATACTGAGGGAAATGTATCAAGGCTGAAGTTGTTCAAACAGGAATCCCAAACTAGTGGAGCCCTGAGAAATACTTTCCTCAGGAGTCTCCTGCTGAAGGAGAAAACCTGTAAATAAAACTCTGGCCAAACAGGACAAACTCCCCTGGCGGGAAGATAATCCATGGCTTTCGAAAATGTATCGATCTCTCATGCAAGCTGTGCGTTTCCTGACTTCCCTTCATTGATTCTACAAGCTGCAAAAACAGCTGCAGGAGAAGTGAAAGAAACTGGGAGACTTCCAACCCCTCCCTGCTTTGCCAAAGTATACATAAATTTGTTTTCTCTATCACAGCCGTCTCCTACTTCCTTTTGATACGTGGGAAAACTAAGGTGGCAGGTTTGGCAGATCTAAGTACCCGGCAACAATGTTAGTAGCGATTTCAACCACAAAAAAAAAAAAAAAAAAAAAAAAAAAAAGTAAACTCTAAAAATCAACCCAAAGAGCAGCACTGAACAACCCTATCCAGAGAGCCCTGGCTACACATGGTGTAAGGATTCCATAAGCCAAACCATGTCTTCCTAGGGTGAGCTTTCAAAGGCTGATAGTCCAAACTGTAAATAATACAGAAAGCGTTATCTCAGTTTGTTTGATAAAACAGCAATGGCAGGGCTTGGCCGCAGAAGACTGTAACCTCAGCTATTTCAGAGGCAGAAGCAGGAGGATGACACCATCAGGTCCACACCAATAGGGGCCGACCTGAAGACCAGCCAGGCTGGGTAGCAAGACACTATCTCAAGACAAAATGTTAAAAAGAGAGCATGGGATGGAGTTACAGCTCCCTGGTAGGGCTTGCCAGGGATGCATGAGGCCCTGAGTTGGTTCAATCACAAGCACCATTAGAACAACAAACAAACCATCAGCAACAAAGAACCCAGAATTTTTAAGGAAAGATGAGAAGAAGGAAAGGGGGAGGGATAGTAGAAAAAAAAGCAATCTAATCTCAAATAGCCACACATTGCTTGGTTTTAAGTTCTTCCTCTTCTTATATAACAATAGCCTTTCAGGCTATGCCTTGCCTCAGGTGATTTTATTTTTCAAAGCAGGAGTTTGTTTCACTCTGAGTACAAATTTGAGGCAGAATAAATCTATATCCCATCGGTAAAAACAAACAAATCACGTCTGACCAGCACCAATCATGAGGCTCAGACTGATAGTAGCTGGTTATGCATAAAACATCACCACTTACAAACAAACCAACTTAGGTGAAGAACACGTGGATCCATGGGCATCTTAAGGCCATGTCAGAAACACTAGGCATATAAAACTATTAAGCACATCACACCACCAAATGATGAAACAAACTCACACCAGGATCATATATGAGGAAGGAGCACTTCTCATGGAGCATTGCGATACCACTGATGCCACATGAATTATGGGATTTACATGTTCTAAACTATTGACTGGCCATGATTTCAGTTCGGCAAGGTACCTGCTGCTTGAAATGTCCCACTCGAGTGACCAGATTGGCTCTGCTCCTCACCCTGAGTCCCCCCTCAGCTTTGAACCGCTCTCCCCTTGAGGAAGACTGTTTTCCCACCTCAAGCTGAGCTTTCCTCATTTTAAAACCTTAGACCTACCTGGAGAGGCACAGAGGCCTTGCTTGCATTTGGCTACTTTTTAATATATCTGATATGGAAAAAGATATAAAACAGAGCTTTTTGCTCGGTTTAGTGGCTGCAGCTGTTGTTAATATCTCCTAAAGATAGTTTCCTCGTTAAAGGAAGTGAACCCACAGTTTATATTCTGTTCCATTCAATTATATATTGTAGTAGTTCAAGCATATTTGTAGTATCAAGACAACTTTCACAAATGTGAGAAAGCCCTTGAGTAGAATTGATCTTTTAAACCCAGTTTGTAAGCCCCATCACTAAGGGCAGCAGAGCCTGCGGGGAAGAGGATGTGCTGGGGTGGCAGGATGTGGAGGTGACAACTGAACAGACAAGACCCCGATGCAGTACCAGTAAAATGGAATAAAGTTGAAATTATGTTATTGACAAACTTAGTGCTGTCTTTTACTATTTTTTAATTAAATTTTTATTTTTTATATTAATTACAGTTTATTCACTTTGCATCCCAACTGCAGCCTCCTCTCTCTTTCCCTCCCAATTCCACCCTTCCTCTTTCATCTCCTCCCATGCCCCTCTCCCCTCTGATAGGGGAGGAGGCTCCCCTTCCATCTGACCCTAGCCTATCAGGTCTCATCAGGACTGTCTGCATTGTCTTTTTCCCCCCTCGGTGGGGGGTTACTATTTTTATTATTAAAGAGTACTCATATATTATTTTATTTAATGTATGATAACATTTTGATAGTTGTCTTTAAGATTTATTACCACTATAGGGAAGATCAAGGGAAAAAAACTTCCTGAAGTTCAGGAAGTAGATTGCAATAATCAAAACAATGTTTTGCTCTAATTAGTCAAGGTAGAATTCTGAGAATTACATAATTTAATAACCCAATACTTCAAGATGTTCAATTTTAGAATAGCTTTTAAATAAGTTTGATCAGTTCTAAATACAAATAATTTGGATATATAAAAACCATAAGAGAAAGTAAATATATCTAAAAAGAAAAACTTCTATAATCACTATAAAATTTAAATGTTTTAAATATCCATGATTATTGTGTTTAGAGTTGTATTGTTCTGGGGCCTGGGGAGATGGTTCAGTGGTTAAGAGCAAAGGCTGCTCTCCCAGAGAAACCAGATTTGATTCCCAGAGAACCTGGATTTGACTTCTAGAACCCACTTGGTGACTCAAAACCATCTGTCCAGTCCCAGGATTACCAGTGTCCTTATCTGCACTCCATGGGTAGCAGATATGTAAGTGGTTCTCAGAAGCATACATGCAGGCAAGACACACATACAAATAAAAATAAAATGTAGACGGTTTTACTCTCCTATTGATTGTTGATTTATTTTTATACAAATATAAACATTCTCTAAATGTGGGAAAGTAGCCTATAACAAATAAGGTAACCTGGCCGTCACTATTCGAAAGGCAATATAATCCCCTTTTCTACGACTTTGTGTGTGTGTGTGTGTGTGTGTGTGTGTGTGTGTGTGCGCGCGCGCGCGCGCGCGCGCATGCCTGTGTAGAGGAGTGTTCACGTATGTGGAGGCTATCCATAGTAGAACAACAGGTGTGGTCCATCTTTGTTTTTCCTTTGAAAGGGGGTCTCCTAATGGCTCACACTCACCACAAAAACTAGGCTGGCCAGTGAGTCCCAGGGATCCATTGGTTTTTACCTCCTCAGCATGAATATAACAACTATATGCCATGATGCTTGGCTTTTTTTTTTTTTTAACATGAGTTATCACCTTTGGGACCAGCAGCGCAGTTTGGTGGAGGATCTAAAGCGATGTCTGCCAGCTCCTCTCCAACAGAAGTTCCTCCACCAAACTGCAGTGCTGGTCCCAAAGGTGATAATATCTATGAGTGGAGATAAACCATTCTGGGCCTCCAGGATCTGTGTATGAAGGTGGTGTATTCTTCCTTGATACCACTTTTACACCAGAATATCCCTTCAAGCCTCCAAAGGTTACGTTTCGTACAAGAATTTATCACTATAATATTAATAGCCAAGGAGTTATTTGCTTGGACATATTGAAAGACAACTGGAGCCCAGCACTAACCATCTCAAAAGTCCTCCTCTCTATCTGTATTGCCACTATGCCACTACGTATATGACCAACAGAGCAGAACACGACAGAATGGCCAGACAGTGGACCAAGAGATATGCCACATAGACTGGGTTTTCACAGTTCTTACATTATTTGTCTGTCACAAAAGAGAGCTGCTTATGATTATGAAAGGGCAGGGGTGGGAGTTGGTAAAGAGTAGGGTGTTTCTATAACAGATATTGTTCAGTCTTACTTCAGGATTTTGTTGTAACTTAAGGTATCTTGCTACAGTAGACAAACTGGTAATAGCCACTTCTAGAACTGTCAGTTTGCAAGCCTAGCTGACTTTTAGTACAACAGGAAAGAATGTGTGTGTAGACACTTGGGTTCCATTGATTATAGTCTACTGTAATTTCCAAATCAGCTTAAATTTGTATAGGTCATACACACGGCCATTTATGTAAAAGTCCTATTTTCTTGTTTGAAAAAAAATTGGAATTTCTTTTCCTTCTTAGAAGGAAACGATGGTATTTAAGAGTCTGCAAAGATTGTTACCTCGTATATATAAAATGAACACTTGGCTACAAGACACAAAGTAGGAAATGAGTAGTTATTGTATTTTATTTTATATGCAAATTACCTTAAGGGTTGATTTGTGAAACCTGTAGTGAAATACCTTAAGCTGTGAACTGTAAGTGTGGAATAGGAACCGCGCAGTGGATTGGTTGTTCTAGACTTCTTATGTCTGCATTTGTTACTGTGCTAATAAACAACATCAAGAACAAACAAACAACAACAAAAAAAAAGAATTGTGTCCTTCAGACTGGCCAGTGGATTATTTTCATGGTTGCCAATTGATGCCCGTGAACCCAACCCACTCACGGTAGACAGTGCTGTCCCTCAGCAGGTGGCTTTGAGCTGTACAAGAAAGCTCAACAGAAGCAGGACAGCCAGCTCAGCAGGGTTCTTCCATGGCCTCTGCTCTGGTTCCTGTCTCCAGGCTCTTGTTTGAGCTCCCGCCCTGGCTTCCCTTAAAAACGGACTAGAACTTGTGATCTGAAATAGAAGCTTCCTTTCCTAGGTTGCTTTTGGTCATGGTTATTGTTAAAGCAGGGGAAAGCTCAAAGTAAAACAGAGACAAAAATATTTCTTACCTGTCTACAAAGGTACTGAGGGAAGAGTCCAAGGATGAGGTGTGGGCAGCCCATAAGTGCTCCAAGAGGCCGTCAAAGTCACTGGAAGGCGTCTGCATGTACTGAAGCACAGAGGGCAAAGGGTTATGTGGGCAACTCTCCCTCACGTTCTACCCAACTCGAAGAAATGAGCAATAGTCGTTATGAACATGCCATTCCTCAGTGCTTAACAGCCAAGCGAAACATATGTAGTGTTTTTCATCCAATTGAAACGAGCTTCAAACATCTGCAGAGTCTGTGTTTTCTACTCCACACAACCAGTGTCATTTTTTTTTCTGCCAACATGACTAAAACTCTTGTAAAATCTTCAAAGTGATAAGAAAGGATAGGAAAATTAAAGTAAATTATATCTACAAGCAATGAATTAACCACCTAAAAACCGGTAACTATATATTTAAATCACTATCTTTTCGCTTCCTCCATGCTTGACCAATGTGTTTTGTTTTGGCCGTCAAATGGTTAGTTCAGAACAACATATAACTGCTTAGCACTATCTACGGTGAGTGGTTATTAATTCAATTTCAATAATCTAAAACTGTATCCCCAATTCTTATAATATTTCACAAATGGCCTAAAGTCCCAATTATTCACCTGCCTATTTGCCTTCTATTAAAATAGCTTGCATTTAGATAACATTTGTGGGTTTTTTTTTTTAACTTGCAGTGGCAACAGGTAAGTTTTGTGTTAGTATTGTATGGGATCAGTGGGCTTCTACGACACGTGCTATATTTCCACATCATTTATGAGAGAAAATATCTACTTTCAATTTACATTTTAAAATTAGGAAAAGCATACCACACACTGAACACACAAAAACAATCTTTCACCAAAGACTTTGACAAGAAAACAAAGCATTCTCTCCGTGTGTCTGAGGAGTGAGTGTGATATAAAAGTTAAAGGAAGAACCTGAAAAAAGGCGTTCCAGCTGTCCATTGTTTCAGGGAAGGCAGATCGGCAGCCAGAGACAGTGTAACAAAACCTCCTCTGATCACTGGGTGGAGGCAAGATCACGATTTGGTCTGACGATATCCCCAGTATCCCAGAACCAACAGCAGCAAGGAAAGGTATCACACTCAGATAATAATTTATATCTGTCAAAACAAAAGGCTGGTTAGAACCCCAGCCAATGACAAATAATAGCACATATTGAGGAAGCACAAGTCATTAAGGAAAATTCACAGATGCCAAAATTCTCGACTAAAAATTACTGAGGAAAATCAGCTTATATTTTAATAGTCTTATAATCATGGGTATATATACACACACTGAAGTGGCATATTACATTTTTAAGAAAAGTAATTTTAATGAATTGTATAACAATCCTATTTCAAAGCATTAATAAATAAGGAAAACCTGTTAAATGGTTCACAGAGGGGTACAAAAATTCTCAATGAGATTGCATTGCTGATTTTAAATTTTTCTAAAATAATCAAGCATAATTATAAATTTGGAAAATGCATATTTTATGCCTTACAACTTAGTCCAATTTTTATATACAATATCACTAAGTCTTTTTATCCCATTTTTCTAAAGCAAGAAGTTTTGACTGGCAGCCTGATAGGCTTCTTAGGTCTTCAAACTTTCCAGATACGGAAAAGCAAGCCCAGCAGATTTAAGAATTTTAATTTAGTTAGGTAATTGGCTTACCCTGAGTCTTAACAATCCAAATTATGAAGCCAGTCAGACTAAACCATAATCCTATTGCAGTTGACAAGTCTGTTTGTGAGTTTTGAAAAGAATAACTCAGTTAGTTCAAGGGAGGTACCCACTGGTTCGCACTATTTTTGAGTCACTCCAAAAAAAAAAAAAAGAAAGAAAGAAAAATGTAATGCAATTTCATGTATAATGATTGTCAAATTATTCTGATAAACATATATGTAAATTAATTTTAAACCAAAACACACCATGGAAGAATTAGAAAATATATTCAAATTGTTTAATATTGCATATATAACATTACTCTGGCCTGCTTGTGAGTTCTAGCGTTTAGCACATTTGTTCTGAGCAGAAAGGAAAAGCGTTATTATCTTGGTCTCACTTTTCAAAGAGTCCATGTTTCTTTGGGAACCTGCCATGTTGCTGACAGTGCTTGTCTCTAGAGGCCTTTGATTCATTACTTGATTCATTCCTTCTCTGAAAAGTCTAATTACATCCTTTAAAATTGTTGTATTCCATTTGATTGGCCAATTCTGCCATATGTCATCAAGGACATTGATATATGATAAAATAGATTCGTCTTGAAATCTCTGTCTTGTCTCTGTCTCTTAGATTGGGGTTAAATGTATTCTTTGAAGCAAATGTAAGATTTTGCTGTTTAAGTGAACCTACCAGCCCACCAACTGTCCACAGAGACACACAGATGGTCTGCAAGTTCATAGCTACAGTCTATCATCCCGGTGGGGTCAGCTAGTCTACCTAGAGGACAGAGAAGCCACAGTTATATTTATTATCATGAACATTTAAAATTGTTAAAATACATGCACTTAATTTATAGGTACAACATTTTCCAAATGGCTTATATTTTATTTGCCATCATTTAAAAATTTTTATTTCTCATTTCTCAATCACATCATTTTCTATTCTTCAGCCATATTGAACATTTGACTGTTGGTTTATACGCTATAGATAATTTTACTCATATAACTACACATGTTACTGTCTTCTCTAGATACTAATAAAAATCGTGGAAGCAACAGTCACACATAGAGAAAAAAGGTAGGCTAAGAGTCAAAACAAACCTTTGGTCTACATTTTCTAAATTATATGACCACAGGTGCCTCAGTTTACATCATTTGTAAAGTGGAGATAGCAATAATCAGTATACATGAGACTTCTATATGAGTTAAGCGAAATTATCAGAAGTATTTTACATGTCAGCATTACATAAGCATTAGAACACTAGAAAATACGCTTTCTTTTTATCCAAAACTGACACTACTTTCCTTCTCCCTTCTCCTTTCCTCCTCCATTTTCTTACTTGCTTGAGCAATGAATAAGCTGTGTAGGCGCCATTCTTCTCTTGCATTTCTTCTGTCAGCCAGAAGAAACTATCTTTTATATATATATATATATATATGAGCATGTTGCCCCCAAACATCTTCTATGTACATACAGTGGAAAGAGCTTGGTTTCCAAGAAGAAGCAACCATTGGCACAGATCACCATTAGCAAGAAACTACTCATTTGTAATTTCATGCTTACAGTCAGGCAATTACATTAGGACTCTCAAGAAGGTCAATATACTCTGACATCACCTCCCGTTTCTAATGAACACCCTCTTGTCTGTTCAAAGGAACAAGAAGGAATATGTAGTTAGCAGTGGTGGAGTAACTATTTTGAAAATACTCAACACATTAGAGAAAGGATGTGTGTCTTTATGGATAGTCTCCATGCCTGTGTGTCATTGAAGTGCCTGGTTGAAAGAACCAACCTACAGGGGAAGGATTTATGGATAAGGACAAATAGGAATAGAAGAAGCAGTGATTGTAAGGAGATTAAAAAGTAAACAAAAATAATCAGTTGGAAAGAGACATCTGTGGGCATCTTACTTAGGGTTACTATGGGGGTGATGAAACACCATGATTAAAAGCAACTTGGAGAGGAAAGGGTTGAGCTTACTTATCCTAAATCACAGTCTATTGAAGAAAGGCAAATCAGACTAGAACCTGGAGGCAGGAGGTCGTGTAGAGGCCTTGGAGGAGTGCTGGATTGCTCTTCATTGCTTGCTTAGCCTGATTTCTTATAGAATCCAGGACCACCATTCCAGGGATGGTACCATTCAGAGTGAGCTGAGTCTGCTCACATCAATCACTAATTAAGAAAGTGACCTTCAGGCGTGTCTACAGTTTGACTAATAAAAGCATTTTCTCAGCGGGGGTCCCTCCTCTGAGATGGCTTCAGCCTGTGTCAAGTTGATATAAAGCTAGACAGCTGTGTAAGATATGGAGAATTCCTTCTTCCTGATACATCAAGATTATATTAGTACGGAGGAGAATAAGAATCTTTCTTACCTGTTTTATACTGCCAGCCAAACTGCAGAGGCAATCCCCACAAAAGATTTTGCTCATTTTCTGGAGCATACCTTGCAAAATACGGGGCTGTCTGTTTCAGTAAGATTCTGTACATCCCCATTCTTTCAGTGACTTCCCAAGGGTTCATTATGTGCTGTCCATCCTCTGACCTATAATCACTTAACTGTTCTGGGCTCTCTTCCCAGACAGCAGGATACAGAGCTGAGATACCAGAATCCTCTGCTACAGCTGCAGAAAAGCAGCCAGCCAGTACCCAGACCCAGGATGTCAGGACAGCCATGGTACTAACCTGGGAAGTGAGAGTGTGTCCAGGCTTTTATTGGAGAAGGAAGAAGGAAGCTGGAATATTTTTAGCTGATGCTTTATAAGCAAGTTGTAGGCAGAGTGTACAAGGAGAGGAAATTTATTCTTAGTGATTGGTATTAAACAATGCAGCCAGTCCTGATGAGAACTGATAGGCAAGGGTCAGAACGAAGGGGAGGAGGACCTCCCCTATGAGTGCACTTGGAGAGGGGCATGGGAGGAGATGAGGGAGTGAGTGTGGGATTGGGAGGGAATGAGGGCAATACAGTTGGGATGCAAAGTGAACAAACTATGATTTATTAAAAAAATAAATAATTTTAAAAAAAGAAATGGTGTAGGTATAAGGCTTTACCTAAATTTTCTTTACAGCATGTGTTGTCATTTGAGTTTTTCATCTTAGTCAACAGACTGGAAAAGGATTGTCACCAATCCTATATCTGACAGAAGGTTAACATCCAGAATATATAAAGAACTCAAGAAGTTAAAAAGCAACAAATCAAGTAATCCAATTAAAAAATGGGGTACAGAGCTAAACAGAGAATTTTCTGTAGAGAAATATTGAATGACAGAGAAACACTTAAAGAAATGCCCAACGTGCTTACTCATCAGGGAATTGCAAATCAAAAGTACCCTGAGATTTCACCTTACAGCCATCAGAATGTCTAAGATCAAAAACTCAAGTGACAACACATGCTGGAGAGGTTGTGGAGAAAGGGAAACCCTTCTCCATTGCTGGGAGGAATGTAAACTTGTACAACCACTTTGGAAATCAATCTGGCACTTTCTCAGACAATTAGGAATAGCGTTTCCTTAAGATCCAGCTATACCAGCTAGGCATATATGCAAATGATGCCCAAGTACACAACAAGGACATTTGCTCAACCATGTTTGTAGCAGCTTTATTCGTAATAGCCAGAAACTGGAAACAACCCAGGTGTCCCTCAAGGGAAGAATGGATACAGAAATTGTGGTACATTTATTTACACAATGGAATACTACTCAGCAATCAAAAACAAGGAAATCATGCAATTTGCAGGCAAATGGTGGGATCTAGAAAAGATCATCTTGAGTGAGGTATCCCAGAAGCAAAAAGACACACATGGTATATACTCACTTATAAGTGGATACTAGACCTAAAGTATGGGATAAACATACCAACATCTGTACACCTAAATAAGCTAAGCAAGAAGGAGGTCCCTGGGTAAAATGTTCAATCCTCATTCAGAAAGACAAACAGGATGGACACTGGAAGAAGGAGAACACAGGAAACAGGACAGGAACCTACCACAGAGAGCCTCTGAAAGACTCCACCCAAGAGTGTATCAAAGCAGATGCTGAGACTCATAACCAAACTTTGGGCAGAGTGCAGGAAATCTTATGAAAGAATGGGGAACTAGTAAGACCTAGAGAGGACAGGAACTCCACAAAGAGAGCAACAGAACCAAATATTCTGGGCCAAGGAGTGTTTTCTGAGATTGATACTCCAACCAAGGACCATTCATGGAGATAACCTAGAACCCCTATTCAGATATAGCCCATGGTAGCTCAGTCTACAAGTGGGTACCTCAGTAAGGGGAACAGGGACTGTCTCTGACATGAACTCAGTGGCTGGCTCTTTCATCACCTCCCCCTGACGGGGGAGCAGCCTTGCCAGGCCACAGAGGAGGACAATGCAGCCAGTCCTGATGAGACCTGATAGGCTAGGTTCAGATGGAAAGGAAGGAGGACCTTTGCTATCAATGGACTTGGAGAGGGGCATGGGAGGAGATGAGGGAAGAAGGGTAGGATTGGGAGGGAATGAGAGAGGGGGCTACAGCTGGGATACAAAGTGAATAAACTGTAATTAATATAAAAATGTAATAAAAAATAAAGAAACTGAGCTTCTCCTGCTTGGAGGCAAGTGAATCTCTGTAAGGGATGCCCCACCAGCTGAAATGAGGGTAGATGGACTTCGGCTCCAATGACATCTGCTCATGAAGGCCTATCTTTCCCAGGTATCCTAGTGTATCCTCAGTGCAAGTGACTACAGATCGATATCATAAAGGCACCTAGGATAACTTTTGAAATGAGGTTAAAATGTGAACTTTCAGAATTGCCTTTCCAGTAGCCTGAACCCCAGAGACAAGGCTGGGAGAACTCATTTTAGAGCTGAGTGTTGCTCCTGGAGCCACAACTTATTCCTCCAGCTACCCTGTAACACATGCACATCTTGGGCACTTAAGGGCAATAGCAGCTACAGAATTCTGGCGTATAAAACTAAGCCGCCCCTTCTCCTTTACCAAGAACAAAAGACTGGTGCATTCTGAGAAAAGATTGACAACATTGTTTTTTATTTAACTATAACCATGCTTATTTGATTAAATTTTTACTTTTGCAGCTCACAGGGCCTTACCCTCCAGTGACGTATCTCCAGGGACAATGCATATCATGGGTCCATTAATTGTCACAGTTATGTTATTCTTGTTCAGACCTTGTATTTCTAATCTCCTTGTAAAATTTGTAACTTCAATGTGATACAGAGACACCAGTATATTTTTTTTTATCCTATTGGGTTTTTTTGTTCGTTTTGAATTTTTTGCATTGTTGCTTTTATTTTTTTATTTTTTTTAAGAGAAAGAACATGAAGTTGGGTAGGTAGGGAAGTGGGAAGATCTGGTAGGAGTTAGGGGAGGGAAAATGTGACCAAAATACAGTTTATAAAAAAATATTTTAATGTAAAAAAAGAATGAAAGAAAAGAGCCCTGTCTAGAAAAAAAAAAAAAAAAGCAATCAATGGGCTACTGTCTATGAGAGGACACAGCCTTAAAGGGACTAAGATATAGTTCATTTTGGAGACAAATGTGAATGACCATGTTCTGGGTCTAGTTACCCCAAATATCATGTTTCTGTGTGGTAACCTGTTTCATGAAGGTTTTATAGGAAGTCCTAAATCAAGAGACTCTTAAAATACACTAATTTTGGCATAACACCAAGTACAGAAGTCCCTGCTGCATGTTTTAGATGTTTTCTGATGTCATTCTTGGCTATGGGTTTTTCGAGAGGTAGTGGTGTGTTAAGGTCATACATATCTAATAATGATTATCACCTGATAGTCACAGAGATGCTAGGATGTTAGAGGTGGGCAATGGGTCGCTCTTAAAGGCCACTTAAAGGATATCTTTAGCCCAGGAAAAAAATGACTCAGGATCTAGTCCATCTATCCACAATCACAGAGGTTTGAGTCAGTCATCAATTTAAGATCTTTTCATTAAAATATTGGTTTAATTTAAATATAATTACACCACTTCTCCCTTCCCTTTCCTCCCTCCAGAACCCTGTACCATACTCCACATATCGACTACCTTTCAGATTGATGACCTTTTTTCTTTGATTATTTTATTATTATTATTATTATTATTATTATTATTATTATTATACAGTGCAGAATATTTAATACAGGATTATTTTTTCTGCAAACTTTTTCCAGTTCAAACTTCTCATCAAATTAAAGCTACTATTTGTATGACGATTTTCTATTTCTTACTCAAGAGAAGCAGAATGCAGTAGAGAAGCAGAATACAGTAAAGCTTCCCCTTGGATTTTAGTTCATCGATATTGGTAATTTAGAAGAGAAATGAGATTGTGACATTCTCTGGCTCCTTTTGAGTTTCATTAGTCCTTCCTAACAAGGGATATTCTGTCCTGACTGGATGTTGCTTTGTCCAAATACTAGAGAGAGCTGGGGAGATAAGTCAGCGTGGTTAAGCAGACTGGCTACTTTTGCAGCGGATCCTGGTTCTATGTGTTTCTCAGGACCACACCTTCCAGCACCTCCTTTGTCAGAGTCCAGCAAGCTTACTACCTAGATATGCCCCCTTCTGAGCTCTCCATCCCCCATGCCCCCCCCCCAACCAGCTTCTGCAGCTCTCGCTGTCCTTCCTCCACTGTGTGAGGTGGCTGGACAGCTTTTCGTTAAACTGTTCATTCTCCCCATGGAGAATGTTTCCATTCTGTGTTCTATGTTTTCCTGCAGGACCTGCTTTCAGTCCCACACAGTAGGGCTCTTCTGTGTCAGGCTTTCACAGGTGTGAGTTGTCAAAGGACAGTGTCCTCGGGGTAACTTCTCATGGCCGGTTTCTGTCCCTCTCTTTGTATTCTTTCCACCATAAATTGGATAGCCTCCTCCACATACCCCCGCTGCCATGGTACTCTGGCTGGTGCTTTGGACTTCAGTTTTTGAGCATGTTAGTCAAACAAAACTTTTATTCCCTTCAGGTGTTCTGTCAGACTCTTGGTCACAGCTGCACAGAAGTAGCTTATCCCCTAACAAATGCATGTGAGCCAATGCTATGCCATAAGATGTTTTAAAAACCAAAGCACCCAGACCTGTGCTTCAGTTCAATAAAGAAAGAATAATCATGCAGAAATGTGGGGGGGATGTACAACGGAGCAGTGGTGACGAACTGGGGAGGAATTCACAAGGCCTCTTTACACATGTTTTTGTTGCACTCTCTGTGGCTTTCCTTTTTTTCCCATGCACAGCACACAGCACCCCCCCCCCCACTAGGTGGGAACCTTCTGACTTACATTCAGGTGAGATGGACCAGGTAATTCCTTCTTGGCCAGCTCTCACAGAGAAATGCTGGCCAGTCAATCTGAGTGACCTTTGCATCTGCAGCTCACACAAGATGCCACATTTACAACATGATGATGTTGTAAACCCTGACAGGACTGCCCAAGCAAAGTACCCCATTGTATTTTGTCACAAGGAACAATTGTAAGGCCTGGGGTAGTGTTCATGTGCTCATATCCTGCTCTGTCCCAAGAGGAGTGCTTCAGTTAAACACCTTATGCAACGTGCTCTGTCTTCTATCCCAATGCGTGCACAATGAGGTGAGCAGAGACAAGTGCTATTTAAATGTCATGAGAAAACATCTGTCACTGACCACACCGACATTGAAGTCTTATTTTGAGTGTCTTCAGTCCCCTGAGTAACAGTACTTCTCATCAATCATAGTGCTTCTCTTTTTATTTGTTTGTTTGTATTTGGAGCACTTCTCTAAGAAAGCTCTATATTTGAAACTGATTTTGAAATGGACTTTTAAAATATACTGTCAAATGTATATTGACACGTCAAGTTTGGTAAGGATAGTAGATTAAATAGTTGTCAAGGCTTCAAAAATACCAAATAAAAATTAAGATTTTTTTTTTACTATGAAACACACAAAAGTAAAATCTAAATTTTGATGTTTATTGTCTTGTGTGTAAGTATGTGTGTGTATGTGTATGCGTGTATGTTTGTGTGTATGTATGTGTGTGTATGTGTATGTATCTGTGCATGTGTGTATATGTGTGTGCTCGCACATCTATGTATGTGTGTGTGCATGTGTTGTGTTCTGTGTGTGTGTTTTAATTTCTGGTCACCCTTTCTGATCCTCCTCCAGCTTCCATTTCTTCTTCCTCCCACTAAGTCCCCATTCACTTTTTATCTTTTTCTTTTTTTTTTTTTCTGCTTTGTAACTGGTTAACTGGTTTAACCAGGGCAATTATATGGGTGTCAGAGTGATGCTATCTGTAGGAGGATAGGTAATTCACCAATGGATCCATTTCAGAAAACAATTTCTTCCTCACCTTTTCCAGCCCTCTCAATCTAACACCTCCACTTGGCTTCAATGAGCCTCAGAAGCCCCTCAACGTCTACGACTGAGTGTTTATGACTTTCCTGTGCAGGCTGTTATTAGGTAACTGAAGTTGTGAGTTTATGAGTGCTGCAGTCATGTTGTGGCCATAAGACAGCACTTCATGCCCCTGTGACTTGTCCATTATTTTCTTTTCCTCTTCTGTGATATTCCCTGAGCCTTGGCAGAGGCAATATGGTTGTCCTGTTTTAAGCTCCGAGTTTGGTTATTATTTGTTCTCAGCAATTAGACCAAACTTGAGATTCTCTATTAAATGACACTCACTGAAAAAGCAGATACTTTGATTAAGTTTGAAGACAGAACAAATCTTAGGCATGGGCAGAGCTAATTATGTGTCAATTTGACAATATGTTCCCTAAGTACAAACAAAAACTGAAGACTAAACTTTAGTACTTTTGGTCTCCCTAGAACTTTGACCAGATTCACAATATTCAACAGGAATTTTATCCTCTGGAAGAAGCCTCAGATCCAATCAGAAATTAGTGGGCAATATGCATCTCTAGCTCAACAAGTGTGTGTTGTAGCAAATAAGATCTAAGGCTGGAACAGACCATCGCTGACTTCTCAGCCAGATGCCTCCATAGCAACTTTCAGAATGATGAGGGCTATTTAACCAGCATGGAGAAAGTGTCCAGCTCAATTCCAGCATGGTATCTTTGCAGTTTGCAATCAGGGTGTGTGTTTCCTTCAGCAGCAGGGTCTTATCATCCAGTACTGACAGGCAATCAAAGGTAAAGTTTTATATCTACAAGAAAGATTTATTTTTATAGTCCTGTGGCATCTCTAAAATTAGATTTAATCCATTAATTAGCATTAAATTTCCAAGTGTCATCACTACTCAAAATGAGATGAGCATGCCACAGATTGTAGATGAGTTTAATAATGGAGTGTGGTAAAAGTCTGTATATGTGCACAGAATCATCTCAGGGGTGGTTGTCTCTAATTGTATATATTAACAATAGAAAATGACAATTGTTCTGAGTTGTTCAAAATATTCACAAATCACAGTATCTGCCCATTGTACTTATTTCAGCTAAATACCGCCAATTTGGCTTTCGTAAAATGTGTTTCGTAAAAATGCACACATTCGTGCTGGAGAGATGGCTCAGTGTGCAGTAATGCTTACTGTGCAAGCATTCAGACACAAATTCAGACCTTAGTAAACCATGTGAAAAGCTAGGCATAGCCACAGGTGTGCCGTGTGTATTAGATTGCTTTTAGTAGTCTTGTCAGTTTATCAATATTAATTGATTAATTAATTATTAATGTAATTTGACAACATTCCTTAACCCAGATGGGAGGTGGAGGACAGAGAAAGAAAGATCATTGGATCTTTCTGGCGAGCAGCATACCTCTGGATTCAGTGACAGGCCTTCTTGCAAAGGAAGGGAACACCTCTTGCCCTCTTCTGGCATCCATACATGCAAAAAGGAACACATACCTGCACACATTTATACACATAAACCAAACATACATCTACCACAACCAAACATACATACACACACTTGCAAAAACATGCAAAAATCACATGTATTCAAGGATTTATACAGAAGGCGGGTGGTGGTGTCACCACCTTTAATCCTTTAATCCCAGCACTCATCGAGACAGAGGCAGGAGGATCTCTGTGAGTTTGAGGCCAGCCTGGTCTACAAAATGAGTCCAGACAGCCAAGGCTACAGAGAGAAACCCTGTCTTGGAAAACACATAAACAAAAACAATCAAACAAAGATTTTGAAAGACTAAGATGACAAGCTCTGAAAAGTCTTTTTGAGTTCTGCCAGCCCAACACATGATTCAGGAAACAAAATCTTTTCCCAGAGAGGCAATCTGATAGCCTTTATTTTAAGTTAAACTTCCTGTTTAAGGAAATGCAGTGACTAGGATTAGATTCCTCATCACCCCCAGGCTTGCCTTCTGAATAGTCAGTGGCTAACCACTAATTCTTTCTCAGAGGGATACGCTGACTGTCCTCTTTTAGTCAACCGTGAACAGGAAACTATCTGACCTTTAGGTACTGGGAAACTTCAGAAACTTCAATTAAAGACATTTAATTGATCAAGAGGTGCTTCAATACCTGGGTCTCCTCATGTGACTGCTGATCCATTCATTTCCAGCAGGAGATAGGAGTGTTACTTCTGGCTTGTCTCTCAAATGTCTCCCCACACATGCTATGCTCAAAGAGCTCCCTGTGAGAGCTCTCATCTTCTTAGTGTGCAGGAGTGGGCACTAACTGTTTCAAAGTTTCAGGACTTGCATTAAGATCTATGGTCTATTTTGAGTTGATCTGGTACGGGGAAAACATTGGGATTTAATTTTAATGTTCTACATGCTGATATCTGGCTTTCCAGCATCATTTGCTGAAGGGGCTGTCAAATCTCTAACATATTTTGGCAGTTATGTCAAGAATCAGTTAGCAATGGATGGGATATATTATTAAAACATTGGAGTCATTTCTGATTCTACAGTTCTGTTTACTGGGCTGTGGTTGTGCATTTTTCTCTTTTCCCAGATACAATAATTCATTTGTTTGAGTTCATTTACCATATTTTCGTATGTTTGTTTGTTTGTTTGTTTGTTTGTTTATAATCAGGTACTGTGAGACAGGTACTGTGATGCCTCCAGAATTTTTTTTTTCTTCAGGATTACTTTGGCAATTTGCAGTCTTCTGTGCTCCTATTTGAATTTTATTTTTTAAATTCTTTGAAGAATGTCAGGGCTATTCTATCGGGATTACATAAATATTAGATTTCTTTTATTAGTGCTGTCATTTTACCAATATTAATCCTCTGTATCACAAATTGGGGAACTTTAGTCATAATCTCATGTTTTCAACTTTTTTCTTCATGTTGTATGATTTTCTTTGTGAGGACTTCTATTTCCACAGTTTTGTGGTTTTCCTTTGATTATGTTTTCTCTTTGGGTCTATGATATGTCAAACTGTCTACTTGGCTTTTGTCCTGAGAAAATTTACAATTGGTGTGTAGAAAAGCTACTAGTATTTTGTACTGTTAATTTACTGAATTTGTTAATAATTTCTAAGAGTCTTCTGGAAGGTCAAGGTTTTCAACACATAAAATCATGTCATCTGCAAACAAGTATAATTTGACACCATTCTTTAATATTAATATTCATCTTACTCCTTTATATAATTATTGCTTGTATATAAATGTGCATGTGTGTGTGTGTGCTCAAAATTTAATTGAATTAGTGTTGATTATATGTGTGTGTGGCTGACCACTTAGGATTGGGGTTTCATCTCTGAAGAAAACTATTTTTCCCTTCTTCAATGGCCATAATCTGCCTGTAGCTTCTCATCTATGTGTGGGACCTTGTGAAATTTCCTACACCCACCTTTAATTCTAAAGGAATTAAAATTGTTTTCATAAGTTCACATTAAACAGTGGACAATTTCTTCTTCCTTGTTTTCATAAGAAGGCGCAAGAGTATACCATTGTTTTGGCATGGATGTTATCTTTACCACATCTTTCTGATCATGTTACCAAATTTCTCATGCAGAATGAGTACTATGCCCAGGAGGAACTCAGAAGCTGATTATGCCCCTCTGAGGTGGACCAAGTAAGACACAAAGAGGAGAACAAACAGGCTGACAGTATGGCAGTTTTGAAGATAGTTTTTGTTGGTGGCTTACTACACATTGCTATTAAAATAAATAATTATTTTAAGTGATAAAGTATTTCAATTAATAGCTTTAATAAACATAAATGTTTAATAAAGAAAATATAAAATAAAAATGTTTTAGTAGATATTTACTCCCTTTTACATACATTTTTTTGCCAAAGTGAAATAAGAACATGGTTTTCAAATATGTATTTTGCCTATATTTAATCAGAAATGTTAATAAAAGAAATATTATGACTTACAGTATTGTTTTGTTCTAAAATTGACATCATAATACATTGTGAATACATTCATCAACTTTATATAAAATTTTGACTGCTGACAATTTTTGTTTGTTCTATTGTTTTTTGTTGTTGCTTTTTTTTTGAGACAAGTTTTCATTATATAATCCATTCTTCTTTGGAATTCTTTGTGTAGCCTCTCCTGGCTAAAAACCTTAGCTTTTTGTGCTCCTGCCTTTGGGTACATAAACTGTAAGTATTTGCCACCACACCCATTCCAGACTAAAATATTTCTGCAATAAATGTTATCACCTATGCCAATGAGTTCCAGACTTTTCCCCAATGTGTCTTCTAATAGATTTAGAGTCTCTGGTTTTGTGTCAAGGAATTTGATCCATTTGGAACTGAGTTTTGTGCAGGATAACTCACTGACATAGGAGACCACTTTCCTGAACAGAACACCAACAGCACAGGCTCTGAGATCAACAATTAATAAATGGGACATCATGAAACTGAAAAGCTTCTGTAAAGCAAAGGACAGTGTCGTCAGAACAAAAAAGCAGCCCACAGACTGGAAAAACTTCTTCACCAATCCTACATCAGACAGAGGGCTAATATCCAAAATATGTGAACAACTTAAGAAATTAAACATGGGGGGGGATCCAAGATGGCAGTGACCAGCACACACCATATCTGAGAGGCAGAGGATCTGAAACTCCGAAATTGGTGAGTGGAGAGGCAGCTGATGCCAGAAAATCAACATTGTGGCTTCCTGAAAGAGAGGGGACATCACATGTGCTGAGACCATTTAGATTCAGGTCACCCACAGACTTTTTCGGGGACTAAGAGTGGCAAATGTTCTAACTCCTTGCACTCCCCTTTTTCCGGCCTCCCTCCTCCTCTGCAGAGCCACCCCACAGTGCCAAAGACTCTTAACACAGAACTCACCGCTTAGGGACTGAAACAGCAGAGGCGGGACACAATGAAAGCAGTGTTAAGAGGAAAGTTCATAGCATTAAGTGCCTTCGAGAAGAAATTCAAAATATCTCATTCAAGCAACTTAATGGCTCACCTGAAAACCCTAGAGGGAAAAAAAGCAGACACAGCCAAAAGGAGTAGATGGCTGGAAATATTCAAGCTCAGGACAGAAATCAATAAATTAGAAACAAATAAAATAATTCAAAGAATCAATGAAACCAAGAGCTGGTTCTTTGAGAAAATCAACAAGATAGACAAGCCCTTAGCCAATCTAACTAAAAGACAGAGAGAAACTGTCCAAATCAGCAAAATCAGAAACGAAAAGGGGGACATAACAAAAGACACTGAGGAAATCTAAACAATCATTAGGTCTTACTACAAAAGCCTATACACCACAAAATTTGAAAATCTAAATGAAATGGACAATTTTCTTGATAGATTCCACTTACCAAAATTAAATCAAGATAGGTGGAAGGATTGAATACTCCTATATCCACCAATAAAATAGAAGCAGTCATCAAAAGTCTCCCTTCTAAAAGAAGCCCAAATGGGGCAGATGGTTTCAGTGCAGAATTTGACCAGGCCTTCAGAGAAGAGTAACTCCAATTCTCTTCAAATTAATCCACAAAATAGAAACAGAAGGAACTTTACCAAACTCATTCTATGAAGCCACAGTCACCTTGATACATAAACCACGCAAAGACCACCCTCAAAAAAGGAAATTTCAGACCTATCTTTCTTATGAACATTGATACAAAATTATTTAATAAAATGCTCGCAAACCGAATCCAAGAACACATAAAAGATATCATCCACCATGACCAAGTAGGCTTCATTCCAGGCATGCAAGGGTGGTTCAATATACAGAAATCCATCAATGTAATCCACCATATAAACAAATTGAAGGAGAAAAACCGCATGATCATCTCCTTAGATGCCAAAAAAAGCATTTGACAAAATCCAACATCCATCCATGTTTAAAGTCTTGGAGAGATTAGGGATACAAGGCACATACCTAGACATAGTAAAGGCAATATACAGCAAGCCTATTGCCAACATCAAACTCAATGGAGAGAAACTTAAATCAATCCCCCTGAAATCAGGGACAAGACAAGGCTGCCCACTCTCTCCATATCTCTTCAACATTGTACTTGATGTCCTAGCTAGAGCAATAAGACAACTAAAGGAGATCAAGGGGATACAAATCAGAAAGGAAGAAGTCAAAGTATCACTATTCACAGATGATATGATAGTATACATGAACAACCCCAAAAATTCAACCAGAGAACTCCTTCAATGATAAACACCTTCAGCAAAGTGGCTGGATACAAAATTAATTCAAAAAATAATCAGAAGACAAAAGGATCGAGAAAAAAAATTGGATTTTAGTATGTTTATTCTATCTTATAGGTCTGGTATCCAACCCAGATGTCCCTCAATGGAGGAATGGATACAGAAATTGTGGTACATTTACACAATGGAATACTACTCAGCAATTTAAAACAAGAAAATCATGAAATTTGCAGGCAAATTGTGGGATCTAGAAAAAATCATCCTGAGTGAGTATCCCATAAGCAGAAAGACACATGTGGTATATACTTACTTATAAGTGGATACCAGACCTATAAGATAGGATAAACATACTAAAATCTGTACACATAAAGAAGCTAAACAAGAAGGAGGACCCGGGGTAAGATGATCAATCCTCACTTAGAAAGACAAAGAGGATGGACACTGGAAGTAGGAGAAAACAAGAAACAGGACAGCAGCCTACCATAGAGGACATATCAGTGTATCAAAGCAGATGCTGAGACTCATAACCAAACCTTGGGCAGAGTGCAGTGAATCATATGAATGAAAGGGGAGTTAGAAGACCTGGAGAGGACAGGAGCTTCACAAGGACCAAATATATCTGGGCACAGGAGTCTTTTCTGAGACTGGTTCTCCAACCAAGGACCATAGATTGATATAACCTAGAACCCCTGCTCAGACTTAGCCCATGACAGCTCGGCATCCAAGTGGGTACCCTAGTAAGGGGAACAGGGACTGTCTCTGACATGAAGTCAATGGCTGGCTCTTTGACCTCCCCCTTTAGGGAGGAGCAGCCATGCTAGCCATAGATTAGGACATTGCAGCCAGTCCTGATGAGACCTGATAAACTAGGGTCAGATGAAAGGGGAGGAGGACCACCCCTATCAGTGGACTTAGAGAGGGACAGAATAAAGGAGGGGGGATGAAATTGGGAGGGAATGAGAGAGGGGGCTACAGCTGGGACACAAAGTAAATAAACTGTAGCTAATATCAAAACATAAAAAGAAAAAAAGAAAGAAAGACAAACACCTTAAAAATTAAACATTAGGGCAGGGCAAGATGGCAGCGCCGGGAGGACTCTCATTCTGACCAGCAGCACAGCAGGATCAGCACTGTGACTAGCAATCAGAACTCGCAGCCATAAAACACAGGCGATTGTGTTTCCCAGGTGAAAGGATACCCCACGTGGGGGATTCAATCAGCTTTTAACTCACCCGCTAAACAGCGGAAGACACCAGCCCCAGCCCAGAGCCAGACACCAGCCCCAGCCCAGAGCCACATGCCAGTGTCTCTGGTCATGTTCCCAGACTGAACCATGTGCACCACACTATCAGAGACTGGAATTTTCAGTCAAGAGATAACCCCATGGTGCAGGAAACGATTGGGACCAACCTTAGGTCACCCAGACATCCCATGGAAAAGACTTGGGTTCCGAGGGCGCCCCAGGAGCCAGCCCAGAGCCAGAGCCAGGGACCCAGGCACCTGCACAGAGCCCTGCCTCAGATAGAACTGTGGGCCCCAGGGCACCAGAGACTGCGTTTCACTGTCCGGTGCAAACACACAGGGAGGGAAACGGCTGGTCTGATCTCAGAGCACTCAGCCTGAAAATGTCTCAGGAAAATTACCTAGTTTAGGCAGATGCCCAGGCTCCCAAAGGCCGGAAAGGCAGACACAGGCAGTTTCTGCGCGCCAGCTAGCCGGCAGAGACTGAGTGGTGCACCCCAGGGCAAAAAAGAGACTGGGAGTCCCTGTCTCCAGAGAATCCACAAGGAAGGAAGGAAACTGTACTGACTTAAATCACCCAAGCCTTCCCTGGAAAAAGTCTCGCAGACCAGCAGGGCCGAGCCACCGTCACTCAGCTGTGCTCCAGACATAGGCACAAACAGTTGCTGCGCACCAGATGTCCAACTGGGTCAGAGCAGCTGATCATTAAATTTACAGCAGGAAACCCAGAAACAGGGCAGCTGTCTTCAGGACTTCCCTGGGTGAGAGGAGAATCCTCTCGACTAACAAAGACCACAGTTACCACTCAGGTCTCTGTTCCTGAGGTGAGCAGCATCAACTCCTGAAAAAACGCCAGCCATCCAGGGACTATACCCAAAAAGCTAAGAAGACTTCCTTCAGGAAAAACCAGCTTTCTGCCAAGGGGATTCTCTCCACCACAGGATCCCCAGGAACCACGAGAAAATAACCCCAAACACCTAAGATAGCACAATGGCTAGAGGCCAGCATAAAAGCTCAAGCAACAAAAGACAGAGCAATATGGCATCTCCAGAACCCAGTTACCCACGGGCAAATAGCCCTGCATACCCCAGCATAACTGAAATCCAAGAAGATGACCTAACAACTATGCTCATGAAGATGATAACAGAGGAAACAAATAAGATACCTAAAGACATAGAGGAAGATAAACTCAAACAGAATATTGCCATCCGTAAAGAAATAGAGGAAGTTGCAGCCAAACAGTTCATGGCCTTTAGAAAGGAAATGCTTAAAGCACTGAATGAAATAAAAGAAACAGAGTTGAAGGAACTAAAAGAAAAACAGGAAAGTACAATCAGACAGGTGAAGGAAGTAAACAAAACAACTCAAGACCTGAAGATAGAACTGGAAAAATTAAAGAAAATGCAAATGGAGAAAATCATGGAGAGGAAGAATCTAGGGAAGAAACCAGGAACTACAGAGGTAAGCATAACCAACATACTACAAGAGATAGAAGAAAAAATCTCAGGTGTAGAAGATACAGTAGAAGAAATCGATGTATCTGTCAAAGAAAATGTTAAATCCAAAAAATTCCTTACACAGAATGTCCAAGAAATCCAAGACAATATGAAAAGACAAAACTTAAGAATAATAGGTATAGAGGAAAAAGAAGACTCCCTTCTCCAAGGCCCAGAAAATATTTTCAACAAAATCATTGAAGAAAATTTTCCCAAGTTAAAGGAGAGGCCAATAAGAATACAAGAGGCCTACAGAACACCCAACAAATTTGACCAGAAAAGAAAATCCTCCCGCCACATAATAATCAAAACAGTAAGTATACAGAACAAAGAAAAAATACTAAAAGCTGCAAGAGAAAAAGGCCAAGTAACATATAATGGCAAACCCATTAGAATCACACCTGACTTTTCAACAGAGACTATGAAAGCCAGAAGGGCCTGGACAGATACCATGCAGACCCTAAGAGAACACAGATGTCAGCCCAGGCTACTATACCCTGCAAAGCTCTCAGTCCTCATAGACGAAGAAAACAAGATATTCAATGACAAAAACAAATTTCAACAATACCTACACACAAATCCAGCATTACAGAAGACACTGGAAGGGAAAATACAACCCAAAAAAATAGCTTCTTTCAAAAAAACACAGTAAATAATTAACCTTACTACATTAAAACAAAAAGAAACTAAGCACACAACCTGATGACCACAGCCAACATCAAAATCAAGGGATCTAACAGCCACTGGTCATTAATCTCTCTCAATATCAATGGACTCAACTCTCCAATAAAAAGACGCAGATTAAGAGAATGGATACGTAAACAAAACCCAGCAATCTGTTGAATACAAAAAACACACCTAAGGCACAAAAATAGACATTACCTGAGGGTAAAGGGTTGGAAGACGACTTTCCAAGCAAATGGACCCAAGAAGCAAGCATGAAGACTTTCAACCAAAATTAATAAAAAGAGATGGGGAAGGACACTTCATACTCATCAAAGGAAAATTCCACCAGGAAGACATCACAATCCTGAACATCTATGCCCCAAATACAAGAGCACCCATATTTGTTAAAGAAACATTGATAAAATTTAAACCACATATAGATCCCCACACATTAATAGTGGGAGACTTCAGCACCCCACTCTCAACAAAGGACAAGTCAACAAAACAGAAATTATACAAAGAAACAATGTCTCTAACAGAGGTCATGAATCAAATGGACCTAACAGACATTTACAGAACTTTACACCCAAACACAAAAGAATTTACCTTCTTCTCAGCACCTCATGGAACCTTCTCCAAAATAGACCATATAGTTGGCCACAAAGCAAGCCTCAACAGATACAAGAAGACTGAAATAATCCCTTGTATCCTGTCTGATCACCATGGAATAAAGCTGGACCTCAACAATAACAGAAATAGCAACAAGCCTACACACACATGGAAACTGAACAACTTGTTACTAAATGGCAGCTGGGTCAGGGAAGAAATAGAGAAAGAAATTAAAGTCTTCCTAGAACTCAATGAAAATGAAGACACAACATACCCAAACTTGTGGGACACAATGAAAGCAGTGCTAAGAGGAAAGTTCATAGCACCAAGTGCCTTCAAGAAGAAATTCGAGACAGCTCATTCAAGCAACTTAATGGCCCACTTAAAAACCCTAGAAAAAGAAGAAGCAGACACACCATAAAGGAGTAGATGGATGGAAATAATCAAACTCAGGGCTGAAATCAAACAATTACAAACAAATAAAACAATTCAAAGAATCAATGAAACCAAGAGCTGGTTCTTTGAGAAAATCAACAAGATCGACAAACCCTTAGCCAAGCTAACTAAAAGGCACAGAGACACCACCCAAATCAACAAAATCAGAAAAAGGGGGACATAACTACAGACACTGAGGAAATCCAAACAATCATTAGGACTTATTTCAAAAGTGTATATGCCACAAAATTTGAAAATCTAAATGAAATGGACAATTTTCTTGATCGATTTGACTCACCAAAGCTGAATCAGGACCAGGTAAATCAATTAAGCAGTCCTATATCCCCCAAAGAAATAGAAGCAGTCATCAAAAGTCTCCCATCCAAAAAAAGCCCAGGACCAGATGGCTTCAGGGCAGAATTCTACCAGACCTTCAAAGAAGAGCTAACTCCAATTCTCTTCAAACTATTCCACAAAATAGAAACAGAAGGAACATTACCAAACTCATTCTATGAAGCCACAGTCACCTTGGTACCTAAACCTCACAAAGACTCAACAAAGAAAGAGAATTTCAGGCCAATCTCCCTTATGAACATTGATGCAAAAATATTTAACAAAATACTTGCAAACCGAATCCAAGAACACATCAAAGATATTATCCACTATTACCAAGTAGACTTCATTCCAGGTATGGAGGGGTGGTTCAATATATGGAAATCCATCAATGTGATCCACCATATTAACAAACTCAAAGAAAAAAAAAACCACATGATAATCTCCCTAGATGCTGAAAAAGCATTTGACAAAATCCAACATCCATTCATGTTTAAAGTCTTGGAGAGATCAGGGATACAAGGCACATATCTAAACATAGTAAAGGCGATATACAGCAAACCTATAGCCAACATCAAACTGAACGAAGAGAAACTTAAAGCAATCCCACTGAAATCAGGGACAAGACAAGCCTTCCCACTCTCTCCATATCTCTTCAACATAGTGCTGGAAGTCCTTGCTAGAGCAATAAGACAGTTGAAGGAGATCAAGGGGATACAGATGGGAAAGGAAGAAGTCAAATTATCACTATTTGCAGATGATATTATAGTATACGTGAGTGACCCCAAAAACTCTACCAGGAAACTCCTACAGCTGATAAATACCTTCAGCAAAGTGGCCAGACACAAAATTAACTCAAAAAAAAAAATCAGTAGCACTCCTGTATACAAAAGACAAAAGGGCTGAAAAGAAATTAGGGAAACAATACCCTTCACAATAGCCACAAATGACATCAAGTACCTTGGTGTAACCCTGACCAAGCAAGTTAAAGACTTGTATGAAAAAAATTTCAAGTCTCTGAAGAAAGAATTAGAAGAAGATATGAGAAGATGGAAAGATCTCCCATGTTCATGGCTTGGCAGGATTAACATAGTAAAAATGACCATCTTACCAAAAGCAATCTACAGATGTAATGCAATTCCCATCAAATTGCCAACACAATTCTTTACAGACCTGGAAAGAAAAATTCTCAACTTCGTATGGAATAACAAGAAACTGAGAATTGCTAAAACAATCCTCTACAATAAAAGATCTTCTGGAGGTATCTCCATTCCTGATCTCAAGCTGTACTATAGAGTAACAGTTGTAAAAACTGCATGGTACTGGCATAGAAACAGAATGGTGGATCAATGGAATCGAATAGAAGACCCAGAAATAAACCCACACACTTATGGACACCTGATTTTTGACAAAGATGCCAAAACCATACAATGAACAAAAAGATAGCATCTTCAACAAATGGTGCTGGTCCAACTGGATGTCTACATGTAGAAAAATGAAAATAGATCCATACTTATCACCCTGCACAAAACTGAAGTCCAAGTGGATCAAAGAACTCAACATAAAACTAGACACATTAAATCGGCTAGAAAAAAAAGTGGGGAATACCCTAGAACTCATTGGTACAGGAGAAAACTTCCTGAACAGAACACCAACAGCACAGGCTCTAAGAGCAACAATCAATAAATGGGACCTCATGAAATTGAAAAGCTTCTGTAAAACAAAGGACACTGTCATCAAAACAAAGTGACTGCCTACAGATTGGGAAAGAATCTTCATCAACAGTTTTTCTGACAGAGGACTAATATCCAGTATATATAAAGAACTAAAGAAGCTGAAAAGCAACAAACCAAGTAATCCAATTAAAAAATGGGGAACAGAGCTAAACAGAGAACTCTCTGTAGAGGAATATCATATCGAATGGCAGAGAAGCATTTAAAGAAATGCTCAACCTCATTAGCCATTAGGGAAATGCAAATCAAAACAACCCCGAGATTTCACCTTACACCCATCAGAATGGCCAAGATGAAAAACTCAAGTGACAACACATGCTGGAGAGGTTGTGGAGAAACGGGAACCCTCCACCACTGCTGGTGGGAATGTAAACTGGTACAACCACTCTGGAAATCAATCTGGTGCTTTCTCAGACAACTAGGAATAGCGCTTCCTCAAGATCCAGCCATACCACTCCTAGGCATATATCCAAAAGAGGCTCAAGTACACAAAAAGGAAATTTGCTCAGCCATGTTTGTAGCAGCTTTATTTGTAATAGCCAGAAGCTGGAAACAGCCCAGATGCCCCTCAACTGAAGAATGGATGCAGAAATTGTGGTACATCTATACAATGGAGTATTACTCAGCAATAAAAAATAAGGAAATTATGAAATTTGCAGGTAAATGGTGGGACCTGGAAAGGATCATCCTGAGTGAGTTGTCCCAGAAGCAAAAAGACACACACGGTATATACTCACTCATATAAACATACAACATAGCTAGGATAAACCCACTAAAATCTGTACATCTAAACAAACTAAGCAAAAGAGAGGACCCTAACTAAAATGCTCAATACCCATCCTGAAAAGCAAAGAGGATGGACATCAGAAGAAGAAGAAAACAGGAAACAACCTAGGAACCGGCCACAGAGGGCCTCTGAAAGGCTCTGCCCTGCAGACTATCAAAGCAGATGCTGAGCCTGATGGCCAACTGTCGGGCAGAGTGAATGGAATTTTATGTAAGAATTGGGAAATAGCAAGAGCTGGAGAGGACAGGAACTCCACAAGGAGAGCAACAGAACAAGAATATTTGAACACAGGGGTCTTCCCAGAGACTCATACTCCAACCAAGGAGTATTCATGGAGATAACCTAGAACCCCTGCACAGATGTAGCCCATGGCAGTTCAGTTTCCAAATGGGTTCCATAGTAATGGGAAGAGGGACTGCCTCTGACATAATCTGGTTGGCCTGCTCTTTGACCACCTCCCCCTGAGGGGGAAGCAGTCTTACCAGGCCACAGAAGATGACAATGTAGCCACTTCTGATGAGAACTGATAGTCTAAGATCAGAAAAAAGGAGAGGAAGACCTCCCCTATCAGTGGACTTGGGGAGGGGCATGCATGCAGAAAGTGGAGGGAGGGTGGGATTGGGAGGGGAGGAGGAAGGGGCTTATGGGGGGTACAAAATGAATAAAGTGTAATTAATAATAATAATAATAAAATATTAAAAAAAGAAAAAGCAAAAAAGGAAGTGTACTAATTGACTATAGTTAACTCACACTGTTTTCATATGCAAACTTGCTTTCATGCTATTTGCCATTGTGCAACAGCTCATAAATTTATTTTGTTCCTAAAAAAAATAAACATTAATAAATCAAACAATTCAATGAAAAGTGGGGTACAGAGCTAAACCAAGACTTCATAACAGAGGAATCTCAAATGGCTGAAAAACACTTAAAGAAATGCTCAATGTCCTAACCCATTAGTGAAATGCAAACCAAAATAACTCTAAGATTTCATCATACACCAGTCAGCATGACTAAGATAAAAAACTCAAGAGACAACACATGCTGGCAAGGATGTGGCAAAAGGGGAATACTCCTCCATTGGTAGTGGGAGTACAAACTTGTACAGCCTCGCTGGAAGTCAATCTGGCACTTTTTCAGAAAATTGGGAATTGTTCCACCTCAAGACTCAGCTACACCACTCCTGGGCATATATCCAAAAGACGCTCCATTACACAATTACATTTGCTCAATTATGTTCGCAGCCAGAAACCGGAAACAATCTAGATGTCCGTCAACCAAAGAATAGATAAAGAAATTGTGTCGCATTTACACAACGGAATACTACTCTGCTATTAAAAATAAGGAAATCATAAATTTTTCAGGCAAATGGTTGGAGCTAGAAAAGATCATTCTGAGTGAGGTAACCCAGACCAAGAAAGACACACATGGTATAAACTCATTTATAAGCGGACATAAGCCATATAGTACAAGATAACCATCCACAGACCCAAAGAAGCTAAGTAAGGAGGGTCCAAGGGACAGTGCCAGAATGTCACTCAGAAGGGGAAATAAAATAGACAACCAAAGTGGATGAAGAGAGTGAACTAGACAGGAGATGGAATGGGGAGTGAAACATGAGCAGGAATCATATGTGGGGAGAACATAGGTGGGGGGGGGGTGAGAGGACTGGACCTAAAAGGGAAACTGAGGTGGGGGTCTTCTCTTTGACAAGCTGAAGGCCTGCAACAGGGTAGGTTCTTGGGAGGATATGGGTGTGACTCTAGTTGAGACTCCTAACTGCAGTTAGGAGGGGGGAGGGGGCCATGTAGACTGAAGCGACCACCTCCTGGGTAGGCAGGACTAGTGGGGGGAGGGAAACATCAACCCACCGACAAAACCTTTTATCCAAAAGTTACCCTGCCGCCAAGAAGTGCAGGGATAAACAGGGAACAGCGACTGAAGTAATGTCCGACCAATGAATTTTTTTAAAAAATAGGTTGACTGTTGGCCAATTTGTCACTTTCAACTTTTAAAATGTATCATCATTTGTAATGTTTCTTTACTTAGCAAATACACAATGTTCTCAAATTACAGTGGAAGTATTACCAAAAAGTTAACTGAAAAAATTTCAGAATATTTTAGAAATTGGGCAACATATATATATATATATTTAAAATAAAAACAGACTCAGGCAAGTGGCTCAGTGGGTAAAGGCTCTAGGTGTCTCGGTTGAATAATCTGAATACAATCTCAGGTCTCCATGGGAACAGTCAGGTGCAGGGCGCACATCTGTGACACCAGCATGCCTATCACTACAGGGCAACAGAGACGACCCATCTCAACAAGGTAAAAAGTGAGAACCAGACCCCCAAAGCTGTCCTCTGATCTTAACACAGGACGCTGGTCCACATGTTCATATGTGAGGGCTCAAGCACATGTGCGCACACAATGTAAGTATTTTTATTCAAAAATAAATACAAAAATCTTTTTATTCAAAAGAAGATGAAAATGCAGCTCATGAGCATTGATGAGACACAGGGGAAACAGGGATTGAAGGAAACCTGTGGCTTTAATGTTAGTTTTAGAGTACTAGCTAGAGAATACCTATAAATAATAACCTGTAATACTACTCTACAAGCCAGACAAAGATGGGAAACTTATTTAAGAATGACCAAAACAAAACAAAACAAAAAACCAACAAAAAACAATGACCATCATCTCTGATAGCACCTGTCTTAGTTTGCTTTCTAATGCTGTGACAAACACCATGGGCAAAAAGGCATCTTGGGGAGGACAGGGTTTATTTCACCTTACAACTCCCAGGTCACGATCTGTCACCTAGGGAAGTGGGGAGAGAAGCTCGTGGAACAGGCTGCATTAAATGAGGTAGAAGTGTGCCTGTGAGTGCAACAGTGGCAGAGTTTGTTAGAGTCACCAAACACTTCCTCCTCGGATTTAAGGAGCACGCCACAAAGTGAAAGTGAAACTCCTCCTCGGCAAGGTTTTTAGCCGGGGCAAAGACCTGTGGCTGCCTGGGCCACGTGCCCTAAAGGAGAATCCAACACCATTAATTCTCCTAAGTGGATGCAGTAATAAACTGGTCTAGTTCTTTGTACCCATAGATTAGTGCTTCTCTCACTCCACATTAGAGAAACATTTTTTTTTCTGCCAATGAGAATTAATTTAGAGATCTACAACTAGCCAACATGCAGAAAATAAAAGACTGTGGAGTGCTCAGCTCTCCTTCTGAGGCCGCGGCATCGACGTTGGACAGGAACAGAAAGGATGTAAGAGCACAAGTCAGTACGTGTCTGTCAGAAAACATTATCTGCCGGACGTGACAGCGCTGTTGCACACGTGAACTCACAGAAGCAAGGCTGCACATACAAGACACACTCAAAACCAAGCTAGACAAAATCCCATCATGGATAGAGGAGGGAATCATGAGGTCCCACCCCAGCTGAAGGGACATTGGCCAGGAGAGGCAGATCCATACTTGCTAAGTTAGGCAGATTCGGAGTTCTTGAAAAATTCAGGCCCTGAGATGCTGCCCATGCTCCGGTAGACGGCTGTACCTCCATACACATACAAGCAGCCCGAGGTGGACTCCGTGAGTTAAAAAAAAAAAAAAAAAAAAAATGCATGAAGGTGGGATACAAAGGTGGTCGAGTGGAGAAAACTGAGAAAAGGGATTAGAAAAAATAGGGAGTAGATTTGATCAAAACACATTATGTGCCCGTGTAAAATGTTCAAACAGTAAAGACATCTCGCCACCACTTCAAGTAGGAGTTGCTATTCTATCTTTGAACCACTAGGTGGTGTAAAGTCACATGGAGGGAGAACACCGAAACCAGGCTTGAAGTGGCTTACTGTCCTAAGAATCCTGAGTTAACAGGTCTGTCCCGTGTCTCTCCAAACCAGGACAAGTTATAAACAGCAACAACAAAATGGTGTTGAAATGAGTGAGAATTTCAGATTTTAGAACATTAAATACCATACAACTTAAAACACCCACTGTACTAAACTGAGATCCAACCCAGAGACAATGATTTGTTCAAAATAATGTTTTGGGTTAAAATTGGAACCAGACTCAATGCCTAACGGTTATGATTCTTGCATCAAATGCTTTTTTTTCCCCCAATATTGTTAGCCTATGCCAGCGGGCTGGTCAGGAAAGCAAGCCATCGACTGTGGCCATGTGGAAGAAGTTGCCGAGAACAAGTGAGTCTTGGTCTTCACACAACAGCTGTAATACTCATGCCATCCCCAGCGGGAGGTGCACAGGTGCATTCCTGAAATAAACTTTCCGTAAGTCTAGAAAGTTACCAATAGACTGCTCGTATGACCATCCAGTCCCTGTCACTGAAGAATAAGTATTTTGTAACTTTGACAAATTACGTCCCTTCTTTTGTTTTTCTTTTTGCTTTTGTATTTCCTGTGTTTTCTTGGATGTAGTTAACCTCCTTTGGTGATAGTGTTCCTTCTAGTATCTTCTGAAGGGCTGGATTAGTGCATACATGTTTTATTTTTTTTAATTTGCTTTTGTAGCCAGGCAGTGGTGATACAGGTCTTTAATCACAGCACTTGGGAGGCAGAGGCAGGCTGATCTTTATGAATTCAAGGCCAGACTAGTCTATAGAGCAAATTCTAGGACATCAAGGGATACAGAGTGAAAGGCCTGTCTCAAAACAAACAAACAAACAAAAAACACAAACATATAGACAAGAAAATGGTTTAAATTTGGTTTTGTCACAAAATAATTTTTTTCTTCATCTATGGCGATTGAAAGTTTTGCTTTTATTTTCTCTCTCCCTGCTCTGCTTTGCTTGGTATAGTAGTCTGGGCTGGCATCTGGGTGTCTTAGAGACCATAAGACATGCCCAGGCCCTTCTGGCTTTTAGAGTCTCTATTGAGAAGTTGTATATAATTTTAATACGTCAGTCAGCATTTATATGTTACTTGCTTTTTATTTTTTTTCTTTGTTCTGTACATTAATTATTTTGATTATTATTTGGCATGGGGCTTTTCTTCTTTGGTACAATCTATTTGGTGTTGTATAAGTTTTTTGAATATTTATAATCATCTCTTCCTTTACATTGGGAAAATTTTCTTCTATGATTTTGTTGAAAATATTTTCTGAACTTTAGAGATGGGAACCTTTTTGTTTTCTATCTACTTGTATTATTCTTAGGTTTGGTGTTTTCATAGTGTCCCAAATTTCCTGGATGTTTTGTCTTAGAAATATTTTAGAATTAACGTTTCCTTTGACCAATGTAGCTTTTTTTCTATCCTATCTTTTACACCTGAGAGTCTCTCTTTCATCTCTTGTAGCATTCTGTTAGTGATGCTTGACTTTCTAGATTTTGTTCTCTTACCTAGATTTTCCATCTCCAGATTCTCTCAGTTTGTGTTTTCTTTATTGCTTCTCTTTCCGTTTTCAGGTCTTGAACAGTTTTATTCGTTTCCTCACCTGATTTATAAAGTGTTGTTTTTATTTCCTCTGATGAGGGAAAGAGATGTGCATATACATGGTTTGGGCTGAGCCCAGAGCATTTCTTTCTCTATCCTAGGTATCCCTAGTCTAGGCATGGAAGCTTCTAGTGTCCATGCAGTCTAGTCTTTTGTAACCTGAACCTTGAAGGCTTCAGCTTCCAGCCTCCATCTGCTAACCTAAGCCTAGAATGCTACAGCATCTGTGACTTACTGTTGAATAAACTCAGTCTTTCTAGCTCTTCCTGAACTCTGGCTGGCTGCTTCAACTCAGCTGTTCTGACCCAATCTCCTCTTCAAGCTGACTGATTCTGAACCACTCTGCTTGGAATCAATCTAACTCTGGCAATATGTTCTAACCTTATGGCTTCTTCTCATTCTCTGGCTCATTCTTACTGCATCCTGTCTCTGTAAAACTGTCCTGGTAAAACTGCCACACACCTTCCTCCTCCTCTGCCTCCTCTTCTTCTTCCTCTTCTCCTTCTCTACCACTTCCTTTTTATCTCTCCCTGCTATGCTTAAGATTCCTCTCTTTCTTGTGCTGTACCCATGAGAGTTGAGCATACCTATCACTCACTCATTCTGCCAAATCTTTCTCTAACTCACCACTTTGTCTTTCAATTAGATGTCACTTTCAAACATCACTGCTACATCATTCTATAAACTAATCCTACTTCCACTGTTTGGAATTAGAGGTTTGTACTCAGAGTGTGTCTGTACTACATCCAGATTGGACTGTAACCCAGAGTGTGGTTTCTGTTTTCTCTCTGTCTTTTGGCCTGAGTGGCCTGGGGTTATGGTGACTGGGGTTATATTACAGGATACTGGCCTGCCAAAGTGTGATTTAAGCAAACATTACCCTTGACTGTAAAAGAGACACAAAACCTAGTGCTGAAAAACATAGACAAGAATATCAAGCCTTTGGAAAAAAGAAACATTAATATGCACCAACATACAGTCATCCCACTAGAAAAAGTGCTGTTAGGCAACCAGCGAGAGGATTGCTTTTTCTTTTTCATTGTTTGCTGTTATCTAAAAGTAAATTATTTTTCCTTAAGGTTGCTCTTTATCAACACAACAAAGGGAAAAATAATTCAGAATAATTTCAATAACAAGTTTTTTTTTGGGGGGTTGGTTTGTTTGTTGTTTTGTTTATTTGTTTTTTTGAGGCAGGGTTTCTTTTTGTAGCCTAGGCTCTCCTGGACTCTTTTTGTAGATCAGGCTGCCTTCAGACTCACAGAGATCCACCTGCCTCTGCCTCCCAGAGTGCTGGGGTTACAAGCGTGCACCACCACTCCCGGCTTTCAATAGCAAATATTAATTCCGCATTTGCACTTGGTCTTCACCTTTTTTGTAGTTTTACATTTCTGTTTTTAAAAAGATTTTTTTTACATTTTTAATTTTTTTAAATAAATTTTTTCATGTATTCATTCTACAATTTGATCACAGCCCTCTTCCTCCTCTCCTTTGGGACCCACCCTTCCATCCCTACCTTCCCACCTCTTCTACCTTTTCCCCTCCCCTTCTCCTCAGAAAAGGAGAGCTCATTTGTAAGGGGATGGCATATTTATATTCATAGTTTTATGTTACAAATACTGTTCTTGAATAATGTTAACTAAGTTCAGTAGGGTAACAGTTTAAGTAGTTAACATAGGAGCTGTCTTAATGAGTTACTTCTAGCTTTCATTCTTCATAAGGAATTCATATATGGTTTAAAAAATGAACTTGAAATGATAATTTGTAGTTCTAAAATAATCAATGAATGGTTTAGTTGGATAACCAGTTTATTTAAATTCTGTTTGAGTTCCAAAGAGCTATAAAACTTTCAAGAGAATTGAGAGATTTGGTAACCTCTGGAAGACCTGACTTTGGTGAGATTAAAGCTGGTTAGTAGGAGCTACCTGTCTGATTACTAGCATACTTGCACAGTTTTGGGGAAGGTCTGAAAACTTCAGGAAACACAATACAGCCCCATTGAGAAAGATCCATAGGGAAGCCTAGCTTAAGCCAGAATATTACAGCCAGTAGTGAGTGAACCAGGGAAGAGAAACTTGCAACCCTATGTTGACATCACCTTAGAAAGCACCTGGAGCCTAGCTCACATCATCAATCCCATGGCGCACATGTCTAGATCGGATACCAGGAACTGAATCCAGCATGAAGCCCTGACTGAAAAGCAAATCAACATAGCTGCTCCAATTAGGGTCATAAAGAATATTATATAAATACATATATTATATATGATATGATAGAAACACTACCATTCATCAGTCTTTCTCAAGTTTTAACTAAGAAAGGGAAAATAATGAAAGGAAGAAGGAGAGAAAGAAGATGAAAGAAAGAAAATATAATGGGAGGAAAGAGAAATATGCAAAGTATGACCATGAAAAAGGCAGTTAAATTTATGTTACAAATAATATGGCAATTTATACCTCCAAATCACAGAGAACCAAAACAACGAAAACAAAAACAGACAAACAAACAAAAACAACTGTCAGTGTGAGTGAGAGAAATTAGAAAGGGAAAAAGTTAAAAAATATATCAAAGGTTTCAAACTGAAAAGCTTCTGTAAAGCAAAGGACACCGTCTGCCTATAGATTGGGAAAGAATCTTCACCAACCCTTTTTCTGACAGAGAACTAATATCCAGTATATATAAAGAACTAAAGAAGCTGAAAAGCAGCAAACCAAGTAATCCAATTAAAAAATGGGGAACAGAGCTAAACAGAGAATTCTCTGTAGAGGAATATAGAATGGCAGAGAAACACTTAAAGAAATGCTCAACCTCATTAGCCATCAGGGAAATGCAAATCAAATCGACCCTGAGATTTCACCTTACACCCATCAGAATGGTCAAGATAACAACACATGCTGGAGAGGCTATGGAGAAAGGGGAATCCTCCTCCACTGCTGGTGGGAATGTAAACTTGTACAACGACTCTGGTAATCAATCTGGCGCTTTCTCAGACAACTAGGAATAGCGCTTCCTCAAGATCCAGCCATACCACTCCTAGGCATATATCCAAAAGAGGCTCAAGTACACAATAAGGACATTTGCTCAACTATGTTTGTAGCAGCTTTATTTGTAATAGCCAGAAGTTTGAAACAACCCAGATGCCCCTCAACTGAAGAATGGATGCAGAAATTGTGGTACATCTACACAATGGAATATTACTCAGCAATGAAAAATAAGGAAATCATGAAATTTGCAGGTAAATGGTGGGACCTAGAAAGGATCATCCTGAGTGAGCTGTCCTAGAAGCAGAAAGACACACGTGATATATTCTCACTCATGTAGACATATAACATAGGACAAACCTACTAAAAACTGTACAGCTAAAGAAACTAATCAAGAGAGAGGACCCTGACTAAAATGCTCAATCCCCATCCCAAAAGGCAAAGAGAATAGACATCAGAAGAAGAAGAAAACAGGAAACAAGCTAGAAACCCGTCACGGAGGGTCTCTGAAAGGCTCTGCCCTTCAGACTATTAAAGCAGATGCTGAGACTTATGGCCAACTCTTGGGCAATGTGCATGGAATCTTATGTAAGAAGTGGGAAATAGTAAGATCTGGAGTGGACAGGAACTCCACAAGGAGAGCAACAGAACAAGAAATTTGAACACAGGGGTCTTCCCAGATACTCACACTCCAACAAGGAACCATGCATGGAGATAACTTAGAATCCCTGCACAGATGTAGCCCATGGCAGTTTAGTCCAAGTGGGTTCCATAGTAATGGGAAGAGTGACTGCCTCTGACATAATCTGGTTGGCCTGCTCTTTGATCACCTCCCCCTGAGGGGGGAGCACCCTTACCAGGCCACAGAAGATGACAATGCAGCCACTCCTGATGTGATCTAATAGACTAAAATCAGAAGGAAGAAGAGGAGGACCTCCCCTATCAGTGGACTTGGGGAGGGGAATTCTTGAAGAAGGGGATGGAAAGGTGGGATTGGGAGGGGAGAAGGGAGGGGCTTATGAGGGGACACAAAGTTAATAAAGTGTAATTAATAAAAATAAAAATAATAAAAAAGTCAAAGGTTTCCAACATTAGAGAAAAACAGAAATAAGAGCAAAGAAGAAATGAGGCATTCTGTTAGACATTTAGTTGACAAGGCATTTGGTAAGGCAAAGAACAAATAACATCCTTTATCTCCCCAGCACAATACAGTGCTGCTATCTGGTTCTGGTATACACCCATCAGCAGTGGTGATGGGCTTCTTCATTTTGAGGGCCACTGGGCATCTATGTCCAAGAAGTCATAAGCAAGTAACTGATCCTGACACTGAGCTTTTCATTCAACAGCCTAATGGCCTCTCTTCCCCATTCCCACAAGAGCCTTTGTTGAAACCCTCCCAGCGCTGTCCTCAATATTCTTCCAAATGGTTTTCCAAGCCTATGGGATCCTAAGGAGTTATCATTTCAACACCCATGTAATAAAACCCACACAGAGAGTACAGAGGATCTATGAAAGCCCACCACTGTCCATTCCAAGCAAGTGTAGATTGACCTCAAGAATCATCATGAAAGGAGACCCTAAAGGGAACACTAGTACCCCCCAGTACTGCATGGAAAGATTCCATTGCCTGTATGAACAAGACTGGGTCTATGGTGTGAGCAGGAGGCGTTACCTGATCGAACACTGTAATTTTATGACCTGCTTCCTTTTCCTCCGGCACCTGCATGTGGCCTGCCATACATCCTTCTCCAACTGACAGGCTCAATGTGGGTGACTCAGTCCAAAAGGTCCAAAAGGGAGTGAGGCAAACTCTTGTCCCCTGCAGGTACTGCTCAGGCTGCTTGGCTCAGGGCCTGCACAGGAGCTGCAGGCTCTGTTAATGTCTCTCCTTCAGTCACGCTTGGCTGCGTGAGTGCCCTAGGCTGGACAAACATTTCAATCCCCAGCACTTATCTCGCTACAGGAGAGCCGTGTCCACATATCAGTCTGGGGTCACAACTGCCCAGGCCTGAGACAAGCCTAGTCTTTCTCACCTGTTTTATCAACTGTGCCTTCTATGAACATTTTTTTTCAGAGCTTAAATTCTTCCCAGAGCTCACTAACACAGCATTTGGCTTTTGATCAGTTCTCCCACCCACCTCAGGAACTCTGCTATACACAAATCTTGCCATGTTTGCTTTTGATTGACATAAAAATTTAACCTTTCTTTCCTCAAGATTGACTTAACACCTTACAAAATGGATTTACATGACAGCCTTGATTTACATGCTGGTCTAAGTGATCAGACCCCTTTGGGCAGCAGTTCTCAGCCAAGCCCTTTGGGGTAGCATATCAGATATCCTGCATCTCAGATTTTTGCAGTACAATTCATAACAGTAGTAAAATTAGTTATGAAGTAACAGCAAAATAATTTTATGGTTAACATGAGGAACTGTTTTAAAGGGTTGCAGCATTAGGAAGGTTGAGGACCAATGTCTTAGAGCCATTTCTATCTTTTAAATACCAGGACCCACCATAGGATTCAGCAAAGCCATTGAAGTGCCACACTAATCTCCAAGTCCCAACTGAATTAACATTTTTCTTAAGTCTCTGATGAGCACAGTTCAATTGTGTCTGGGCATCAAACACTGCTTCTGGCATATCTGTTCCTCCTCTATTGCCCCACAGTCCCTCGTATTTATAGGGACCTCAGCCTGTTATAACAACCTAATGGTTGGTTTATGCCAGTCCATGGAGACTTGTGTCCCATCAGCTTACCTAGCCTTTATCTAAAGGTGTGATGAGCAGTTACATCGCATAGTTTCCTCATTTGTGTGGCACTCAGATCGATCCCATCTTCCCCTGCATCCGATATTGTCACAAGCCAGACTGTTTTTCATTTCATGCTCAAAAGTCCTTCTAAACTCAAGCAGTTTAGAGGCAATACATATTTCTGACAACCCTTAAGTCTTGTACTGGACCATTATGAAGGAACCCATCTTCATACTAAATAATGACTTTCTTTTCCTCTGTATTAAAGGTTAAACACTTTATCACTTTTCACTTATCTTTTCTTTTTTTTGGGGGGGGGGTTCAAAAGGCTTTTTAACAGAGATACAACCTATCTTTTATTTTCCTCTTGGTCTCAAAAAAACAGAAAACCAGCACCTCAATTTGATACTATCCTTTCTAGATTCTACCTGCCAAATTAGAGGCTAAGGTGGAGGATGTTAGCCACATATACCGCTTTCGCATAAGCAGATTCCCACTGAGCAGTCATGTTGACCTTGGTTGCATGTCCCATTACCTATAGCATGTCCCATTACCTATAGCATGTCCCATTACCTATATGCGACATTTTCCCATCAGTGCTACTTTTAGGCACTACTATGCATTACACAACTTTACACATTTCAGGTGGCCACATACTCACATGAAAGGCTCTAATCAGCAAGACTCTTGATACTCTAATCCACACAGAGGAGTACAGCCACCCTGGGATGCCCCCATGGATGCTTCACTTTCTGGTAGCTCAGCTTTAATTACATGCCTTCCTACCTACATGCTCAGGCAACCGCTGCTATATCAACAAGCTATGTCATCACACACCACACGGACCACATAGAGGAAGACAGATGTGTTAGATTCCCATGTGGTTGCTCCACCCTTAGACAGTTCAACCTCAGTTACAAAAAGACTATGAAATCACCAATACCAAATTCATACTTGTTTCTGCCATGTTCCAAGCTGGGCACCAGTTTACTGGACTGACTTCTCCTGGGGAAATTTGAACAAACATCTAATTGTCACAGTTAACTATGGACTGAAGTACAATGCTACAAACTTGGGGAAAAAATAATTTATTGGCCTTTCTTAGAGAGCAGAGGTGTGAGGTTACGTATAGAAACATAGAACCCCAAACATGTGCAGTACCACAAAGCCCACCCCATCATGTATGATGACCTTCTAGAAGCTGCATAACAGAATCCTACTTTATGTTTTCTTGTCTTTTGATTTTTGAGACAGGGTTTCTCTGTGTAGCCATGGATGTCTGGGATTCACTTTGTAGAGCAGGCTAGCTTCAACAGAAACCCGCTTTCAATTAACATTTTTCTTCCAACATACTCAAGCATATGCCCAAATCAGTTGTTTATTTAGGAGGTTACAGGAAAAAGATGGAATTCCAGATGAAGGTCTCATACCCACTCTTCCTCCATCTACTAGGGAATGTCTGTAGCTGTGTTACAATTAATATATATCTGGTTATCACTGTATTTCTCTGTTCTAGCTGCAATGGCTTCTGGGTCAAGTTAGTGTATGCTCCAAGATGGCATGACAACTACAGGGGAAGAAATTTTCCAACAACTGCCATGCTAAATCATTCCTCAATAAAGGGAGAGAAAACAACTGCATTGAAAGTGTTTGTTGGACATCTGGACCCAGAGTAAAGCTAACTCTCTGGGGAGGGCCACATGGTTTCATGTAATATATCCCTTCTCAGAAGTTTTCAGTCTTAACCTCTACGATGAACAAGCTCATTGTCACTACACTTATTTCACTCTGAGATTACCTGTTCGTAACGAAGAATTGTGGAAGCCCATTTGGAGTTATTGGCAAATTGGAATATGCATCTGTGCAGTGGAACTCGGCCTTTCGGCCCCCGTTACTATCCAAGCTTGGAGGCTAAGAGATTGACCCTGGCAATTTCACAAGAAGGTTCTGACCAGGAGAACTAGATAGTAAATTCCTTGCTACCATGGTAACCAGACAGCAGGCTCTGTGTAACCTTGAGTGAGCTCTCCTGTGTTTTGACCAAATAAAGCTCCTACGTGAGAAACTGCTCGTACTTTTCTGCTTAAGTGTAAACCTGACGTCCATTAAACTGACACTTTGATCAGCATGTAGACTTGGTGTCCTTCTCTGTGTCACCCTGTCTCTCTCTCCCAGCCCTCTCTCACGTGGTATCAGGTGTCACTGCTGGCCGGTGACAGATGGAGCCAAAACCCCAGGAACCTGAAAAGGAGGACCAGCTGAGGCAAGTTACAGGGACCATAGGAGCGCGTGCAAAGCAACTGACCAAGGTAAAGTCAGGTGGCTGTCAGGGGCAGGGAACTAGGAAGATGGAATCTATCAGATTTCTTAAATAGGTTTTTAAGACACAGAGAATTAGAATAAAACTCCCTAATCCCTTTACTTTGTAAAACTAAAGAGTTACTTGAAAAATTAGAGCAGCCAAACAGGCAGAAAAAAAGTACTTCTAAGGTTATTTCAAATGTTCATAAAGGAGCTCAAACAGATTTGTGTAATTTGAGAGCAGAAAATAATTTAGGAGCTAGATAGTGAAGATGAAATGGAAAGAAGCTGCCAAGTCTCATAATTCAGACTGGCCTCCTGCGCCTCCCCCCCTCCCCCCACTCCATGGGTGCGGTGGCACGGGATCACTGCAGGGAGATACTACTGTTCTCTGAGAGAAAATCCAATTAAAAAGAGAACAGGTTCAATTTAAAAAATTAAAAAGTTAAATATTTAAAAATATAATAATAATAATAATTTTAATGTAACACAAAAGGAATATTCACTCAGAGTGGACTTCCGTTTGTGCAACAGTTGGCTTTTGAGAATGTTAATTCAGCCTGTAGAACAGCTATCAGGCCCTATCGAACTAAAGCAAACTTAACTGGTTATATTAAACTTTGTGCTGATACTGGGACACTCTCGACTATCATGTTAAAATTACAGCTGAATCCAGTAAAGAGAGTTTCATTTGTCTGTTTAAATATATGGTCATCTTAAATGATTAATATATGTCTAGGTTATAGATCAAAAGTAATTAAATATATTTTAAAGTTATATTCAAACTGCTGTTTAGAATATATATATGTTTATAAGGTCTGTAAACACATATGTTTAAAAGGCAACCATATGATATAACTGTAATTTTTGCTATATGTTATGGGTTAAAAAATTATTATAAAACCTCTTAGTTAACATAAATTTTGTTTCCTTTTAGCCTGAAAAGACAAATCTCATTTTAAATTGGTGTTGTCTTTAAAAATGGATTGTTTGCACTGGTAAATTTTGAAGTTTGGTTTTGACTTTTAAAATTATAAATATGCTTTATGATTTCACTCCTAAAGAGGATGCTTTGTTTTAATATTGCAAAAACAGGTTTCAAAAAATATTTAAATGTTTAAAAAGCAGGTACTGGGGTTGTTTCTTGTCTTTGTCTCTTTTTTTTTGTTTTTGTCTGCCGGCTGTCTGTTTTGGTTTCTGGTTTTGGTTTGCTCGCGAGGTCTGGGGAAGCTCAGAGAGTTTCCAATCTGGTCGAAGGAATCTGGAGGATGCTCCAGTTCCCAGGGAGGGGGCCAAGAGAGGGCCCCAGGGGCCTGAAAAGGCTCTACTTCTTTTGGGAATAGGAGAGAGGGTCGCTGGGATCCTACTCTGGATGGAGAGAGGGCTACTGGGGTCCGCTCTCCATCTGGAAGCTGTGGAGAGGGCCATAGGGACTCTGCTCCTTCTGAAATCTATGTGTGTGTGGGGGGGGCATGAGGGGGTCCACTCCTTCTGGAATCTGTGGGACTTAAGTCCAGTAAGGTCCGGTCAAGTCCTGATATTTGGGTATTCTGGTTACTCCAAGGTGGCAATGTTAGATTTCTATGTTCCTTATGTATGTGTATGTGTGTGTGTTTATCTGTGTATGTATGTTTATCTGTAGACTTGGACTAACGATACTGACATTTTTGGACATGAGACAGTTTAAATCAGCACCTCTGAGTTTGGTCCTGGACCATCGGAGTTAAATTCTATAAAACATTTTAAAATTTATCAGGTATTTAAAATAATAACCATTGGGCAGTCTAACAAAGAACTTGGAACAGTTTCTCAACCCTTTGGGGGAGGTCAAAAGACCTTGGTATTTATTTTATTAATTTTGCAAAGTAAAACCAAGCCATGCTGTTTGAGCTAATTAAAAAAAACTGCAATTATTACAATGTATCATGTCAAGAAAAAAACTATAAAATATGTTGTTCTTCATTTTAAAAAGCTGGAGGTTCTTCAAAGCAAAATGTTTGCTTATGCTCTTTTAAAGGAAAAAAAGGACTGCAGCTCCATATTAGCCCAGGATTATAGAGGGTTATATTCAGATCATTGTTAACCATTACAGGGCATATAGTTCTCTCTAACTCACCATGGAACAAGCCCATATTTATAATTAAAAAGAAATCTAACAAAATTAGATTATTACAAGATTTTTAAAAATGAGACAATAATAATTATGAGAACATTATAACCAGGACTCCCATCACCTAGTGGGATTCCTCAAAACACAAGATTATTTTAGATTTAAAAGACTGCTTTTTTTTTCCATTCCTTTGCATCCTGAGGATTGCCATAGATTTGCTTTTAGTCTCCCTTCTATTATTTTAAGGAACCTATGAAACGTTATCATTGGAGTATGCTGCTACTGGGCGTGGCAAATAGTCCTACTTTATGTCAACAATTTGTAGTTACTGCCATTAGTCCAGTACAAAAAATGGACTTCTGTTTATATTATTCATTATATGGATGATATTTTGTTAGCCTCTCCTATAGCTCAAGATGTTATGGCTTGCTACACAGATCTATCTAATGCTTTGTCCCAAGCAGGATTAAAAATTGCTCCAGAAAAGGTACAAACTAGAGCTCCATATAGTTATTTAGGTTTTAATTTATTTCCTCTGGCTATTAAACATCAAAAAGTACAAATTAGAAAAAATAATTTAAAGACTTTTAATGATTTTAAAAAATTATTGGGAGATATAAATTGGCTTAGGCCATATCTAAAATTAACTACTGAACAATTTATGCCATTGTTTAATGTTCTTAAAAGAGATTTAGCTCCTACCTCCTCCCCCAAAAAAAACCAAATTGACTCCAGAGGCTCAAGATACATTATTGATAATGGAAAAGGCTTTAGAAAATCAATTTGTAACATATTGGGATCCAGATACTCATCTCCTCTTATTTGTATTTCAAACACAGTCAACTCCTACTGGATTGTTATGGCAATCTAATCCTCTATTGTGGATCCACTTGTCAGCTAGTTGCAAAAAAGTTATTTTGCCTTATTATGAGGCTATTGCCCAAGTCATTGTGTTGGGACACACCCAGGCAAGGGCTTACTTTGGAATTGAGCCTTCCAAGATTATTATACCATATAGTAAAGTTTAAATTAATTGGCTTTACACCAGTTCAGATAAATGGTTACTTTCTTTGGATACAACTAGATAATCATTACCCTTCCAATGAGATTATTCAATTTTTTACTTTACATAGTGTTGTTTTTCCTATCATAGTTAAAAATAAACCTTTAAAAAAATACTTGTTCTATTTTTTCTGATAGCAATGCTAAAAAAAAAAAAAAAAGGGCTGGCTATACTGTTAATAGATAAAAAGTTATTTTTCAAGTTCCAGGGTTGTCTGCTCAACTTGCAGAATTGATGGCTATCCACACAGTTTTACACCACTTTTATGAGCCTTTTAATTTGTTTACTAATAGTGTTTATATTGCTCAAGCTATTCCTAAGCTTAAAACAGCAGGCCAGATTCTTTCTTCCACTCGGGCTAGTAAAATATTTGCTCAGATTCAAAGACTTATTCGAGCTCATCATAATCCTTTTGCTATTATTCATGTTAGAGCCCATTCTGGCCATCCTGGACCTCTTGCTTCAGGTAATCAGACTATTGATAAAGCCTTAATAACCTTGGCTCAAGAGACACCTATACAAAAGCTCAATTGGCTCATGAATTGCATCATCTTAATAGTCACTCCTTACGTTTAACTTATGGCCTTACCAAAAAACAAGCCAAAAAAATTGTTAAAAAATGTAACAATTGTGATGTTTTCCATTCAGTACCTCATCTTGAGGTTAACCCCTGGAGGGCTGACCCCAGGTCAGCTATAGCAAATGGATGTGACTCATTTTATAAAATTTTAAAAATTAAAATTTATTCATGTAACAATTAATACTTTTACAAGATTTATTTTTGCTACCTTGCATTCTGGAGAAGATGCACGCCACATTATAGATCATTGTTTGGCCGCTTTCGCTGTTCTTGGCATGCCACGCCAAATTCAAACTGACAATAAAACAGCTTATACAAACAAGCCCTTTCAAATTTTTTGTAAAAAATTATTTATTAAGCATGTAACAGGTATTCCTTATAATCCTATGGGCCAAGGCATGGTTAAACGTGCCCATGCCACCATTAGGATGTATTTACAAAAGACAAAAAAGGGATAATTATGTCCTCTTCATTCATCCAGAGTTCAATTTAAATTTTTTAACTTTGGACAAACATGATTTGTTGAAAACCCTGACAACTGATTTGTTTTATATTGTATCAGAGAGAAGAAACATATTTCTGAAAGAGAAGTTATATTAAAATTTTTAAACAGCACAGTTATTATAACACCAGTACAAATACGCTATTAAAAATAATTGAAATTATTTTTAAATGAGTATAATTTTCTTGATGGGCATATAAAACATATAACTGTTATTGTAAGTATATTTACATTTTATGATGCCTTTTAGCAGGCTGCAGCAAGAGAAGTAAAACCTCAGATAAAACGTAAAATTCTTTAAACCATCACTAGATGTTACTTTATAACCGATTCAATGGAATGTAATCTTTCTTTGGTTTGTTGTTTTAAGAGTTTCAGGCTCTTTCTAAGTGTGTGTGTGTGTGTGTGTGTGTGTGTGTGTGTGTGTTTTGTTTTATTTTTAGTTAAAAAGAAGTTTCTTAGAGAATTTTATTTCCATGACTCATTCTTTGCCCTCCAACTCCTTCCATGTCCCCCACCAATGTTCCTTTCAATTCACAATACCTCTTTTTAAATTAGTGTTGTTTCATACTCTTTGTTTCTAAGATATATGTAAATGCAAGCTGTTGATTCCATTTAGTGTTGTACACATGTATTTGTGATTAGATAAATATATCTAATTAGGGGATTAGATAATCTATCAGGGCCCTCATCCCTGATGATGACTTCTTTTCTCTTAGAAGCTATTAATTCCCTGTAGCTCTTCATCTAGGGATGGAACCTTATAGAATGTCCCCATCCATGTTGACTTGGCAGTTGGTGGTGCCAGTGTGCAAGTCTTACCTAGGTAACCATAGTTTTGAGATTTCATAGCTTCAGCTTCTCTGTCATGTATAAAAGACACTATGTCAAAACAAATCCATTTGGTTTTCTAACCTTTGGACTCTTTCCAAATGTTTTCTTCTTTTTTTTAATAAAACTTTTTTTTGAGAATTTTATTTTCATGTCTCCTTCTCTGCCTTCCAACTTCTTCCATGACCCCCACTGCCAATGTTCCTTTCAATTTATATGTTCTTCTGGCTCTTAGAATGTTTCCACCTCTTCTTTATTGGTTTTCCCAGACCCTTCTGTATAGGGGTTGCATTTTTTGATGTATCCACAGGGGTTAGGCACCCAATTGATAGCTGTTCTCTGAATTTTGACCATTTTGGGGGTTCCGTAAAGATCTCTATCTGCTACAGAAAGAAACTTCTGTGATGAGGGGGTGAGAAATTACATTTATTAGTGGCTGCAAGGGTAAGCTCTTAGAATGCCACTACAAATTACACTGGTTTAGAAAAAAATGGCTGACGTAGGCTCTCCTCTAGGCACCAGTCACCCATAATATGCAAAGGTTTGCACTAGAAATTGAGAAACCAATCTTGTGATGTGGTTTCTCTCTTTTAGAATATAATATAACACATTTGAATTCAAGCATACAAAGGGTTCCTGGTAGATAGCTTCCCATTCAAAAAATAGAGTAGATAGGTTATGGAGGTACCATAGGGCTATAACCCAGGACAAGCCATTACTATCCTCAAGAAGCTTCTAACATAAGCTGAGAGATCAATGGTTGGATCTATGGTTGGAGCAGAAAAGCTTTCAAAAACCATTAAGTGAAAAAAAAATGTTTTTAAAAAGGAAATACCAGACTAAAGTGGAAAGAGAACATTGTCACCCAGCCAGAAATAAATGAAGAGGCCAAATGTGCAGCTCTCCGGGGGCCAGCTCCCTATGATGTTCTTTCTACGTGTGGTCCTCTCTGGAAACATCCCTCATCACCTGCATGTAATCAGCACACGCCTTTCTTTGTGTGTTCGTGCAGAAGCACACATCAGTTACACTCGAGCGTGTGGTTAGTTCATGTTTAATTTCCTTTAAGCTTTGGAGACAATGGTTTTTAAAATGTACAAAACATTCTTTAATATTAGAGGATGCTTGCATTACTGATAAGTGCTTTTAAGGAGCAGAGAGCAGGGTGGTGGGGAGGGATCTTTTTGAAAGTTCATAAACTGTTCTTCCTTTGGAATGTATATCTTTTACAGCCCAAGAAAGGAACCCATTAAGTGTTCAAGGGAATGAACTGAGGCACTCGTTTTACCTGTGGGGCATAGGGCAGGCAGTAGTGTTAGTCCTGCCCCTGTGTACAGATGAAACTGGCCTTGAAATGAATGCTGTGAAGACTCTGAAGCATGCCATGATATTTTCATTTCTTTCTGATTTCAAGCACCGCCAAAGAGTGACCTCACTATCTCTTGATATGCAGTCAGGATTCCCACGTGTTGCTCCATTCTTAGTAATTGTGTTCCTATCTTAATTAAATTTTAGGACTTTTGTTCCATCATGTAGCAAGCAGATAGAAAACCTTGCAATCGTATATCCTTCCTTGCAGTGACGACAGGAGGTTGCAATGTATAGAAAATGTACCAATTTCAAAGCATTCTACAAAAGTGAATATATTTATTTACCATTAACAAAGGTGGGATATTAAACTAACTCCATTAGGCTAGTTGCCATGTTCTAGCAATAGTAGCTTTGCGAAAATGAGAAATCTCACCTAAAATGGAAGACACCAGTACCCTGCTCGCTAGAGTGGCTCGTTTGTTTGTTTTATTTTGTTCTTCCTTCTTCACATTTTTTTAACATTTATTTATTTATTTGACTTTTTTTTATTAATTACACTTTATTCATTTTGTATCCCCCCATAAGCCCCTCCCTCCTCCCCTCCCGATCCCACCCTCCCTCCCGTTTCTGCATGCATGCCACTCCCCAAGTCCACTGATAGGGGAGGTTCTCCTCCTCTTTCTGATCTTAGTCTATCAGTTCTCATCAAAAGTGGCTGCATTGTCCTCTACACAAGGATATGTATACATGTGCACACATATAGATTTCAAACAATATCTGCCTCAGTATTTTGCTCTTAGGCCATCAAGGACATTCATAATATAAGTGGTTTTTCCTTTAAAAGACGCTGAAGTTGACAGTAGCAAAATGCTGATGTTTCACTTTAAGTCACACACTCTTTGGTCATGTAAATGATGTTTGAGGTCATCATTATAGTGGAAATTGGAAGAATGTTTCCTTATGCTTTATAATGCAGAATCAAAAGGCCAAAACCAAAACAAAGGGCAAAAGAAACAAATCATCTAACTAAAGGAAATGAGTTTGCACAGGTATCATCTCACTCAACAAATATGAAACATAGTTACGTTGGTGGTAGATTCGGTGAATGAAGTTGAAAGAACAAATAGATATACGTGACATAATTAAATCAGAAGGAAGAGAGGTTTGTTTGGTTTTCTTGCTCTGGTGGTATCAGTCCATGGTCATGCTTGACCCTACTGCTCTGGGCCAGTGACAGCATGTTACGTCAAGGTGGGAACCTGTGGCAGAGGAGACTGTTCACCTTATGGAGGCTGCAAAGCACAGAGAGGAGGAACCAGAGTCACCTTCAAAAGCATGCCACAGTGGCCAACTTCATTACATGAGGTCCTGCCCTTCAAAGCTCTGCTACCCAAGAACCATGATCCTGGTATCAAGCTTTCAACCTTTGGGCTTTTGCCAGGTTTTCAATATTCAAACTATATAGCAAGCGATTAAGACTAACAAGTGTATTCAGATATGTGGGAGAGTTAAAAATCAACCAATAGTACAATACTGTAGCACATGCTAGTAATCCCACTTATTGACAAAGCAAGGCAAAAGGATTACAACAAATTCAGGACCAGCCTGGGCAACATAGTGAGACATTGTCTCAAATAATTAAAAATAAAAGTAAAAGGCTGGGGCTGATATAATTCAGTGATGGAATACTTACTTAACTCAAGGCCCTGGGTTTCATCTTCAGTACAATTAATAAAAAAAAATATATACAATAGAAGTTTCTATTCTTGGAAATAAAAAATGTAGAAAAAAATAAATACATGCTGTGTCCACTTGGAAAAAGTAGACCAGAAGCCAAGGAAATAAGGAAATCAATGTCATGCTGCATATTTACATGGTACATAATCAGTGTAGTTGGTTTATTGTAATTGGTGATTGAAGAAACACAGGAATAGATTGCTGCACAGAACGGACAGGGCAAGAGACTGTCTTGTTTATCTTAATGAATGGATTTATAGTATTAGTGATTGCATTTATAGTATTAGTAGGTAAGAACACATACTTCAGAGCAGAGTTCCGAGCTACAAATCTTCTCCCCAGGCTGATTGACTGTACCACTTTGGGAAAATAACCTCATTTAACCTAAATTTCTACATGTATAAAGTGGGGATAATAAAATTATCAATTTATCTGTAGAATTGAATTACTAATATTTAGATGACCTTTCTAAGCTAGATACAAGGCCTAACAGCTGTAAATATGTTGAAAGAAAACTGTTTCTTCATATGAACTTGGATTTTATCTCCCCATTAATTCAGACAGGAGAAAAAAAAATCATGACTAGAATATGGAAATATATGTTGTCTAAAATACAACAAATTGCTAAGAATCAATAAGAAAATTTAAGACTAGCAGAAAGATAAAGGAGACAAAGAGGCATTTCAGCACTGCATGTGGTGGCAAAAGAAGGGGGAGAAAGAGAGAATAGGAACTCAAAGTTATCCTAGATACATAGTAAGTTCAAGGTCAACCAGTGCTACTTAGGAATCTGTCTCCAAAAGGAGTACTTGCTTCATATGTCCCTCCCCCAGCATCACAAACAAAATAGTAGATACATTAAAAGAAGCCTAGTATCACTAATAATCGGGGAACTGTGTGTCAAATAGGGTTATGTAATGATTGGATCTAATATGCTAATGGAAAGACAGGGAAAACAAAGCAGGTTCTTACATGTACTGTTAGGAAAATGAGTGAAGGATGACATTCCTGAAAGCCAAAAGGCAATTGGCCAGCCATGATCACACTTGTGACCCCAGAATTCAGGTGTGGAGATGGAACAGCAAGTTCAAGTACAACCTGAGTTATGCAGAAATCTCTTAATCAACACAGTACCTCCTGGTCCCCAGGGCCAACCTATGCCTGTGTGTGCTCTGAGAGGCGCTGAAGCAGCTGAGAATTTGGGTAGCTAGGGCCTGCTCACCCTCACCATGAGGGTACAAAAATACTTTTCCTGGGCCATAAGACTGGCCTGCCTCAAATTATCATGTCACTGGGCTAAGGACAGAGCCTGCCAGTGTATTAAGACCCAGTTTTCATTATTCTGTAAGAACAGCTGCCCCCCCCCCCAGGTCAGCCTTCCCAGGCTAACTACATATTACAGAGAATCCATAATCTTCTGTTCCTAGCTGTTATCTGTGGTTGTCTAGGCCCAGAAACTTTAGCTCATAGGTTGAAAACTATATTTCATTCTTGTGTTCTTTTTTTCTCTCCCTCCCCCTTGCCTCCCTTCCTCTTTCCTATCTCTTTTCCTTTCCCTCTCCTTCTTCCTCTTCCCTTCTGTCTCTCCATTCAAGGGGAAAACTGGCAATTCTTAATAAGACTAAAAGAAATGTGTTACAATTGCTAATTCACTTTTGGGTATCTATTCCACAAAAAGCCAGAGACAATAAACATGTATGCACCAAATTTAACTTTACTAATTGTGACAAAAGGTAATAAACTATATAAGCGAAGTAAATATAATGAACTAATCATAGTGTGGAATATTAAAGCTCAGTGAGGGTATAAAGTAAAGTAGTGTGACTCAGGAAAAGATTCCCAACTCAGTTTAAGTGGAGAAAAAGCATGAAGTGGAATTAAACATATGGCATAATGGCATTTTATTTTGAATTCTATGTATTTGTAGTAAAATTTTATAAGAAAACACACAGGAAACTCAACAATGATTACTTTGTGTTATAAAATGAAACAAAGAGAAATGTGAAGGTCAATTTTAAGTCTTTAGTATGAATGCTTTTGCATTTAAAAACCATTTCATAATCACATGTTTAGGTATCACGTATGTAATGAAAATAAGGAATGATTTGTAGTAGACACTCCCATTCTATAAGGCTCCTTATCAGTCAATCTTGTGACATTCCACTGCTCCACCGAAAAGCCCAGCCTCATTAATGTCTCTAAACATTTCCTCCAAAAAACGAACTCGACTACATCTTTATCCACAATGCAGAATGTGACTCCATTTTGGTTTTCAAATCCAAGGCATAAATATATGATTATTACTATATAACAAAATCCCTTTCTTAAAGGCATGCTCAATAGATGCTTCATACCCATTCAGAAATAATCTTGGTACCAATAAAATTATGACTTTATAAAATATTAATCTATCTCTTAAGACTTTCCCACGAAAGCTATAAAGAGGTTTAGCCTGACTGCCTCTAATATTGCAAGTTATCCTCTGACTTATACACGCACCTTTCTCTCTCTCTCTCTCTCTCTCTCTCTCTCTCTCTCTCTCTCTCTCTCACACACACACACACACACAAATAAATATCACAAGGAAAAAAAACAACACTTCAATCCATCTCCTTTCCATTTGGTCTTTGATATCGTAGGATGTAATGATTTCTACCATGACAGCAACCTTGCTGAGAGAGATCAGAAGCTCCACTTCCCCGTAGCACGCAGGGTGGGAATTAAGCATTATTAAAACATTGTGAAATTACCATGCATATTAATATAAGTCCTTCTTGTAAGAACTCCTTCAAATCTTTGTTTTTGTTATTAACATGCAAATATGTTGGGAGATGGGGTTATTTGACTCCTTCATGGATGTCTGAGAGTTTCTTCTTTGATGCCCTCATTGCTTTGAGCAGTCAGTCACGCAGCTAGCCAGACTGTCTTCTACCAAATGTTTTAAACAGGCCAAGAAAGCTTTAAGGAAGGCTCATGACAGCAATTGCTTGCTGCTGAAGTACAGTTACCTCTGGATAGAGTACCCCCAGCTATCATTACTTCAATCAACTTGGAGTGAATTCTGTCTTCACAAGTTTTGGTGAAATTTAGATGACCCTTGTCTTAGTTATTTTTCTATGGCTACAACAAAACACCATGACCAAAGTCAACTTATAAAAGAAAGCATTTCATTTGGGCCTCATGTTTTCAGAGAGTCCATAACAATGGAGCAAATGAATTGCTGCAGGAACACATGTGAGCTCCCATCTTGGTCCACAAGTAAGAGGCACAGGAAGACTGAAAACAGTGCAAGTCTTCCAAAACCCCAAAGCTGCCCGCAGTAACACAACCCTTCCACACCTCCTAATCCTTTACAGACAGTTCCAAGAACTAGGGGCTGAATATTCCAACATAGGAGACCATGGAGGACACTCTTATTCAAAACACCACAAGTATGAAAACATTTCTACCCAGAAAAGAGGCTGTCCCACAGCCCAAGGACTCACAGGACCAGTGTGGGATAGACAATGCCATGATTGGCATGAATATACAATCCCTCATTTTTAGAAAGTCTTCTCTGATACCAACATCCTTTTGCTGGCTGTCTAAGCAGGTAGTTCAGCTCATTTTGTGGGCCCATGCTTCCTGTGCTGTCCTTGTCACCATCGAGCTAAGTGTTCCTAGTACCCGAGACTTGCAGGAAATCTGAAATAATAGATAGAGGTAACATGTTGCTAAGAGCTGTTTGCCCTTGATGCTGGCTGCTGTCAGAAGCCAAGGGTTAGTCAGGCCTAATGATACAGGCTTATAATCCTAGCACTTGGGAGGTTTAGGCAAGAGGGTTACATGTTCAAGGTCAGCCTGGGCTACAATGTGAGACTATACTAAACTCAGAGAACACGGTTTATTAAAAGGTGCTATGCGTTCAAGTAACAGTTTTGGAAGACATTCTGCCTGCTCATCCATCACACCTACCCCAGCAGAGCAAACAGACCCCAGCCAGATGACAGTGATATTACTACCAAAAGAAGTTAAATGTTCATTTTTGAGCTTTAAAATTTACCATTTCTACCACTGTGTAACTCTTAAGAACCCAGATGTATCGTGCTATATATACAACCATACTGTGAGTAAATCAGTTGCTGTGATCAAATCTGTAAGATCTAAGATGAAAGTTTGAACTTCACTTTTCAGTTTCCTTCCTTTTCCCTCATCCAATCCTTTGTCCCCTCCTTTCTTTCTCCACACCCCCACTTCCTATTCCTGCTCCATGTAAACAAAACTTCGAGAAACCCAAAAGTGCATGCTCAGGTGATCCTGGTTCTCTCTCCACATGACAGCCGAGAAACTAGCCCTCTTCCTGAAGTATTTGGGGCCTGCCTAGTTAGCAATATGCTCTGTGTATCCTCAGGTCTGTAGTGCTTGCATCAGCTCAGCCTCTCTGAATCAGAACCAATACCCCAAGGCTGTTTCATGGTTCAGTGATGTTGCCTGAGATCATTTGAGCTGTCTGCTTTATAGGATAGTGTAAGCCTTGCCGTAGTGGGAGCTATGGTGTCTGTTAGATTCCATATCATATGTAATCGTTCCCCATAATAATGTAGTGTGAACTGTTTCCATAATTTTCTCCATTGTACAGTCTTCAAAGTGTACCACAGGGTAGCATGGGGGGGGACGTCATACACAGTTGTTTTTCCTTTTGACAGTAAGTTTGGTCAGTTTTTAACTGTGCATTGTAGAGACTTCCATATTATCAACCATTCTTTAAAGCTTGTTTGGCCCTTTGTGGAGAAATGGAGCTGAGTTTGTTTGCTTTGTTGTTGTTGCTGCCTTGAGACTGAAGTAGCTTTGTATTGTCTGGGTAACTCAGCATCACTTTCTCTTTCTTTCAGTTTCAGCTTTATCTTTGCTTTGGAAAACCATCAAGTGTCCAATCTTATTTGTGTTGGGCGGTGAGATTGTTCTTACAAGCGAGGCTGAGCTGAGGCAGGACACAGATCTGGGGGTGACACTCGTGCAGACCCGAGCAAGGGTGGGCGTGTGACTTCATGTCGAGCAATGAGCAGTGGAACACCACAGGAGCTGCTAGGAAACTGAGCACATTATTCTCCAAGATGTGCTAACTCCAGTTACAAAGCAGTCCCTGAAAATCATGAAACTTCGTGAGTCAGAAGTGAACACAAAAGAAAGTCTAGATTTAGGGGGAACAAAAGTAAACTGGAAACAGGGTTGAGTACTGAAACTCAGCCAAACCACTTGTGTCTAAAGCTAACTCTAACCCCAAATACTTCATTGGTCCATTAACCAGTAATCTAATTTCTATGCGTATATCCTAGGCAATATATTATTTAGTTTTTCATGTGGAAACCCTTGCGTGTTGAAATTCCTTGGCTACTTGTTTTGTGATTTACCCATTTTGCTTAGTACTAATATCACATTGTTTATTGATATTTCCTTATTTCCGCTGGTCTACAGTAATATATTGCGTGAACATATTAAAATTTTATTATTCATGTCACTTTGAGGATTTTCTATATTACAAGCATATATTTGGGTAAACGTAAAAGAAATACTATCCTCATGATTAGAGAAAGAATCAAATGTACTTTAAATATTTAAATGTACTTGTGCTTTAAATATTTCTGCATAAAACTGCACAATTTATTAAAATGGCTTCTGGTTGCTTTATTTTGCCTTAAGTTTTATTCATACTTTTTCAATCATTTTTAAGTACAGTAGAAGTGATGGGGAAATGTATTCTCCCAGTGTTTTACCAATCTTAAGGTTTTCCTTTTATGTTAAATCAAATAATGTCCAAAGAAGTTTGGGACTTGTTGGGGTTGTTTTAAGATAGAGTCCAACTCTGTAGTCCATGATAACCTGTTCTCCCAGTGAAATCCTGGCTTGTCTTGAACGCATAGCAATCTTCCTGCCTCAAACTTACAAGTACTGGGATTATAGAGGTGCACCATCATCAAGTTTATGATGCCATACAATGAACCAATTTATTTCATTTTCATAAATGTATCCATTAACCTTAGCACCATTTATTTCTACAATATTTACTATTGAGTATGTATGTCATGTGACATGTTGATTTACAGTAAGATCTGAGATAGGCTTGTGAATAGGAAAAGAAACCAATACGTCATTTTATTTTCGAAAGAGAGCGACTGTAAATCCAAATAATGCACCCAAATTTCCCAGTAAAATATGAAATAAAACTTGAAGCATTCATCATGTTACCAGTCTTGGTCTGTTGTGCTGATTTGAAAGCACACTAATTATTCACAAATGCCCAAAGCTATAAGAGGACACAGAGCAGGTAAGAAAAAGGCCACTAAAATACTTGCACAGAGAGTCTTCTGGCTGTGAATTAATAACACACTAATATCATTGTTAGAAAAAGTTAAGACAGATTGTAAATACACACAATATTTATGAAACAAATGGTGGACTTGTTGAGCACCTTCTACTAAGATGAAGATAAGATTGAAAATGAGGCTAAGCTGAAAACAGTAATTTTGCCTACAAGAAATGGTTAGACAAAGTGCTGAACTACCAAAATTGACTGTTTACAAACATTTATAGAAATAATGCAGTATTTGGTCATTTAAGACCTAACTGTGAGCACAGACAAAACAAGAGCAGGAGTAATTAAGGTATTCGTAGTAGGTAGTGCTGTGTTGTCTCAATTACATGTATACATTAAACTAAAAGGTTAAGTTATAATGTTGCATCATGCATAAATCCAGTATGGTGCTGCCTGCTTGTATTCTAGAATTTCAATAGTGATGCCGGAAGCTCATGAGTCTGAGTCTAACCTGGACTACAGAGTGACACTCTTCTTAATAAATATGCAACCAAACAAATAAGTACTATGAAAAATGGTATATTTATCTAACTGTGGTGGGTGGCATAAGCCTATAATTCCAGCCCTTGGGAGGACCAGAACTTCAAAGTACATTCTCTTCTTCAGATCACATTTAAAGCCAGCATGACCTACATGACTCCCTGTCTCCAAACAAAGCAACTGTAGAGGCAGAGGTGCACATTTAATCAGAGAGACTGTAGATAGCCTTTATTGAGATGTCCAGAGTCATACTAGATGTAACAAGATGTGAAGAGCCTACGTGGAGGTAGAAAGATGAATCATGATGTTTACAGCCCAAGGACACTGTGATTCATTATTATCTCAAGTACAGTCCAGAGAACAAATTGGATGTGTGACTGCAGGCACATTCCAGTAAAGGTCAGGACAGCGATCCATTTCCTAGCTAAAGTACTCTTTAAAGAAAGAGAATAAATCCCGAAATAAAAGCCTGTTTCTACTAAGACCCTCCTAAGGAATCTGCATACACTAACCAGCTTCCACGTAGCACACTCTTCTCTGAAGAAAATTTTACCTTAAGATACTTACCATCGAAATGAGCAATCATCAAACACCACAAGATACGAAACAACACAAGATGCAGTGTGCACTTCCATCAGCATAGCAGTGGTTTTACAGAAATTTGGGAAAGAAAAAACTTAGCTGAAGAAACAGTAGTATTAATAGTACAAATGACACCTAATATTTCTTGGCAGTTTACAGAGTTGTATGCACTGTAGCCACTGCCTTTCAATAGTTATGACCACCATATTCCATGCACAGCGATGAAAACTTCCTCCATCATTTCAAGAAATTACAGTAAGAAAAATGCTTGCCATGCAAATATGAGGACCTGGATTCAAACAGCAGAATCCACATAAAAAGCAGAAATGGGAAGATGTAGTGGAAGTTTTGATTATGTTATGTAAATTTATTTTTGCTGTAATCCCAAGTGTGGGGTGCAGGAGTACTTCTAGTTTATCCACAGCTGATAACAGCGCATGCTGTAGGATGGGGTGCTAGGTGAGAAACATCATTGTAAAGACTTCGAGAAGGGATAAATAGGAGCCCAGAAAGACAGAGAGACAGAGACACACAGAGAGAGATTAATTTTGATTCCAGAGACTCCTAGAGAGAACCCTTTGGAGAATGCTTCAAGGAGGCTGCTACTGTTAGACCCAAGGAACTAAGTCTAAAAAGGTCTATATCCCCTGTCCCTACTAAGCTTCTTTCTCTCCTTCCTAGGGTTGGGGGTTTGAAGGGAACCCCAAATAAAGTAGGTTTGGAAATTAACACCAACAGAAGGATCTCTTGGGCCAGCTAATCGTATATTCATGCTCTTCAGGTTTATTAAGAGACCCTCGAGAAAAAAACTAAGGTGAAGAGAAATTGACCTAGCATTAACCTCTCCCCACATGTACCTAAATATACACAAGCACACACAAACAATACAGCAATATATGTGGTACATATGAGTACATAATAAAATATAATAATAATATAATAAAGTGTATAAATAAACATGCACTTGTTTAAAAAAGCTAGAAGCTCAGAAGATGTAATTAAACAGCTGTATTAGTCAGGGTTCTCTGGAGAAACAGAACATACAGAATGAATATATCTTAAAGGGGGGCTGATTCAATTGCCTTGCAATGTGATCTAGAAAGCCCAACCATGCTGTCTTTAGAATGGAAAGGCTGAGATTCTGGTATCAGTTCAGTCCTTAAGACTGAATGCTATAGCAGTCTCACCCTGGTACTTAAAGCCTGGGAGAGTCTTAGCGATGCCCTGGTCTTCAGTCCACATTGGAAGCCCAAGGAGGCTGGGTTCTATTCCTGACAAGGGAACAGGCAGCATCAGCGCCAGCGCTGATGTCAGTGGTGGTGGCAGCTGCAGCTGTAGCGTCAGCAGAGCAGATACACTTAGAGTTGAAACTTGAGGGCAGAGAGGCAGAAAGCATGAAGCTTTCCTCTCAGACCTCCTTCTACCTGGGCTACCACTGGACGATGCTGCCAGCATTCAAGGTGGACAGTGATGTGGTCCAGAAAATCCCTCAAAGGTGTGTCCCATGGCTTGTCTATTAGTTGATCTCAGCTTGAATCCAGTTGATGACCACGATCAACCATCATGACAGAATGAGAATATATTATACAAAGCTTAAGTTTGAGATAAACTTTGAAACAGTCAAAATTAGGACAAAAAGGTAGAAGTTGCTGACTATGGAGAATGATTAAAAGGATATAAAAGTAGAAAGAATTTATGTCTAAAAGAAACAGTTGTCCATTCTCTTGACAATCTTCTCCTCCTATTCCTCTTTCCCACTACCCTGTTTAAATGTATATTCACATCTTTTTCTTGATGACTTCCAACTTCACTATGAAATTTCTTTTCTATACCGTGCATTAAGATGTCAGCTTCTCTGAAGCAGATGTCTCTGGCAAGAGCTCTGGTGGCCTACAAACTGGCCAGTGTTGTAATCTGCCTAAACTCTAGAGCCCCGCTATTGAGACCTATGTTTGTGCTTAGTATAACTATGGCTCCGCTGTTAACACTTGCTGTAGGCTTTTGCACATCAGAAGCAATTCTGCCTCCAAGTAATGCTGCTGCTGCACCATCCCCCACCCTTTCACCTCCCACCCTTTAGCCCCAACCCAACCTCTGCTTCCTATACGTGGCTACCTGGCTGTTACCTGTTTATTTTTTTTTTCTGGATGGAAGACCTGCCTTAGAAACTAACCAGCGTCATAGTCTGGCTCACAAGTCCAGATGATGGTCCTGCCCAGTCAGTTTTTGTTCAGTGTTCAATAAACTTCCACCAATCTTGAAATAATGATGCACACAACAGATATTATATGAAAGAGGTTTATTGGATGGAGGTGGAGAGGTAGAGAGGAAAAGGAAAGAGAGACATGGTTGTGGGGGGCACCTGGACAGAGAAAGAGGAGAAAGCAGGAGACAGCAAGAGAGCTCAAGAGCAGAGAACAAGAAAGAGACACAAAGTGGCGGGTTGTTCCTCTTATATGACTAAACCTCACCTGTCACGTGCATCTACATGGCCTGCAACAAATGATGACATCAGTTTACTAGGCAACCCAGAGGCAGGCTGCCTAAATACTAACAAATCTGAGTCTACTGTCTGAGTGGTCAGTGTGTGGCTATTTCTGCACCCATAAAAGCCAGGTTGAACTGTATCCAATTCTCCTGCTAGGAATCATCTTAGGAATCCTGTCTTCAATTTTCTGGATCAGTTCTGCCCAAAGAAGTTCTCTCTTAATCTCAAAGGTTAAGAAGATGAGGGCAGCTATGCTTCAAAGATGTCTCGATATTTTGACAGAAGAACAAGGGGAAACATTTGCTATTATTAAAGAAGAATGCTTTTTATACCTGACAACTGGTGAATGTATTCTTCATTCTTTCAAGTTTGTATAACCGAGTTAAATCTATGTCAGATTCTGCATTAAAATAAATGACTTACTAAAATCATGTTTCTCAGGCACCATGTGGTGGGAAAAAGTCCCTCTGTTTTTGATGCTAACTTTAAGGTTACACAGACCATACCTGCTGTATCCTACTTTGGTGTCTAAAATACGGTCGTGTTTTCTTTGAAATTGCCACCAAGGTCTGGAAACTAAGACCTTCTCCTGTGACCCCTAGGTAGGACAGGCCAAGGCTTCCATCTCTGGACAGGTAAGAGCTAAAGCTCTCTTTCATAGGAATGAAGCTTCAGATGATAGAACTCCAACCACCACCAATCCTTAAAATCACACATTGAAGTCTCAGAAATAGAAACTGTGGCAGTATAGAAAGACCAAGACAATCAAGGAAACCTATGAAAGGAGAGGAATTCCTCACTTCTGGGCTCATGTTTACATCTTTGATGAACTGAGTGTCAAGGTTTTGATGCATCTAACCACAGCAAAACAATCACCATGAGTGTTGCCTGCATAGAAACAATAGTCTATACTTCCCCTTTAAGAAAGACAAAATACCTGGGCCTGGGGGAGGGGGGCTGCAGAGACCGAAACTCCACCAAAGACCATGCATGGAGAAGATCTAGACCCTCTGTTCAAAGGAAGTCCATTGGCTGCTCAGTTTCTAAGTGGGTTCTCTAGTAAGGGAAACAGGAGTTGTCTCTGATATGGACTCAGGGGCTGGCTCTTTGATCACCTCCCCCTGGGAGAGCAGTCTTGCCAGGCCACAGAGGAAGATTATGCAGCCAGTCCTGATGAAACCTGATAAGCTAAGGTCAGATAGAAGAAGAGAAAGTTCTCCCCTATCAGGGGACCAGGGAAAGGGCATAGGGGGAAAAGAGGGAGGAGGCTGCAGCAGGAGGGTTACAAAGTGAATAAAATGCAATAAATAAATAAATAGAGAAGAAAAGAAAGAAAGAAAAAAGAAAGAACGGAAGGAAGGAAGAAGGAAGGAAGGAAGGAAAGAGAGAGAGAGAGAAAGAAAGAAAGAAAGAAAGAAAGAAAGAAAGAAAGAAAGAAAGAAAGAAAGAAAGAAAGAAAGAAAACAACTAATAAACTGCTAAAGAATAAAACATGATCTCGGCATTTACTCATATTCTTTACTCATGTGAAGCTTATAATAATTTTTTTTGAGAAAAATCTCACAAACAGTATTAAGAGCTACGTTCACACTCAGAACAGGTCCCTTGTTCACCTTATGTCCTGTAGCTAATAAGAGATCCTTTGGACTATTTCTAACAGGAACTCAATGACTGGCTCTTTGGCCTCCCCACCCCTCAAGGGAGGAGCAGTCCTGTTAGGCCACAGAGGAGATCTTTGCAGCCAGTCCTGAAGATACCTGATAAAACAGGATCAGATGAATGGGGAGGAGGTCCCCCCTATCAGTGGACTTGGCAAGGGGCACGGTGGAGATGAGGGAGGGAGGGAGGGACTGGGAGGGAATGAGGGATCGGGACACGGAAAAAAAAAAAGAAAAAAAATGTAGTTCTAGTAATTCAATTCTAATCACTACAATTAAGCCTTGGAAGTTGAAATACCATTTTGGACAACTGTGTGTATCTTTTTATGTATTACCTTCTTTGATTAGAGCAATACAAATGTAGGCATGGCACATTCGAATGTTACTGTTATATTTTGTTAGATAATAATACCAGAACATCACCATATGAATCTCCACCCAGAATTTCTAGTTTTAGATGACCAAGGTAATATCACATTTGAGAATCTATTCACTAATTGCCAAAACAAAATTAAATTCATCAGAAAAAAAAAAGAGAGATCCTTTGACCTTTTTAAAACTATTTTGTTTTCTCAGCCTGTGCACTCACAAGCGCATATCCATTTGTAGATTCGGAGGCAGGATGATCTCTGTAAGCTGGAGTCCAGCCTGGCCTACAATGAGTCCTAACTCAGCCTGTAGTACAGTGTGAGATTCTGCCAAAAACAAACAAGCAAACAAACAGAAAACAAAAATAAACAAGAATCTTATGTTTTCCTTTACCAATGAAGGCCCTTTAAATAAAGACAGGTAGACCAAAATAGTTTTACTTTATCCAAAGCCAATAAAACAATACATAATAGTAATAGCTATCTCTTGTCTCTCTTGAAAATCCCACACTCAATCCTTGGGTATTCACAGCTATCACTGTTCTCCCCCCCTCTCTCTCCCTCTCCCCTCTTCTCTTTCTACACTCATGTCAGTATTAAAATCACTTTATTAATTAACTCGAATGTTGCATCATTAGAGGGAAAGACTAGTTACTGGTCAGACAGGATGCATAGCAGTAACTGATCAGAAAGTACTTTCTGATGTAAATGATGCACTTCCTTAAAATTCAGAGAGTATTTAATAAAAATGGAAACTGGAAGTATTGAGCAAAATATTCTATAGTTGTTTCTTGGTGTGTGTGTGTGTGTGTGTGTGTGTGTGTGTGTGATGTGTTTTAAAAGACAAAGTCTCATACTTCCTCCCATGATTGATTACGAATCACCATAGGGGCCAGGCTGGCTGTGACATCATAGCAATCCTTCTTCCTCAGCTGGAGTTACAGGTGTGAGCTGCCATACCCAGCTTGATTTCTATAACTTACAGGAAGAAGTATTTGTAAACAGAATTGTGAATATTTGGATTTCAATGGTGATTAAAGAATAGAGGGTAATCACTGAGATTTTACAGGAATAGCTGCAGGTGCAGCACAGCAGAAGAATTAAGGGCTAGCATGCACAGGGTTCAGATGTTAATTCCCAGAACCACACAAGCCTGTAATCACAGCATTCAGAGAGGCAGAGGTGAATCTTTGTGAGTTTGAGGCCAGTCTGGTCTACAAAATGAGTCCTGTACAGCAAAGCCTATGCAGAGAAACCCTGTCTTGAACAACAAAACAAAACAAAAAAAATAACAAAAAAGTATTTTTTGGAGACAAATGGATATTGAAACAAAGGAAAATGGCATAGCAACAGCAGCAGCAGCAGCAACAACAACAACAAAACTCCAGTATTTAGTGAGAAAATATAGAAAATAATACTCTCATTAAGATGAAAGTAAATAAGAATTATTAGCTTTTTCTTCTAGAATAAAACAATAGAATTGTATGACAGAGAAATTTTTCACATACAATATAAATTAATAACTTTTCCCACAAACATGATCGAGCTGAGATATAAGGAGAAACCAGCCTTAGACATGCTGGCTTTTAAGTTGTGATAATTTCAAGAAAGGTACTTGAGAAAAATAAGAATCATGCTTGATAATGAAAGATGTAAGGTTGAGTTCTGACTATGAAGTTGAGAAAGTCACTTAACTTCTCTGAAATACACATATACTGAGTTATACCCAAGGGTGTAAAGGTCTTCTCTGGGGATTCCAGTTTACAAAATGAAAAGCTATTCAGCATTAAAATACCTGGGCCTTGTTAAAGTCAAAAATATTGAGGATTCACATTTTAAGCTATGTGTTTAAGGGCTTCAGAGTTGAAAGGTTAGCTTTCTTTCCTGGATTGAAGATCCATTATCTTGCTGTGTTATAGAAAAGATGGTTCATTATAACAAGTAAACAAAAAAAAGGTCAGTTGGTGAGCCTGCTTCTGAAACAGCAAAAATAATATCAAAGGCTTTCTGTACTCTGAGGAAATCTGCATAGTCATCTTTGGTGTCCTCTTAATTGAAGACAGTAATTCTTTCAAATATAAATGTTTTTTATTGTGTGTGTGTGAGCACTGCTTGCACATATGTATGGGGAGCACAGTGTGTACTACCCTCAGAAGAGGCCGTCAGATCCCCGGCACCTGGTTTTACAGCCAGTTGTGAGCCGTAGTGTGGGTACTGGAATCTAAGTCTCAGTCCACTGTGAGAGCAGCAACTGACTTTAATAGCTTTGCCATCTTGCCAGCCCCACGCAGAAGTGTAATTTTTAACAAGCAATAAGGGGATAACCAAAATACAACACTAATTAAAGCCTTTAGTTGTTAAGACATGTCAGTATTGTTTTTGTTCATCCTGTTTCATTAGGGTTTTCAGCACTGAGACTACACTCTCCTAAAGTACAAAACATTTTGAGCACATGAACTCTGATGTGAGTGTTCTTGAATTTATTAGACTTCCACTGAATCAAAGCTACTGGTCACATAGAAATGAATCCCGAAGCAGAGATGTCTGAGTGGATCACAAGTTTTCAGACAAGCAGATGAGTGTTTTATTTATAAAGATTGATCTAAGAGAGATTTTATCCACTGTACTAATTTTCGTTGAATGTGATATGTCGATCTTAATATTTCTTAAGGATGCTGCAGCATTTGGGAGGCAGATGTGTTTGAGGCTAGCCTGGTATACATAGTGAACTCCAAGCTACCCATGACTACCTACTGTCTCAAAAACAAAGATGGGCACAAAAAGAGCACTGCAGTTAATATTGGGATACATAATGTGAAACTTTTCAACATAAACTCAAAATACCTTGCAATTTTGTGGCTTTATTTTGGTATGCTAATCAAACGATTGATCGTCTCATTATAGACTTGAGAGGATTCTCTTTTCCAGCTTCTACATGTTCAAGAATAAGAACAGTATCTCAGTTACCTCAATTCTCAAAAGTATTTTTTTGCGGCTTCTCAAGGCTGAGATGATATTTGACTTTTCTTTGTATCTCCAGCACCTTGGACAGTGCTGGCCACGCACCAGCTCCTGGTATCTGTTTTGCAGGAGGAGATGTTTTCCTTGTGGTACCATATTTGTATGGTGTAATTTACCTGTGCCTAAATATGCTTTCACTTCACTGTGAAAAATTCCTTCTGTGCAAATTACTCCCAAATCGCTGTCACTACACTTTTAAGAAAGGATTTATACTTATAAAGTCTCTTCCTCTAAAATGAACACTAGGCTAGATACATTGTTGCAGAATATCAAGTCTTTGGCCCTATAAAAACCACCACAACATGAACGGTAAGTTTAATGTCTAAAAATGTTCTTTTAAGACAAGGGTTATATATATATATAGTCTGACCTGCAAGCTTCCAGGGGGATTTCTAAGGATAGAAGGGAGGCTCTCAAGCCTGCTCTCTGAAATAAAATTAGAAGGAAAAGAAGAAAATTTCCCTCAAATGTTAAAAATTTTGTTGCTGTGGAGCAATATGGGTAAATGTAAACTGGAAAGACATTTTCTCATTCCCTGTTCAGTTGATTCTATATTGACACATTCCTCCTGACCCCTATCACTCATGTGCACAACAGTAAAAACAAAGGGGGGAGGTGGATAGGAGGGGGGTTCCAGAAACTACCAGTTTATTTTCGCGGAAGAAGCTGGTGAGGGCAAGGGGAATCGTGGTGCCCAGTGCCACTGGGGGTCAGCAACCGTCCCTGGAAGCTCATCTTTTTTCCGGTTTGCACTAAATTGCTCATTTCTTCGTCTCTTCTCAAGAACTCTTTGTTTGCGGGACGGCGGGTTCCACAAGCTTTGTCTATTTGCGGAAATGCCATCCCAGGACTCCGCCCGAGCTGGGGGTGGGGACCGAGCCGCGCGTGGAAAGAGCGACTGAGCATTAAAGTGAGTGAACAAAGAGAACTCCCAGCCGCGCACGCCAGCGCCTCTCAGCTGCAGCAGGAGACTCCGGAGGGTAGGGCCTAGGGTGCAGGCTGCTCCAGCCGGGCTCCCAAGGAAAAGAGCTCAAGTAAATAATTGATGGGGATTGATCGGACCCGAGACAAAGCTTTGCAGGAAACCAATGCATCCGGTTTTAAGCGGCTTTGGAGCCTTCTGCCAAGTACAGGAAATGAAAGCTGAGCGAGGATTTTGATGAGCCAGCCTGTCAATTCTCCATCGCGGGCGTGGCTCTGGCCTTTTTTTCTTTTTGCCTCCCACCGGCTACCCCGGTTCCCCATCCTCACCTTCTCTTTCCTCTTTAAGCAATCGCTCCGGTTACTTCTGTCCTGTCCTCCCTTCAATCCCGCCCTCTTTCCAGCTCACCCGGTGAGGTCAGCTCATGAATACCGCTGCACTTCCTGGGGAGCGTCTGGCACGGCTTGGTACCCGGAGCATTGCTTGCTGCATTTGCAGCTACAGCCCAGCCAAGCACCGCGGGCTAGGAACCGGCTCCCCGAGCTCCGAGTCTTTGTGGTTACCGCCTTTGTTTGGAGAAACCGAGTGGGTGTGGATCCCGGGCGTGCGATCAAGCGTGCCCGGCAAGAAAGCCGCCTACAACGAAGTTGAACTTTCTCTGAAAGATAGAAAAACCAACTCGGAGGTCTTCGGAAGATCAGGAAGAAGGCAGTGTTATTGACTTGCATCAACTTCCTGGAAGCAATGCCTCTTGAGAAGTGAGAACTTCAGGGTTTCTAAAGAGATGGGGATGTGAGCTGGGATGGGTGCTGGGACAGATAGGAATTGAGATTGAAAGGACTGATTTGGTCCTTAACTGTAACAGCTTAAGTGCAGATTTCCACTGGAGAAAGGTTTGAGATACAGAACCTTGTTACTTTGTCAGGTAGTGAAAGCAGTAGGTGCCTTAGATTGTGGAGTTAGTTACTGGAGCCCAAGTCTCCCAGGTTAAAGTAGCTGGGGGTCAGGCTTCTACTGATGACTTCATTAACTGCAACCTTGTATTTTCAGTATAGCTGCTTCGGCTGGCCCACATTAGTCTGACCCATGATAAAGTAGGCCAGGCGTCCTAGCAATGGGTAACTTTGTTTTTCAGTAGTCATTGTCTCTGTATTACAAAGTGAGTTGAACAGAGAGATGCCAGAGGCAGAAAGAGAGGTGGAGAAATGATTATATCCTCAATTAAGACGCTTACAACAGACAATTAAGAGTAATAAGGTAATAAGAGACTGAGAAGTCTTCTCTCCTAAAAGGTAGGTAGATGTGTATGTGTGTGTGTGTGTGTAAGAGAAGTTGGTAAGCTTCCTGTGTTTCATAGATAAATGAGGTTCTCCTGGAAAGGAGACCAAATGAGCTAGCTGACTGGATCACTGTTTTATAATTTAAAGTGGTATATTTATTTTGGAAAGATAATCATCATATCTTACCATCATAAAGGAAGATAAGCAGCCTTCCTCCCGGGTGCAGGGTGCTCTGTTTTGGAATTTGGTATCATAAGAATGAGTGAGCATTTTAGAATTTTTAAATTTTATTTTATGTACATGGGTGTTTTGCCTGCATGTATATTTGTGTGCCACATAAGGGCCTGGTGCCCAGGGATGCCAGTAGAGGGTGTCAGATTCCCTAGAACTCCAGTTACAGACAGTTGTGAGATGCCCTATGAGTGCCTGGACTAGAACCTGTGTCCTCTGAAGAGCAGCCAGTGCTGTTAACTGCTGAGCCATCTCTCCAGCCCCATGAGTGGGCATTTTAAAGCGTCAACTTAGTCTATCATTTGCCGTCTGAGGAGATATTTAAGAATGAATCTGTTGTCTACACTGTACTTAGAACTCAGTGCTTCGTAAGGGCAGAACAAGTGAGTATAGACAAATTTTTCATTAAAAACTTCACAGCCAATAGACAGAGCTGCTTATCAAATTTTCCAACAAGTATCTTTACACTACGAAAGTAATCTCTTTGGGGTTGCCAATGACTGAATCTTATAACCAGTTTTTAATGCTAGCTTTTTCTTGAGCCTGAGGTTGATTTGTATTCATTCGTTTACATTTTCTTTTGTGTTCTATTATAGAGAAAGTTGGCTACAATTCTCTAAAGACAACCTTAGGGCCTGGAACTGAATGAGAAAAGTGTCATTTTTCTAGTGAATTTTCTCTAGGATCTTTCACCTTGTTTCTTTATTGATACCTGGGAAGACTAGTTAAATACAACTTTCCTCCACTAAACTAGGCTTTAAATACAAATTTTATATTGAGGGAAGCCACTTGACAACTTTAGTATATAAACATTTCCTTTGCATTCTGAAGCCCCCTACATACTTTACCGATCCCTTCCCCTTTGCTTTCCCATTCCTTTCTTTCTGAACCCATGTCTCGCCCCTCCCCAAATCTGCTATCTAGCGAATGCAAGCAAGCTTCAGTTGCCTTCAGATCCATCATTTGATGGAGATGGAGGAAAATGGAGACAGCGCCACTTAGGGCAAAGTGGGAACTAACAGCCCTAACACCCTTTTCTTAGTCAAAGCTTTCTTTCAACGCTTAGTTTCCCAATCGCTCAATTCTTGGTAGCCTTCCTTCTGCAGCGAATTGACCTTCGGTTTCGCAACAGTATGTGAACATACTGTATATTTCTTTTCTTTTCTTTTCTTCCAGTCTCAGCCTAGAAAGGAAGGTTGGTGGCAGAAAGGAGAGAAGAGGATGATCTAGAGATGGACGATTCCAAGCCGCATCCGGTGGGCTCTTCCTAGACTGCCATGAGTCAGCCACCGTCCGGGGGCGCTGCCCCAGCCTCAACCTCAGCTTCTGCCGCCGCAGCCGCAGCCACGGAGGCTCGCCTGCACCCGGAGGGCAGCAGCAGAAAGCAGCAGCGAGCTCAGTCACCCGCCAGGCCTAGGGACAATTCCCTCCGACAGACCGCAGGGGCCACGCGGTCCCCTCTTGGGGCCGGCCCTAAACTCAATTCCGGTCGACAGCAGCAGCTGCAGCTGCAGCAGCAACAGCAGGGTAACAAGATAACCGGTCGGGGTGCCTCTGGGGCCGGCTCTAGAGGATGCGGAGGCGGGGCGGAGAAGGCGGTGTCCTCGGTACCCAAAGGGGCTGCTCTCGGAGCTGTCCAGCCCGCGCCTGGTGCTGAAGGGTCCCCGGCGGCGATCCTAGCGACCGTGAGCTGCCGGAGGCCGGGGCCGACCGAGGAGCCACCCCGGGAGATAGAATCGGGGCCCTCGAAAGTCGGGGAACCCCCTCCGCTCGGAGGAGGAGGAGGAGGAGGCGGGGAAGGAGGAGGAGCCGGCGGCGGCCCGGGGGACCGGGAGGGGGGCGCTCCGCAGCCGCCGCCGCCCAGGGGTTGGCGAGGGAAAGGCGTCCGCCCATCGCAGAGGGGTGGCAGCGGCGGGGAGGGGGTCTCCCCTTCACCACCCACCGCTGCTACGAGCAGAGCCCCCGGCCCGGGCAGCAGAAACTCTGGAAGCGGCGTGGCAGGGGGCGGCAGCGGCGGTGGAGGGAGCTACTGGAAGGAGGGATGCCTGCAGTCTGAGCTCATCCAGTTCCATCTCAAGAAGGAGCGGGCGGCGGCGGCGGCGGCCGCGGCTCAGATGCACACTAAAAACGGTGGCGGCGGCAGCCGCAGCTCCCCGGTCTCCGGCGCCCCTGCCATCTGTGAGCCCCTTGTGGTCCCCTCCTCCTCCCCAATGGCGGCCGCCGCCGAAGGACCCCAGCAGAGCGCAGAGGGCAGCGGCAGCAGAGGGGCCATGCAGGCGGCCGCTCCACCTTCGTCGCAGCCGCACCCGCAGCAGCTCCAGGAGCAGGAGGAGATGCAGGAGGAGATGGAGAAGCTGCGGGAAGAGAATGAGACTCTCAAGGTGAGGAGGAGAGGGGGTGGGGACCCGGCGGGGGAGGGGAGGCGCGGGGCTTCAGAGGATTAGGGCGTGTCCCGGCAGGGCTGCTAACCTGTTAGGGCCACAGGGAGGGAGGGGACCTAAGAGGGTGGGGGAGGCCCGCGGCCTGCTCCTAATTTGAAATGGAACTCATATTAATACCGTTGTGTTTCATTTAAGACCAAAGCTAGGCCTTCGTTTATCCAATTATCATGATTTGCCCCACTTTCTCCCAGGCAGAGAGATCTAGAGTAACAGAACGAAAGAAGGCCTGAACTAGGCCTGGTTTTTCAGTTTCTGCTTTCAGCTCCCTGTCACTCCTTTCTCATGGAGAGGGAAGCCATAAAACTAGAAATTGGGAGTCGGGATGGGATGTTCGTGGTGCCTATCGGAGGGGCTGGAGGCAGGACTGATTTTGACCCGTGGCCTGTCACCGTCTCAGAACGAGATCGATGAGCTGAGGACCGAGATGGACGAGATGAGGGATACTTTCTTCGAGGAGGACGCCTGTCAACTGCAGGAAATGCGCCATGAGTTGGAGAGAGCCAACAAGAACTGCCGGATCCTGCAGTACCGCCTCCGCAAAGCCGAGCGCAAAAGGCTCCGCTACGCGCAGACCGGGGAGATTGATGGCGAGCTGTTGCGCAGCCTGGAGCAGGATCTCAAGGTCTGCCTCGTGGCGTGGGGTGGGGTGGGGGAGGGCGAGGGCGCGCCGGGGTCAGCGGGTGGAGACTTTGGTTGAGAGCTCCGAGCTGAAAGGGCCTTCACTGATGGCTGGCAAAGGGCGTTAGTTTCCAAGCATTCACCACAGAATGCCAGCATCCGGGAAGGGGAAGGAAATGTTCAGTTTAGTGTGCGTGTGTTTGGGGGGGAGGGGTGTCTCCTGGGAATAACTCTTCCAGAAGTAATGGGAAGAGGGCGTCTCCCTCCTGGGCGGAAACAAGGCCACTGTAAATGTGCACCAATGGCATTTTTTAAAAAAATGTGCATTGGTATTCTACCTTCATGCAAGTCTATGCCCACATGCCCGCCTGGTGCCCTTGGAGGCCAGAAGAAAGCATACTATCTGGAAATTGAACACAGAGTCCTCTAGAAGAGCATCCAGTGCTCTTAACCACCGAACTACCTCTCCATCCCCAACCAACAGTCCTTTTTGTATACGTTCTATGGATGTACCTGGGCCTTGTAACAAGCTTAGCGACAGCCAGGATCTCTCCATCCAGTCTAAACCAGGACTGCCTATGCCCTGAGCCCCTCCACTGAAAGCTCAGTTTTCCCTCAACACCCCATAATTTTCAAGATAATCTCAAAAGTTGGGGTAAAAATACATACTAGTATTAAGACAGACAAACAAAAATAATCGCAAGGACTAGAATGTGCCCTCAGTTTGAGTACTTGGAATTAGCTACAGTTATAAGGAAAAAAACAACCAAACAAGCCCCACTACCCGGTAGTTAAAATGTTAGGTTTTTTTTTTTTTTCTCCATTTCTTGGGTTGTGGGGGATAATCACAGCATGTAGCTCATGGTTTCACTGTAAAACTGAAGCAAATATGTTGAATCTATCTATAAATGAACATGAGATAAAACATATATATTAATCTAACGTAGTGGAGTTAGGGACAAAAGCTGAGTCAGACCATCTAACTACTTGTTAACTGTGCAGCCTTGAACATCTTCCTCAATACTTCCCCACTCTATAAAGTAGTGTAATAGGAGCATCTATCCCGTGGGATTGTTGGGAGGCTTAAGTGATTGATATATATGTGAATGGCTTGTAGATGTGATATTAAGAGCACTGTCACACAGTACTACGCAAATATTGGCCCTTGATGCCATTGGTATGAATAAATTGTATTTTATTTTTATAAACACATCATTTTAGGTTGCAAAAGATGTATCGGTGAGACTGCACCATGAACTGGAAAATGTGGAGGAAAAAAGGACGACGACAGAAGATGAAAATGAGAAGCTGAGGCAGCAACTCATAGAAGTTGAAATTGCAAAGCAAGCCTTACAGAATGAACTGGAGAAAATGAAGGAGGTTAGTGTCTGATCATTTCATGGTGAATTGGGTGGGTTCAGCTCTATAGAACAGAATCTCAAGGATGACAACTGATAAAGCTTTTCTTTCCTGATCACAACTTGTCATCCTACTCAACATAGTAAGAAATTGAAGATTTCATAGGAAACAGTGACTAGCAAAGACAATATTCTAACCTGAATTTCCAATTCCACTTAGTGTGAGCTACAAACAGCTACAAGCTCTTTCTATTGTTGGAATGCGAATGTGTGTGAATTAAATACATTAAAAAGCACACCACACACTTGTGCTATCAAGACAAGAAAGAAGTGATGACTGTGTTAGTGAGAGGAATAGTTTTGTGAGATTATTTCTGTGTTCATAGAACAATAAACTTCTAGAATGGGCAGGGCTGTAAAGGCCAGAGTTTTGTCTATAGCAAAGCGTCCCAAATTGTTCCATGCTCAGAATACCATCCTGAAGATATCTCTCGACAGCCAGCTCAATCCCATCAGAGCTTGATGAAGTGTTTTCTTCGTTTCCAGTTGGGATCTTCACCATTGAACCTTAAAGTGATTAATATTAGTTCTGTCTTATAGGGTGGGAGATTTAAAAGTTCTCTTTTCCATGTTAGTTCTATGAACCTCCCTGTTTTACGTGCCTTCGATCTTCTGAAAGAAGAAAGATCATAGAAAATAATCAGAGAAGGAAAAAAAGACTATCAATAAGTAATTAGAGTCATGATCAGCATTTTCACTAAACTAAAAATATTTTTGTACTACTTGTGTTATTGCCAGTATAAGGTATGAAAACTTTGAGCGAAAATCAGCAAAAGCAGTAATGGCTTCCAGAATAGTTTCCTCTGTTTGGATACGTAGAATGCCAAGGAAAATGTTTGCACATTCTGAATGTTGAACCACTCATGTCCCCATTCACAGTAAGAGCATCAGCAGTGTGATTAAGAATCTGTAAGCGTAAGGACTTAAATAGTCTTCTAGTGGAGCAAACTTTTCTTTGTGATCTGTGTGCCCACTTACTCTTACATTAGTGTATTATCTATAAACATTTTTTCAGTGATTTTTTTAATATTTCACTTATTAACTAATTAATCCTTCAAGATAGGATCTCTTTGTGTAGGTCTGGGACTTTCTACACAGTCTAGGCTAGCCTGACGCTTGGCATGACCTTTCTGTCTTTGCCTCCCAAGGTCTGAGATTGCAGATGCATGCCACCTACCCTTGACCTAAACGTCTTTTTAACATGGCAAAATAAGGAAAGTACTATTGTTGATATATGATTCTTGGCCTCTAGTCTGGAGTGCCTCTGTGTTACAGTAGAAAAATATAGAGATTGCAAATCATGTAATATGCTTCCATCAGTAAGTAATGGGGTGACCTTGAAAGGCCTCGAATTTCTCCTTTCCTCTACTTATTCTAAACTCTACAGATCGTTTCAAATGATTTTCAGTGTCTCCCACTAAGACATACTTTTATCATGCAGTCCAAAGCACTGCCATTTAAAGAACAGCACATATCTTTTTTCCCTGAAGTTGTGAAGTCAGATGTGAAATTAGTGTGTGCATAAGTATGTATTATCTTCAGCGATAATACACAGGTGAGGAGTTTCAGAATTTGTTACTGTGTTTCTGGGGGAGGAGGGAATGAGGGAGGTGGCTGTATTAGTTTGCAAGGACTGCATTCATGAAATGCCAGATGCTTTACTTTATCCCAATTCTGGAGGCCGGAGGGTTCGTTTCAACAAGGTTGGTCCATTCTGAGGGCTGTGAGAGAAGGATCTGCCCCAGGCTTGCCTCCTTAGCTTGTTCATAGTCACCTCCATGTTCCCATGGCAGGCTCCATGCATGAAAACTACAGGGTCTGTGTGCATGTGTGCATGGCCCCTCCATCTGACATACTCTCACACTAGCGCTGTCCCTTGCTCACACACACACTCTCTCTGTGTGTACATTGTATGGATGCTTATAGAGGTCAGAGGTCAACCTCAGATGGTGTGTCTCAGGATCTGTCCATCTTTTTTTTTGAGACATGATTTCCCACTGGCTCTTATGGTTGTAGGAATAGGCTAGGCTGGCTGGCCAGGAAGCCTCGGGGATCAGTGTATCACTTCCTCCTCAGTGCAAAGCTTACAATCATGCGCCACCACACACAGCCTTGTTACGGGATGCTAACTGGTTCTTGGGATTGCAAGGCGAGCACCTTACCGTCTGACATAGTTCCCATTCACAGGCACACAAGTCGTATTAGGCTAAGGTCCATCCTATCGGCTTTACTTTCAATAGATTACTTTTGTAAAGAAATTATCTCCAAATAATTTTCTCCTACCTAGAGATCATTTCCTAACTGGGGATTAGGATGTCAACAGGAGTTTGAGGAAGAAGGTAAAGGAAGATCCCTTGAGAGCTTACTGTTGGTAAATGAGACAGTCCAGTGTCCTTCTGAGGCTTCTTCCTGCGAAGGTGTGACTTTTTTTTTCCTGGTCCTGGTCTTTGTTTTTACCACTAAAAGCATTCAAGTAAAAACAAACCTGACTTGATGACCAGAGTTAAAAGAGAAATACCTTGTCATTTGGTGTCGTGTAGGTATTTCTCAAGTGAATATTCGCTTAAGTTGAGGAACTGGGAGGTGTCCGAGGACATGAAATAGTCACTGGGCAAGCCTGAGGGCATGAGCTCGGATCCGTGGCACTCTCGTCAAGCCAAGCAGGCCACTACGTGCACTGCGGATCCATAACCCAGTGGTGGTGAGGTGGCGGGACAAAGGCAAGTGGATTCTAAGGCCTCACTGGCCTGTAAGCCTAGCCTATATGGGGAGACCAGGTTCAAAAGGTCATGGACTCCAAAAGAAGGTGAAAAGTGACAGAGAAAGACACTCAACACTAAGCTCCAATCTCCACATTCTTATACACGAACACCAACATAAACACATAAAAAAAAATGGTATAAGTGTTTTCTGATTTTTCATCCTGTATCCTGAAAAGAGGAAGATGCTCATAGACCCATTCACTAGCCAGACAGGTGGGCCCTCCTGTATCTTAAAGTAAAAATCACTTCCCTGCAATAATTTCTTCCTCAAGGACACTGGCTCTCAGTTAGAAAAATGTGGGTATTGTACCAGACAGTGGGCGCCTGAAAGAAAATTCATGTTCACCAAAGAATAAGGAGAACTCAGACTCAAACTCTAATTAAATAAGGCATCCACGAAATAAGGCATCTGGAGAATTTAGCAGTACTTAGGCAAGACATCAGCTCTCTGTGTTTATTATGTGTGGGGTCCATACATTAATGATCATGTGTATATGCAGTCATACACACACTCATGCACACACATTTGCCTGTGCATGGAGATCAGAGGTCAACATCACGTACTCTCCTCGATCTCCACCTTAAATTTTGAAACAGTGCCTCTCCCTGAATCTGGGTGGAGCTCACTGTTAGCCAGACTGTCACAGGAAGTAGGTCTTCATGTCTCTGTTATTCCTCCCACAAATGCTGAAATTGCAGTTATAAGCTGCCATGCTGGGCTTCTATGGAGGTTTGAAATCAGGGTCTTACACTTGTTCTCCAGGCAAGTTGGTCACTGAACAATCTCCCCAGCCCAAGACATTAGCTTCTAAAAGCATTTTTTCTTTTTACTAAGAAAAATAATATTAGAAATCATGTGATGGGACGAGGGAAGAAAAGCAGAAGTTAGAAAAAGACATGGATGGCACAAGGAAATGTAAAAAGTACTCAGTGCAAACGAGGGAAAGTGAAAAGCAATGTGGCGGGCATAAGCATCTGCCCAAGGCTGGCTTCATCCTGTCAGGAGAGTGCCTGAAGGGAACATAGCTTAAAAGTCAGAAATATCCCACTCAGTTGGGGTACTTGGAATGATAACGTTGTTATCGTCTGAGAGAACAGTGTTACAACTGAGCTGCAGGCTGGAGAGGTGTCAGAGGATTGGCCTCCAAGCCTGACACAATGAGAGTTTGATTCCCAGACCCCACTCCCTAAAACTGACCCTTGAGTTCCATAGGCAGGCTATGGCACCCCCCCAATAATTAAAAATAAATAAGTACATGAATGAATAGCAACAATGAAAATAAACTGAGCTGCTATAGCGGCAAGGCTCCCTTGTGGGAAGGTACTGTTAACCATCAGCTTTCTCATTTGTGAGGTGAAGATAGTTAAAGCCTTACTGAGAATCGACCATGTGAACTAGAAGCCTTTTGTGTCATTTTGCCCATGGATGAAAAACAGAACCATGTCAAATTCTGATGAAGAGAAGATGCTCGTTATAAAGTCATGAAATATTAAATGAAGGCAGCCCTCTAATACAAAGATTTCAGCTGTATGTGTGGATCTGCAGAGATGCTGAAGAGTGCCCCTGAGACCAATAGACCATCTGCTAGAGTTTGGAACCATTTACTAAAACTTTAACTAGCTCCAAGGGTATTGACCAATGGCTGTCGGCGCTGGTGGCTGCACAGAGTCCTCTGCACCTGCGCACATCCATCTGCTTGTCCTCTCCCTCTGAGAGGATGGAGTGGGCACTTGGGAGTAAAAACCGAGTAGAAGCAGGATGGGGGTAATTAGTTTAGGCTTTTGCAATTTGTTCCCTATATTGAAGCAGCTGATATTCTGCCAACTGCGAACGAGAGGGACCTCTTAAAATGCTGCCTTCAAATCTTAATGGTATTCTCATCCTCGTTATGAACATTGATTTGCTGGTATCAGTATGTCCTCTTCCTGCAGTAAAACGCTTTTACCTTTCTGTAACACAGAGAAAGTGACAGCCTGTCTTTCAGCATCATGAAGGATCAGAGCAAGAGAGATTTCTGTGAAAGTTATTGCACACTAAGAAGGAACTCTTTGAGTGTCGGGATAGTTTTATGCACAAATAAGATAAAGTTGGGGTTTTGTAGGAGGCTCTGTACATGTTCTCTGGGTTGAATGAGTTTGGGCCCCTGTGAAATCAGTCACTGCCCTTCATGGAGTTCTCCTGCCTTCATTAGAGGGAGCATCATTTTTGAATGTGTCAAAGTTCCTTGTGTTCATCATGTGGGGGTGTGTTCAAAAGTCGTATTTAATGCTTACAGTTTGAAGAACAGTTTATGATAGATACTTGAGAAAAAGTCATTTTTAAAAAGACCATAAAGGATGAGCTGATGATGGGAACTATTCACCAGATCTTTGCATTTCAGAATCTCTCTTATCTTTGTTGTTTCTTCTCTCAGCCTTACATAAGAAGCTCAGAAATAATAGTTTTCTTAAAATTTTCCAGTCTTGACTCTAGAGGGCTCTTACCTGCCCAGCTGCACTAGCATCATCTGCCTTGGGACTTTTACTTCCTGTGTGCTTGGCTGGTATATCCTATCTATTATAATGAGATTTCATTCTGGAACACAGAAATAATTAGCGCTATAAATTTTGGCAGTAATATCACTGTTCTTTTAATACACTGTGATTACATCTGGTGCTTTTTACATACAGGGCATTTCAATAGATAAATCTACGACCTATGTGTTCACAATTTTGTGTGCATTTTCTTTTATGAAAATGGATATTGTGTTAACTATACTTGCCTTGGTAGGTCATGTTTATCTAAGTTATAAAGTACAAAAAAAAAAAAAGCAGTTTTAAATGAAAAATCAGTGACAGCCTAGCCTGTGATGCAGTTTTAATGGTGAATTATTCAACATGTGATTATTTACTCCTGGTCCTGGTAGTTTGTTAAGATGTGGAAAATGGAGGCAAGAGAAACGACTCATTGGTTCAGAGCGCTTGCTGCATTTGCAGAGAACTCACTCACTCTCTGGCATCCCATGGTGTCTCACATCCCCTATAACTCCATTTGCTTAGTGTCCTCTTCCGACCTCCGTTGCCTTCTGCACCTGATGCACAAGTGCACACTTACGAACATGTGCCAGTGAGATACATATTTCTAACACTCAACGCTGCTGAAGTGAACATTATTCTTAAACACATGGAAATTATTTTTCAAACCATAGACAATAGTTTGTCAAATAATATAGGACGGAGTAATAAATTAAAGAAGACTGGGCCGTGTAAGCATTGAGACGCTTGTACTCCACAAAGTTACCACTGGTTGTCAAGACGTTTCTTTATTGCACCTTTGTTTATCCACTTTGTCTTCTTTTGTGTGTGCACACGCACAAGTCACAGCACTCATGTCGAGGTCAATGGACAACTTGTAGGGGTTGATTTGCTCTCTCTGCCATGGGCGTCCCAGAGATTGAACTTTTGCCATCAGTTGTGCCAGCAGGTGCCTTTATCCTCTGAGCCATCTTCCACACTTGTGAATACATTTTCAAAACATATGCTTGTTGAGGAGTTATGAATTTTACTGCATCTTTTTAAGGAAATTACCTATGTAGTGGCATATGCTTAGAAGTAGCTCCTAAATTTGGTCTTAGGCAAGTGACTCTTTTTCCAGTTGTCAGGCAGAAGCAAAGTATCTCTTAGATAAGAAATTGATGTACTGTTTTGTGAAATATTTTGAGTATTTATTTCAGGATATATGTACATGTAAAATTTATGATTATTTACATAAAAGTACAGGTTAGCACTATCCTACCCCAATATTCACACACAGTTGCTCATACCCTACCTCCTTTCTTGGTTAAATTTGTATATATTCTTATATGATATTCTTGGAATTGTAAAGCTTTTCATTAGTATAGAGTTTACAGACTAAGGACATAACTCAGTGGCAAAGCACTTGCCTTATGTGCACAAGGCCCTAAATACCAGGGGAAGGGAAGAAAGGGGAGAGGAGGAGAGGGGAGTGGAGAGGAGGGAAGGGGAGGGGAGGGAAGAAGAGGAAAGGGGAAAAGGGGAGGGAAGGGGAATCAATTTCATCAGATTCAGCACATTCTTTGTGAACACACTTGCACTTCCTATCTAAAATCCAACCTTAATGTTTAAAATATAATGGTACCATCATTCAAAAGTTGTGTTTGAGAGTCTGCTGAATTTACTGATAAGTCATATTCATGAGAGCTGAGTCTTCATCTCTGGTCTCTGCTTTGGTCCAGTTTGATTGATGTGCTCTAAGAGCTCTGAGCTGAGCTTTGAATGACCCACCCTGAGAGGGCAAGTCAGCGGTATGCCTACAGAAATGTCTCCATTGCAATAACTAATATAGTTATGGAAAGTTGTTTACTGCTCTGACTCCTGTATCCAGGTTGTTTCAAAAAGTGACTTACATGCCTCACAATAAAGCTAGTCAACAAATGAACCAAAGGTCTAAAAATCAAGTCGAGTAAACTTTCTGAGAAGATGAAAATAAGTTTGATCCAGGGGATAGGCATTGCTGTGAAATGGCTGAATTAGTAGCAACTGAAGTAGGGGAAACACTGAAAGAATTTCTTTCCCAGCCATGCCAGATATGGAGGCAACACTTAGTTGCTAAGAAATGTTGATTATTTTAAACTGACTCTATGGCAGCCAGCATGGATGGATGTGCTTTCTAAACAATGCTTGCTTTTCATCTACGTGATTATTAACTTAGGAATTAAAAATTCTCAGAAAATAAAATCAGGTATTTTCTCATGACCCGCGAACTTCAGAATGATTTATTAGAAAATGCTTATGCTCTGGAGTCTGAAAGCTGCATGGGGCTTTGTCTATATTTGTATAAATTAAACTGAGTATTCTCAAGAGTACTTATGAAAGGGACATTTTCTATTTTGTCAGCTAGTCATCTGTATTCTTCCTTGAAGTTCTATCATCATTGGTAAAACTGAATGTATTGTTGAGGTAGTTGTCTTCCTGTGACAAAACACCTGACAAAATCACCTTAAGGGCGGCATGGCTCATTTTTAGCTTACAGTTCTAGGAGATACAGTCTGTGATGGCAGCAGAAACTCAAAGTGGCAGGTCATATCACATCCATGATCAGAAAGAAGAGAGTAATCTTTGCTTGTGCTCGTCTTGCTTCCTTCTTTTTATTCAGTCGAGGACCTCAGCCACCATAGTTATAGTGTGTCTTCACACCCCAACCTAATCTAGCTAACCCCTCACCAATGTGGCTCACAGCTTGCCATCTGTGTAATTCTACCAAATGGGCAATTCTGTCAAATTGACAATACCACCATAATTTAGTCTTTATAACTATGTTTTCCTGTTTTTTTTAAACTGTAGTGTGATTGTGTAGATATGACAGAGAAGAGACAAGAGACAGGGAGATGTATTAAGCTATAGATCAGAGTCTAGTTTCACCCTCTAGGAATCAGAACTGAAGATGTCCCCATGTTGGGGTCCGGACAAGCAGAGCCTTCCTCAAAACTGGGCCGTAGCTCCTCCTTATACAGCCTTATCTATCTGCCCTAGGAGCCACAAACGTCCATAGAGCAACCAAAAATTTCACTGTCCTTTGCAACACACCAACCACAGTATTGAATGATGACATCCTAACTTAGGTGAGCTTTCCAGCAACAAAAACCTCCAGGGTGAAATCTGTCTCTGTTAACTGCCCGTTAGCTGCCAGTCTCTCATCACCGAGGATTCCTGACTTGATGAGCATTGGTCCTCGGTGACACATCCAAACATCTGTGATTTTTCTCTTACATAAATTTAATTGGTTAGTCTCTCATGACTTTGGTTTGGGGAATTGTTTTTATGTTCCCCAAAGCATAATTCTCTAATTTTGCTTGGGTTTGTATGTATGATAGACATAAACCTCATGTGAAATGAGCCTTTCCCTCACTCCCCTACCTCACTCCCCATCTTTAGGAATTCCAAGTCTATAGCTGGGACTTACATAATATAGGTGTGCCTTTAGACTTTGGGCCAGTATTATGGGTTGAATATCGATGTCCCCTCAAGCTCATGCCTGAGTCCTTGATCCCTCACTGACAGTCCTTTTGAGGACATTCTGGAAATGCCAGGGGTAAGCCTAGCAGGAAGAATTAGGTCAGTGGGAGTGTATCTTTGAATGTGATGCATGGTTCCCAACCTGCTCTTCACACACTACTTTCTTTCTGCATAAGACTGATGGCCTCCTAAGCCACACATACCCATGCCATGATGTTTCCCAAACATACGTGACAAAGTAACTCTGAAATTGTAAGTCCCAATCAGTCTTTGCTCTCTTGACATGTTTCTGTTGGGCATTTTGTCACAGTAAATAACAGGCAATAATTAACACTACTGTTCTCTACTGCTTCCATCTATTGTGGTCAGTCTTGGCACCAGACAAGAGCCTTTGCACACTACTAGAACTGTCAGAATGCAACATCCTGTATAGCTCAAGTCCTTTTGTATACAGCTAAAAACCTACAAAATTTTTACTTTAATTTAACAAACATGAATTACTATTAAATACATACACACATACACACATATACAGAGAGAGGCATAGACATATGTAATTGTAAGGGTTATTGGATATTGTCATCATGGAGATAGTCTGTGCACTCAAGTTATTTACAGGAATGACAATTCTTAGTGGATTGTGCTTTGACAGATAATTATTGTACCAAATGATTTATGTCAGAAGCTTTTCATAAGAACATCCAGGTTGAGTTCTCTGAGATTAAGATCCAGACCTGTGTTTGTCCCTATAGATTCCTCAACATTCAGTTTGGTGTCAGGATTTATACAATTTGACCACTTATATTTGTAATATAATAACTTCTATTCCATAGTTGATATTACTATTTTGCTTTGGTTCTGTTGTTTTGAGATCGTATTTCATATACCTACCCTGGACTGCCTTTAAATTCACCGTGTAGCTGCAGATGCCCTTGAACTTCTGTTCCTCCTACTTCCCACTCTCAAGTGCTGGGATTACAGACTTGTAGAAGTGAGCCTGCTTGCACTTAACTTGAGCATATATTCTCCACATGCTATATCATAAATTTCCTCAGACTTGGTTGAGTTCACCTTCATGATTTCCATAACAACCAGAAGACAACCTGTCACAGAGCTGATGAGCAATAAGAAACTTTTCTAAAAGACAAAAATTATAAAATTCTAATTAAAAGAGATGTTTTGTCTTAGAGCTAAAGTAACAAAACAAACAAACAAATGAACAACAAACAAAAAAACCACCAGAAAAGCAACTCAAAACAAGACTTTTTTATGGTGCCTAGTGCAATGCAAACAAAATCAGAAGAGGGCAGGTAGATAAATGTCTTCTCCCCTGCCTAGCTCTCCTCCCTCACTGTTTTCTGCATGCTAAAGAGGAAGGTTCCACTCATCAGCGTGCTGGAGCACAAGGGGAGTGGGGCCATTCTGTCGCTTTACTATCTCCATAGCTAAAGTATTTGTTCTCTGCATTTAAGAGCCTTATTTCTACTGAATTCATGGATATATACCATATATGTAAAAACTGAAGCCAAAGAAGAAGATCACAAGAAGATAAGCTTGAGGTCATGGGAGCATCTTATTAGCTGTTGAAATGAGCATTCACTTGGTTCCGGAACACTCATGCTGCTTTGGAATAGATAATACACAGTTTTGTTGCATATTTTCTAACTTAAACATCCAGGGGTTTTTGTAATTATTTTTAGATTTAACTGAATTTTAATAGATACATAATTTTATGTTTTAATAGATGTACAATTATTTATTTGATGTTTTAAAATATAATTCCATTTTTACGTTCTGTGGTCATTTAAACTGATCTTTATAACAATGGTAAATGACATTTGCAGATGACATTTGAAGATGTCATTAAGCTTCCCTCCTGACATTTTCCGTTTTATCCTTACACTTCTCACTTAATAGGGCCATTTATATTCAGTACAACTCAACTTACTAATACTTAAAATAAAAGATTCAAAGCTCTCTGCATTCATCCACTGCCTAGATCAGTTATTTCCAATTGTCCAGTCAATTAATCTTATAGGCAAATGCATCATAAAATTAGCTCTGTTATCTTTACTTTCCTTCACAAAGTTTCCTAACATCCATCCCACTGGCCAAAAACCTTAAGTTGTAGCTTAAATAATTAGACAGTTGCTTACTGCATTGCATACTGACAGTTAGTATGTTTTTATGCAGGTATATCCACTGCCTACTTGCACATGGAAGAAAAATTTCAGACCATGATCCATCCAGCTAAACTTAGGAAAAGCTCACATGGAAGGCATTTTCTTCCAAAGACACAAATAGATGTTAGAGTCATTGATTTAGAGGACTAGTTAAGAGTAAATTAGAAAAGTTGTCTTCTATAAGGACTCTAATGGTTATCCCATCTTAATTCTACTGTTGTTAACTCTAAGAATTTTGTTCTTTGTAGCATATTTTGTATATGTATTCAGTTTTTCTAATTACTATGTTAAAAAATGAAATGGGGGGCGGGGACTGGAGAGATGTCTTAGAGGATAAGAGAATGGCTGCTCTTCCAGAGGTCCTGAGTTCCATTCCCAGCAACCACATGGTGGCTCATAACCATCTATAATGAGATCTGGTGCCCTCTTCTGGCCTGCAGGCAAACATGCAGGCAGACCACTATACATAATAAATAAAATAAATCTTTTAATAAAATTAAAAAAGGAATTAAAAATTCAGTTCATTCAGATGCTGGAACTATAGGCTAGACTTTATTAATGCAAAGAGGAGTCTAGACTAAGCTGGTTAGTGCTAAGTTATTCCCTGTTATAGTACGTCATTTCAGTGTTATCTTTGCTTTCATATGCCATTATATAGCCACATAAAAATCCTATGTTTGTTCCTAGTGACTTTCAACCACATCCTCTACATTACTAAACTGTAAGCAATATTCTTTAGTTTATTTTCCAGAAGCTAGAGATGCTATCTCTTTTGGGACACTGGCTTTTGAAAGTTGCCACTAGTAAACTTCATGCAGGATTTGTATATGGAAAGCATTAAGTTAAAAATAATATTTATCTTATTATCTATACCATTTTGTTTTAGCTCTGGGCTTTTGTTTGCAATGAGCAAATATGAGTTCAGTGATGCAGGCAGGACTACAGAGAATCAAGCAGGGCTCATGAGGCATTTGGAGAAGACCAGTAATACATGGATGCCTTCCCCACTCCAATAGATAGGTAGGTAGATGATAGACAGACAGACAGTTACAGACATACATACATATATAATAGACACATAGATACATAAATACATAGATGATAGATATTGATAGGATAGATGATAGATACATAGATGATAGATACATAGATGATAGATAGAAACATGATAGATGATAGATTTTTAGACAGATGATAGATAGATAGATAGATAGATAGATGATAGCTAGATGACAGATGATAGATACATAGATATATGATAGCTAGATGACAGATACATAGATGATAGGATAGATAGATACGTTAGATAGATAGATGATAGATAGATAGATAGATAGATAGATAGATAGATAGATAGATGGGATAATAGATGGATGGATGGAAAATAGGTACATCAAGCTGTAGAAACAGCATTACAGATGCAGTGGCAGGTGAACTATGGCACCTGGTGGTGCCTTTTGACTGTTGGTTGATGGAAGGGAACTTGGTTACTATTTTTTATGTAGTGATGAAGGATGAAGCCATGAGGAATACTTTCCCCCATATCATCTTCCATCTTCTTACCTCAGCATTTCTGCCAGTGTCTTTAATAGCAGAATCCAAGCAAGAGTTAAGCAGTGACTGAGCATGGGTTTTCAGGGAACTCTTCCCTACCCTTCCTGGCCTGCAGTGAACAGTACTTAGACTGTCTTCCTGTAGCACAGAACAATGCAGAGAAGGGGCAAAAAAAGTATCTTGGTAGCTACAAAAAGAATAATAAGCTCAGGGATTAATACCTGGACATGTCTAGGTGAAAATCTTTGTTTATAGCATGTTCAAACTATGTAAAATATGAATCAGAATGTACTTGTTCTTCTAAAAAAAAAGCCTTGTTGTATAATAGAGGCTTGGCCATCACATGCTCCATTTTTTTTTTTCTTAGCATCTATTTCAATAATGCTGGACAGCTAAGCTCTCGTCCTTTTACTTTTGATCCTTCTCTGTATCCCTAGAAAATTTCTCAGGTTCTCGTAATAATTGGATCAGTTCTTTGCCATGTTATATTTGCTTTCTAAAGACACCATGGATGGATGATTAACCCTTTGAATTTTAGGGTCTGAATTGTCTTATTTCTAGTAATGACCTAGCCTTTCCTTTCCTGCTCACCCTCCTCCTATAACCCTCAGTCTGTAGAGGCCATCTGTGCTATTTTTAAGACTGCAGTGTTTGCTAAAGCTTCCTTCTGTTTCTCAGAGTCAATATATTTTGAGATACTGGTTGATTACTTTTTCTTTTCATCTTGTGAATCTTTAAAAATCAACATAACAAAATTTATTTGATGCCTGAGGTACAGTTTATAAGCCATAATGTTTTAAAGCATTCTATTTTATAGGTGCATAATTGAATAGCCTTTAGTAAATATACAGTACTTTTCAACCATAACCCAATTTTTTAATATTTGAATCTTTCCACAAAAATCCCATGAGGCCATTCTGTCCTCAACCCTGTCGTCCCTGTCCTCAATCATCTATGGACATACCTACTGCTTTTAGAACACTGTCCTGCTCTTTTTTTTCTCCAATTTTTTTCATTATCAAGATTACTGACTTCCTTTACTGGACTATCTTGTATTATGTTTTGCTTGTTTATTTGATGTTTCCTTTTCTGATCATTTTTATTAATTTATTCTTTCATATATTACATCCTGACTACAGTTTCCTGTTTCCCCTTCCTCTGCTCCCCTATCTACTCCACATCTCCACCTCCTCCATCCTATCCACTCCTCCATTCATCTTCAGAAAAAGGCAGGCCTCTCAGGGATATCAACCAAACATGCATATCAAGTTACAATAAGACTGGGCACCGCCCCTCATATGAAGGCTGGAGTAGGTCACCCAGTAGGAGGACAAGGGTCCCTAAAACAGGCAAAAGCATCAGAAATAGGTCTCCGTTCCCTCTGTTAGGAGTCCCCCAAAACACCAAGCTACACAACTACAGCATAAAACGAAGGGCCGAGGTTAGATCCATGCAGGCTTCCTGGTTGTCAGTTCAGTCTCAGTGATCCACTATGTGCCCACGTTTATTGATTCTGTGGGTTTTCTTGTGGTATCCTTGAGCCCTCTGGCTTCTACAATCTATCCTCCCCCTATTCAGTAGGAATCCCTGAACTCTGCCTAATGTTTGGCTGTGATTCTCTGCATCGGCTACCATCAGTTACAGAGCCTCTTTAATGACAGTTGTGTTAGGCATCAACCTACGACTGTAGCAGAATATCATTAACCATCATTTCATTGGTGGCAAGTCATGTTTGGTCCTATCCTAGGTCTCAGAGCCACCCAGCCTCTGGTTTCTGATCCTCCAAGCAGTGTCAGAGGTGGTCTCCCTCTCCTAGCATGAATCTCAAGATGGACCATTCATTGGTTATCCATTCCCACAGTTTCTGTGCCACCTTTACCCCAGCACATTGTGCTGGCAGAGAAAATTGTAGGTCAATGTTTCTGTGCTTGTATTGGTATTCCAGACCTCCACTGGACATCTTACCTTGTTGTAAGAGGTGGCTGCTTCAGGCTTTGAATCCTAGGTTTCTACCTTGCCTGGAATTGTCCTCCTAGTTCCAGCTGTCTCTCCCAGTACTCTCTTCTTCCATTATCTCTCTATCTGATCCCTCCTAGTCCCATACCCATCAGTGCCCAGTCCACCCAAAATATATATTCTATATCTTCTTTCCAGGGAAATCCATGCATCTCTCTTGACTCCTCCTTATTCCATAACCTTGGGTCTGTGGATTGTAGTATGATTATCCTTCTCTTTACAGTTTATAGCTATATTAACTGTACAATGAATGATGTTAACAGAAAGTATTCACTTATAAGTGAGTGCATACCATATTTGTTTTTCTGGGTTACCTCACTAGGTATAATTTTTTTCTAGTTCTATCCATTTACATGCAAATTTCATGATGTCATTGTTTTTAAAACCTGAGTAGCATTCCACTGTGTAAATGTACAACATTTTCTTTATTCATTCAGGTTACAAAACATCAAAAAGATGTTTTTTTTTTGTTTTGTTTTGGAAAGGAAGTCCCCTGTCCACATAATAATCAAAACACTAAATATACAGAACAAAGAAAGAATTCTAAAGAAGAGCAAGTTACATGTAAAATCAGACCTATTAAAATTACACCCAACTTCTGAATAGAAATTCTAAAAGCTGAAAGGGCCTGGACAGATGTCCACAGACTTTAAGAAACCACAGACGTCAGCCCAGACAGCTATACCCAGAAAAACTCTCAATAACCGTAGAAGGAGAAAAGACATTCCATGACAAGGCCAAATTTAAATATATATGTATACAAACTGAGCATACTAAAAGATGCTAGAAGGAAAACTCCAACCCAAGGAAGTTAACTCTACCCACAAAATCACTGGCAATAAATAATCTCACACAAACAAAACCAAAAGATAGGAAGCACATGCACACACACCCAAACACACACCATCATCATCACCAACAACAAAATAACAGGAATTAATAGTCATTGGTAATTGATATCCCTCAATGTCAATAGATTTGGCTCCCCCAGTAAAAAGACACAGGCTAAAAAAATCAGTGCAAAAACAGGATCCATTCTTCTACTGCATACAAAGAAACACACCATAACATCAAAGATATACATTACCAAATAGTTAAGGGTTGGAAAAAGATTTTCGAAGCAAAAAGACCCAAGATACAACCTGGTAAATTTTGGGTTGAAGTTTTTCTGGGTGGGTTGGTTTTCCCATCCCTCTACTAGGAGTCCTGTCTAGTCAGAGGGTGTCCTTTTCAGTCTCACCTAGAGTCACCCCCCTATCCTCCCAGAAGCTTACCTTGTCTGATGTCCCCATCTCGTCATAGAGATGCCTCTGCCCACGGTTTCTCTTTTCTCTGTAGGCCATCTGTCCTCTCCCCTGGCCCCTACCCATCCTGCTCACCTCAGGTTTGGTTTACACCCTCATTTCTCTCTGTGTTCTCTCTCTTACCTGGTTCAACCACTTTAGTTTTTAATTCTGTTTCCCCTTCTGAGTGGGATTAAGGCATCCTCCCTTAGGTTCTTCCTGTTACTTACCTTATCCTGTATTCTATGGCTAATATATACTTATAAGTGAGTACGTGCTATGTGTGTATTTCTGGGTCTGCGTTACCTCACTCAGGCTGATCTTTACTAGTGCCATACATTTGTCTGCAAATTTCATAATTTCCTTGTTTTAAGAAGTTGAATAGTATTCCATTATGTAAATGTTCTACAATTTCTTTATCCATTCTCCAATTGAGAGATATCTAGGTTGTTTCTAGATGCTGGCTATTACAAATAAAGGTGCCCTGAACATAGCTGAGCAGGTGTCCTTGTTAAATAGGGGAACATCTTTTGCGTGTATATCCAGGAGTGGTATAGTTGAGTACTGAGGTAGAGCTAGTCCCCGTTTTCTGAAACAGCACCAGATTGATTTCCAAAATGGTTATGCAAGTTTACACTCCCGCCAGCAATGGAGAAGGGTATCCTTTTCTGTGCAACCTTACCAGCATTTGTTGTCACTTGAGTTTTTGATCTTAGCCATTCTGATGCATGTAAGATGGAATCTCAGAGTTGTTTTGATGTGAACCCTTGATGACTAAAGAAGTTGAACATTTCTTTAAGTGCTTCTCAACCCTTAGAAATTCCTCTGTTGAGAATTCTCTGTTTATCTCTGTACCAAATTTTTAATGGAATTATTTGGTTTGTTGTTGTTTAATATTTTGAGTCCTTTATATATTTGGAGTCTTAGTCCTTTGTTGTATATACGACTGATGAAGATCTTTTTCCAATCTGTAGACTGTGGTTTCATTCTATTGACAGTGTCTTTCATGTTACAGAAGCTTTTCAATTTCAAGAGGTCCTATTTATGAATTGTTCATCTCAGAGCCTGAACTGTTGGTATTCTATTCAGGAATTTGTCTTCGTACCAATGAGTTCAAGACTCTTCCCCACTTTCTCTTCTAAAAGATTAATGTATCTGGCTTTGTGTTGAGGTCTTTGATCCACTTGGACTTGAGTTTTGTGTGGAGTAATAAATATTGATCTATTTGCATTTTTACATGCAGACATCCAGTTGCTGAGGATGCTTTCTTTTTTCCCCTTGTATGATTTTGGCTTCTTTGTCAAAAAATCAAATATTCGTAGGTGAGTGGGTTTATGTCTGGGTCTTTGATTTGAGTCCATTAATCAACCAGTCTATTTCTATGCCAGTGTTCTGCAATTTTTATTATTACTGCTCTGTAGGATAGCTTATGATCAGGGATGGTGATATCTGGAGAAGTTCTTTTATTGTACAGAAATGTTTTAGCTATCCTGGGTTTTTTTTTTTCCATATAAAGTTGATGGTTGCTTTTTCAAGGTCTGTGAAGAACTGTGTTGGAATTTTGATGAGAATTGCATTGAATCTGTAGATTGCTTTTGGTAAGCTGGCCTTTGTCGTCTCTTAATATTTATGTGTTATATGTGTTGAACACACATGTGCACATGCCACAGCATGGGTGTGGAGGTCAGAAGTTAACACTTAGGATTCAATTCTCTCCTCCCATCATGTGAGTTCAGGGTATGGACCTCAGATTGGTTTGGCAACAGGAGCCTTTAGCCACTGAGCCATCTCATTGACTTTTTCTGTCATTTTAACAATAACCATTCTAATTTAACTACTATGATGTATTGTTATAGTATTGATAGATATTTTAATCTTTTAACAGCATTTTTAAAGTGGTAAAATGTTTAAGTCAAATTAATTTTTTAAATATTTTTTGGTCTTAACTTTAATTATATATAGTACCATATATATATATATATATATATATATATATATATATATATATATATATATATATGGGGGATTTTTGGAGAGAGGGTCTTGATATATATTTTTTAAGTTGGTCTTGAACTCATGATCCTCCTGCCTCAGCTTTCCAAGTCCTTGGCTTACAAGAATGTACCAATGTCTTTCCAATGCGCTCAGTAGACTCCTGTCAATGTTCAATGCGCATCCCATCTGTCTTTGTAAACGAGGATTGATAATCTTACCCCATGTCCGCTCTCTTGATTATCTTTTTTAGGTGTATAGATTTCATTATGTTTATTATATCTTATAGGTCTACATAAGTGAGTATATACCGTGTTTGTCTTTCTCCTTCTGGGATATTTCACTCAGGATGATCTTTTCTAGATCCCACCATTTGCCTGCAAATTTCATGATTTCCTCCTTTTTGATTGCTGAGTAGCAAAGCAAAGACTCATGACCAAACCTTTGGCAGAGTACAGGGAATCATAAGAAAAAAGGGGAGTTAGTCTGATGAGGAAAGGATAGGAGCCCCACAAGGACCAAAGATATCTGGGCACAGGGTCTTTTCTGAGACTGACATGCAACCAAGGACCATGTATGAATGTAACCTAGAACCTCTGCTCAGATGTAGCCTGTGGTAGCTCAGTAACCAATTGGTTTCCCATAGTGAGGGGAACAAGGACTATTTCTAACAGGAACTCAATGACTGGCTCTTTGGCCTCCCCACCCCCCAAGGGAGGAGCAGTCCTGTTAGGCCACAGAGGAGAGCTATGCAGCCAGTCCTGAAGATACCTGATAAAACAGGATCAGATGAATGGGGAGTAGGTCCCCCCTATCAGTGGACTTGGCAAGGGGCATGGTGGAGATGAGGGAGGGAGGGAGGGACTGGGAGGGAATGAGGGATCGGGACATGGCTGGGGTACAGAGTTAATAAAATGTAACTGATAAGAAAAAAATAAAATACAAAAAAAAAGAAAAAAAAAAAGAATGTACCAATGTGCTTGCTGCTTGTACATGTTTATATTTTATTGCTTGTAGTATTGGTGTCTCATTAAATACATTTTTGTCTAATCTACAGGATGATTAATCCCTTTATTTTATTCTAATAGTCTTATTATTTTAGCTCATAATTCAAGCCTATGATTTATTTGAGTAACTTTTTTATGTGCTGTGAGGTAGAGAGGCAAATTCATGTTTTTACCATGTAGATCTACGTCTGCCCCAGAAACATATTTAGAGCCTGTTTTCTTCATTGAAGAAAGTATACCTTGGCATAGCATACTTTTTCTTCTTTCTGTTTGTTTTTGAAAATGTTTTCATTGAATGTCAGAAAGAAATATTTGCACATCACGTTATCTCACGTTAGCTCACTGCAGAGTCTTTGCCTGTCCACATGATGCTTCTTGTCTCATATTTGTTACAGAGGTATAAACAGCCTGATCTGTAATTTCCCTCTAGTTTCTGAGAGCTACTGGTAAATAATTTAGCCATTTCCTAGTTAGCATTAAATCTAACTTTGAGTACTGAGTGACCCTAGCTTTAAGGAATACTTTTATCTCAGGAAACTTTGTAGCAAGCTTATGTTTAGTGTATGCAAAACAGTACCCTTCCCAGAGGCATTTTAACCTGTGAAAACTGTATCTCAGGAGTCACTGCTCAGTTTACCACCTATTATATGTTTTATATCATGAAGTGGGCTACTCTTTGCAATTGGGTTGGGTACATTTTTCAGATGCATAAGTATATGCAACTTTTGTGCCTGTATTGGGAAGACAGGGGAGAGATGCAGTAGTGTTTTAATACCTCATAATCTTATGAATCTCTCAGAACCACAAACAGGGAGTTTCTTTACTCCTTTTGAGTACATGTCATAAACGATTGACATACAAAGGTTTTATTAAATATCCTAACTTTACATATAGAGGTGAATTTGCAAACACTCATATTTATCCCTTAGCAGCTTGCCATCTTGGAAAAGCACCATCAGGCACATTTGCTACAATATTCTCAAGCAAACACACCTACATGATGATCATTGTGTTCATGATTGGAGTTGGTTTAGACATCCTATAATAGAGGTTAGACTTCTCACTTATAAATGCTGGTCACGTTTGTTGTTGTTGTTGTTTTCCCTTTTCCTCATTGTAGAAAGTGTTCATAAGGAACTGCTCTCACGGCCGGAGAGAGTTTTCTTACTGTTTTGACTGGTGAGCTGCAATGATGGTTACTATGCAACTCAATAACCACAGCAAACTAGGTAGAATTAAAAATGTCTTCACTTGTTGATGGATGTCAGTCACAGCTTAAAAAGCACACTTCACACATGGATACACATCTATGGAATATTCACACATGGATGTGTATCTACGGAATAAAATAATTTTAACGATTACTTCATGAATTACCAGCCAGAATCTCCAAAAGCAGAACAAACCAAAACCACCAACCTTTTGTGCAGAAACCTTCCAGTCTTAAATCCAAATTCTTCAAAAGAGATTTTTAAAGCCGTTGGCTGGTACCTAACTATGTATAATATATGATAAAAGTGTCAAAGAAGCATATATCATGTGCCTTTGCTTTGAGAAGTAAAGCGACATGGCCTTCAGGTTAGTCTTTATTAATAGCTTAGCAGACTTCCTGACTGATTATCCATACTCAAAAAGAATGTTTTCGTAAGAACAAAGAAATGATTTGTTTAATAAATCTGTCTTGGCAGTAGCTTTGAGTCCCCTGGGGAACCTAGAGAAACTTGAAAAATCAAGTTTTTCCTATTTATCAAGAACATGATTTGATCATATAGTAGGAACTGCACCATGAAAAACCAGTAATTATTGTATCTAAACCCGATTTATACAAGAGATATTTTCACAAAGCTGTGTGAGCCTCTGCTACTAGTTTCCTCTCAGTTCCTCTCCTGTGTCTCTATAGCAACCGTATCCCATTAGCAAAAGAACCTCTGTTTCTCTCTGACCTTTCATGACCTCTCCAGAGTTAAACATCTAAGTTCAGGCTCATCTAAACTTTGCTATGATAATCGATAGTCGTGGAGAGTTGGTTTTCTCATCTAAAAGCATTTAAGCACTATACCAAGTAGAATGTTAGGAAAAGTAGTGAGGTATTCTAAAGTCATTAAGAGCACCACAGAAGGACTTTAAAAGGAAAACACAAGCAGAGGCAGACTGATCTCTGAGTTGGAGTCCAGTCTGGTCTATAGAACAAGTTCCGGGACAGCTGCAGACACAGAGAGAAATCCTGTCTTTAAAAAATGGGAAAAGACTATATATAATTTATATTATACCTAAGCGAAAACCCAGATTCTCATAAAGATTAATACTAGAGTTTTCTCTTTCATTGGTAGCTCACAAGTTCATACATTATAATTTTTGATAACAGTGAATTTGCACAATTCTATAATCATCTGATCTTTTATATGTATCTACTTTAGCATTGTGGGGGAAGATGGTGAAGCTAAAGGTGAGAAAATCCACTGAGTTATTTTTATTTAAAACAAAACCTTTTTAAATTAAATTTTTATTTTTTTATATTAATTATATTTTATTCTCTTTGTATCCCAGCTGTAGTCCCCTCCCTCATTCCCTTCCAATCCCACCTTCCCTCCTTCATCTCTTCCCTCACCCCTCTCTAAGTCCACTAATAGGGGAGGTCCTCCTCCCCTTCTATCTGACCCTAGCTTATCAGGTCTCATCAGGACTAGCTGCATTGTCCTCCTCTGTGGCTTGGCAAGGCTGCTCCTCCCTTAGTGGGGGAGAGGGGTTAAAGAGCCAGCCATTGAGTTCATATCAGAGACAGTCCCTGTTCCCCTTACTAGGGTACCCACTTGGATACTGAGCTGCCATGGGCTACATCTGAGCAGGGGTTCTAGGTTATATCAAAACATGGTCCTTGGTTGGAGAATCAGTCTCAGAAAAGACCCCTGTGTCCAGATATATTTGGTCCTTGTGGAGCTCCTGTCCTCTCCAGGTCTTACTAACTCCCACTTCTTTCATATGATTCCCTGCACTCTGCCCAAAGTTTGGTTATGAATCTCAGCATATGCTTTGATACTGCTAGGTATCTAGCAGTATCAAAGACTCTGCTAGGTAGAGTCTTTCAGAGGCCCTCTATGGTAGGCTCCTTTCCTGTTTCTTGTGTTCTCCTTCTTCCAATGTGGATCCCATTTGTTTTTCTGAGTGAGGATTGACCATCTTACCCTGGGTCCTTCTTCTTGTTTATCTTCTTTAGGTGTACACATTTTAGTATGTTTATCCTAGCTTATAGGTCTAGTATCTACTTATAAGTGAGTATATACCGTGTGTGTCTTTCTGCTCCTGGGATACCTCACTAAGGATAATCTTTTCTCAATCCCACCATTTGCCTGCAAATTTCATGATTTCTTTGTTTTTAATTGCTGAGTAGTATTCCATTATGTACATGTACCACAATTTCTGTATCCATTCCTCTGTTGAGGGGCATCTGGGTTGTTTCCAGGTTATTACAAATAAAGCTGCCATGAACATGGTTGAGCAAATGTCCTTGTTGTGTACTTGAGCATCTTTTGGATATATGCCTAGAAGTGGTATGGCTGGATCTTGAGGAAGCACTATTCCTAATTGTCTGAGAAAGCACCAGATTGATTTCCAAAGTGGTTACACAGGTTTACATTCTCACCAGCAATGCAGGAGGGTTCCCTTTTGTCCACAACCTCTCCAGCATGTATTGTCACTTGAGTTTTTGATCTTGGCCATTCTGATGAATCACCAATCAATAAATGGGATCTCATGAAACTGAACAGCTTCTTTAAAGCAAAAGACACTGTTGTCAGAACAAAACGACAGCCTATAGACTGGGAAAGGATCTTCACCAACCCTATATCTGGCAGAAAGCTAATATCCAGAATATATAAAGCACTCAAGAAGTTAGAAAGCAACAAGTCAAGTAATCCAATTAAAAATTGGGGTAGGGAGCAAAACAAAGAATTCTCTGTAGAAGAGTATAGAATGGCAGAGAAACAATTAAAGAAATGCTCAACGTCCTTAGTCATTAGGGAGATGCAAATCAAAAATAAAACCTTTTAAAGAATGCAATCTGATCCTTGCTATTTCAATTTAGTATTGCATCAACATTTTTAAAAGATTTATGTTGTCATGTACATGTGTGTAGGCCTGAGCATATGTATGTGCACTAAGTGTGTCCAGGAGCCAGTGGAGGCCAGAAGAGGCTGTAGGTTCCCCCAGAGTTGTAGTTACAGGTGATTGAGAGTCACCACGTAACATGCTCAGAACCAAATCAAGATCCAAATCCAAAGCAGCAAGTGCTCTTAACTGCTGAGCCATCTCTTTGGGAACGGAATAAAAATTCGTAGAGCAGAGAAATGTGTTTTTGTCTCTTTTTTAGAATTTGAAAATTGTTTTTATTTAAGCAATGGCTGGACAAAACATAAAATAAGTTGGCAGCTGCAACTCCGAAGACTGAACTGAGGTTGTGCTTATGCAATAGGACAAATATATCTGACAGAAAAAAAAATGACTTGTTGAGTGCAGGTTTGTAGCTTTAACTTCACAACACAAACTCACCTTTCTACCTTTGACTGGTACTTTTGTGATTGAGCATCCCCAGGAAGGTATCGCCATTCTTAATGAGCATAAAAATCCCAGTGTTTTTATATAGTATTACACCCTGGGAACAAAACCTAGAGTTAGTGTCAGTCAGTTTTTAAGGCTGATTCTTGGAGTAGGTGAACTAATGCTATCTTTCCTTTCCTCCATCCTCCATGCTGTTCATCCCTTGCTCTTGGCCTTCTTACCTCTTCATGGAATCTTTACAAACATAATCCTAGGGTTTCTTGGGTAGAGTTTTGCATGTGTCATCATGTTTCAACTCTTACATATTAGGGGGGCTTGTGAAAATCAGTTATTTTTCTTTCTCTGCCGAGAAAAACTGTAAGAGTGAAAGGAAAAGACAAATAAAAACTTATGGTAAATTTGATAGTCTTTTTTATACAATGTATTTTCAAGCATGTATTCCCCTCTCCCAAGTCCTCCTAGATTGTCCTCATCTCTCTACACAACTCACTTTATGTCTTTTCTCTGTGTTTCAAAAAGAACAAATATATGTAAATGAAATTCAAAAGTAACAAGCGAAAGATCAGTGAGATAAAACATGCCAAAACAAAGTGAAATGAAACAAAATACCCATAAAACAAAACAAAAGCCACTGAGTTTCTTTGCTGGTGCCCTGCTGCCCCTGGGCATGTGGACTCTCCTGGAGTTTCCATTGCAGAAAACTATTTTTTCCTTTTGGTATCAGCCTATTGATTAGGGGTTGCATGCCCTGTCTACTTCCCCCTCTCAATACTAGGAGGCCATCTGGCTTGAACCTGTGCGATTCTTGGGCATTTTGCTGTAGTCTCTCTGAGCTCATACATGCAGCAATACTGTGGTGTCTGGAAGATGGCATTCCTTAAAGTCATCTATAACCGCTAGCTCTTAAATTTTTTTCTTCCTCTTCTTCTCATGGATCAGTGAAACTTGGGAGGGATTTGATGAAGGCATCCAATTTAAGACCGAGTGCTCCAAAGTTTCTCACACTCTGTACACTGTTGAGGGGTCAGCATATTTTAGCTGGAAGGTTAAATGTTGGATGGGGTCACAAAAAAGATACACATATAGTCACTTCCTGAAGATGAATAATGAAAAGTAAGTTCAAAGAAAAGAAACATTTCAAAGTTGTGTGGTATTAGCCAAGCCCAGTAATGAGTGTGAATGCTGGACAAACTATTCACTCTTAACTCAGATCACATCTTTGGTGCTAATTGAAACACTTTTATTAAAAGACACATTTGCAATTTAGAACTGAAAGGTGAGCTTTTCAAATAATTTTAAATCTAATTTCATTAAAAAACAAATCTTTTCTGGAGTCAAGTGTTGATGAATTCCCTGAGGGAAATACATTAATAAGAATGTTTTAAAATGCCAGGTGTGGTGGTTCACGCCTATAATGACAGCACTCAGGAGGATGAGAAAGGGGATCACTGTGACTCAGAAACCAGCTTCCCAGATCACAGAGTGATCCTATCCAGTACTCTTAGGATAAGCATATTAGAGAATCAACGTGTGGTAAATCCTGCCTGTGCGTATGGGCCCGTTGGGGACTTGGTGCAGAATGTACTGGGCTAACCACCCTGGCTTCTGCCTCTGTGACCCACATTCTCTTTTAGATACAAGATCAGGACTCCATATAAAGCTTGGGGACCTATATCCCCCTCTTAGAGTGAGATCAAACAATGTTTTCTGGGTCTGGGTACTCTTCCTGTCCTCCCAGGTTTTCTCTTTCAGTGAAGGGAAGAAGGGGGTGACTTTAGAGACAAGTCATGCCCTCCCAAGGCCTTGTTGTTTGTTTGGCTTCTGTTTTGTTTTGTTTCAATACACGTTCTCATGTAACCTCTGATAGTCTCAAATTTGCTGTTTAGCAATGTTGGCAACCTTGAATTCCTGATCCTCTTGACTCCTTAAATAGTAGGGTGAGAGTATGTTCTGGTATGATTGGTTTCCAAGAATCAATTGAGACAGGGGTTTCTGCTTCTTTCAGTATTGCTCCAAGGTTGACATGACAGGTATTCAGATTATTAGGGCCAGTGTATATGATACTTTTGTATAGAAGATGCAAAGGCACATTACATATGTGTAATATATATAAAGGAGGTTCCCATGCCTGTGCAGCCGGACTCTGAAAGCACGGTGAAGGGTAGACTCAGAAATAATAATACTGGTTGCCAGACTGTACTTTTGTTCCCACAGGTCACAGTTAAATATGTTATTTATTCAGAGCAAAAGCTCTCAAACTGGCCCAACATGAATGCTGGTTTAACATTTTCCACCTGGGTAGTTTATCCGTTTTATCTGTGATGACATAATACTATGATGTTGAACTTATAAAGCAGATTCAAAGAAGAGATACACGTAAAGTATTTAGAAAAGCACATAACCATTTTTATTGCTCTATGAGAATCATAGGCATTAACATAGAGAATATAGGTAGGTCATTGATTTAATCATCATGCAAATGGATCTCACTTTATACTGTGATGTACATAACATATCTTTTGGTGGTATTTTAGACAAGTTCTTCTCAGTTCTTCAGTTATTGAAAGATAAAGGTGTTACAAAGTCAGAAGAAGCCCAGAGCCTGGCCTGGGGCTCATTTGTAATCCCAGCACTCAAGAGCTGGTGCAGGAGGATCAAGGCTAGTCAGAAGCAAGGGGAGGCACATGGTGCAGAGGCCAGTTGGGGCTGCAAAGCAAGACTCCCTGTTCAAATAACCAAAACAGAACAACAGAGACGGAAAAGCAGAAGTAGGCCAAATTCCAATTTAAAAACAGCAATCTTCTAACACTTCCAGAATATAAACAACCCATTTTGAGTAATTGCTGTGCACACATAATTATTGGCAACACTCTTTTCTGGCTCATGTGGGAGAAGGCACAGAAGCCTCTTATGGACAAGTTAGGGCTGAGAATACTAAGAAGACACTGAACAAGGAATAAATCCTCACAAACACCTCTAGAGAACCATCTGCAGATTGCATACTGCCAATGGAGAAGATGTGAGATGCTATCGTCATCTCTCAAATTGATCCCAGCCCCACCACACACACACAGAAGCTTCTAGATTGAGTGAGTGAAGATTGAACAGAATAGCAACAGAGGAAGTGGGGAGATACCATTGCTCTAAGTTTCTCTACACTTATCTGTATCCCATCTTTGTTTTACTGAAGTCAGAAAGTTAAGGCACTCATACTGGAATACGAATAGATGAAACACATTTATTGATAAATTAAACAAGATACTTAAAGGTATGCTAGTACCACGGTCTTCTTAAAAGCAATATACCTTTATTTCAAGGGGAAGGATTTTGCACAGCACTTCATTTACCATCCATACCTAAATGCTGTTTCAATGAGTAAAACCTAAGGTGCCTCCCAGGAAAGATTGCCCTAGTTCCAGCATTTCTCCAGGACTAATCCAGAGGTCTCATTTTAACCTTGCGTACAAGACAAAGTGTAAGTTTCTCAGACCTGAAAGCAGTTTCATCTTTTCAGTGTTTTCTTCCTTCCTGTCTCTGGGGTCTCTGCCTCCACTGTTTCACCTCTGCAGTCAATGTATCTGTAGGTGCACTCACTGATATATACCTTTCTTCCTGCTGTTTAGGCAGTTTAATTTTGCAAAGTTCTTCTTTTAAAAGTCAGTCTTCCTCGACAACTTTCTATAATTCTTCCACACTAGAATAACAGTTTCTTCCATTATTCTCAGTTTTTCATGTGTTACTCATGTTTAGTGTTTTATATAATTTCATCCCCTTTTTAATTAATATAAACCAGTTTAGGAGAAAAAATATTTTTAGTAACATTTGTTTACAGTATTTCTTGGTGCTGACAGAAGCAACTTAGGAGAGAAAGGGTTTACCTTCAGTCCCAGTTTCCAGTTGTAGTCTGCCTGTCACTGTTGGGAAGTCAAGACAACAGGAACTTGAAGCAGCTGGAAGAGGCCACGGACAAGAACAGAGAGAAAGGGCATGCATGCAGGCCTGTGCTTGGGGCCCTTCTCACCACTCCTCCAGTTCAAGATCTGCTGCCTACAGAATGATGCCAACAGGCTGAGTGGGTTTACCAAGCTCTGTTACCATGATCACGATACCCTTCCCTCCATGAGCATGCCCACATGCTCATGTCTAAGTCAGCAACAACCTAATTAGACACTCCATTTTTGGCATTCGCTCCCCCAGGTGGCTCTGTTTCAGGTTGACCATCAAAACAAAATGTCACATCATATATGTGAAATGGATGAGACACAAAGAACAAACAATAATTTCACAACCAGAACTTGTTTTTCTCCTTTGGACTTGAACATCTGCCCTTCATCTTGAGGCCATTTGGACTGCCATCTGCATGTCTTTGTATTTCTGAACTGTGATGGTCTAATGACACTTTCTTCTTAAAAGCTGCCCGTGGTTATAATTAAAATAATCATTTGACATGAATGAGATAGAGTCCAGACCTTATTTCATGTCTTTCCAGATCTGACTTAGGTTACGAAGAATCCCATGTCATGCTTCCTCTCCTTTTTCTGCCACACCCATACGAAATTTCTATTTCTCTGGGATAGATTTTATTTTTACATAAAAGCTTTACAATTTCTTCTCTCTCTCTCTCTTTTTTCTTTCAATCTTTCATGGCCCAACTATTATATATCAGACTCAAAATAAGACATTACTTCATTCTAGAAGTCATCCCTGATTTCCCCATGAGGTGTACCCACAGACTGGATTAATCCTTTTTTTTCTCTCATTCATTGGTAACAATTATGGATCATGACTTGGCCAGACTATGAATCTGCTACATACCATGTTCTTGATATTTTTTTTTCATATTTATTTACAGGAAGGTAGTTGTGGCTGGTGCTTGCCTAGACAGGCATGTGGAGATATGCATATAGAGGTACAGTGATAACATACAGGAACCCGATCTCCCTTCCACCATCAGAGTGGAACCTGGGAACCCAACTAAGCTGTCAGGCAATTTATCGGCACCATGGTAGGAACTTTAGACCAAGGCAGACATGGCATCAGCATCACTGGCTAAGGCTAACTGTGGTGCGGCCATCTGTAATCCGGCACTCAGGACAATGAAGCACAGGGATCGCTAGTTCTGGCTACATAGTTGAAATTTTGTCACAGGAGAAACAAAGTAGAAGAAAAACCTACAGATTTTATTAAGCCTCAGTGTTTCTTATTCCTACTGGACGTAGGCCAAGTCTCAACAAGTTGCTTTTCTAACTGCTTCCAGGTGACATTAGTGATGATGTTTTAGTGACTGCCCTTGGGAAAACATTTCTTTTTTTTTAATCTTTTTTGTTAAGTTCTTGGTTCAACACCTTCAAAGTGATTAGTTGAGGTACATGGAGAGCATGGCGTGAATTGGCACACAATCAAGGCCAGCTAATCACGTTTTCACATAGTGGTACTTCGGTGGCACGATTGAACCGGCCGCTGAACTGGCCAGGGAAAGCGAACTGGGGACTGTTCAAAGAATGGTGATTGCATTGGATTTTATTAGTACTGTGACACAGGTGCTTTATGAAGTAAACCATAGCAATAATAGAAGAAGTTCGTTATGAAAAACATTCACTATGTATTCAGCTGAAAACAGATTTAGGGCTTCTCTTACATAGCCTCTATGAAGAATGTTTCAGATTTTTTAAATTAAATTTTAATTTTTTATTTTAATTACAGTTTATTCACTTTGTATCCCAGCTGTAGCCCCCTCCCTCATTGCCTCCCAATCCCAGTCTCCCTCCCTCATCTCCTCCTATGTCCCTCTCCAAGTCCACTGATCGGGGAGGTCTTTCTCCCCTTCCATCTGACCCTAACTTATCAGGTCTCATCAGGAATGTTTCAGATTATCTAATTCAGCCCCCTCTATTCTTGGTATTCTCAGGGCTGTTTCTTGACAACTGGTGAGTCAGAAACTACAGCTTCCAATTCTAAGATTTCTGAGGTGGCTTAAAAGAGACAGAAGGCAGGAAAACAGAAGGCCCTGACCTTCGATGGGTGGGACCCTGTTCATTGGAAGACAAGGGGAAGAGGCATCATTTCCCTCGCCTGTGTGGACGAGAACACCTCACACCATGAATGTGGTTGAGAACACCTGTGGGGAAACATGGCAGCAACCTTTGGTAGGGGTGGGAACTACTGAATCCTGTTTCTTCTCACAGTTCTCTTTTCTGGAGTTGCTTTGCCTGTCCTCAAGGATAGCTGGGGGGGGGGGGCGCGGTATAGTCTTGTAGCAGAAAGCTATCATTTCAAAAATCTCAGGAGATATAGAAAAATCAATATTTAGAAGAATGGGGCCACAGGTTCTTTCTTAAGTTGTTTCCTGCTGAGACTAGTCATTGTTGGGGGGGTATAATTCTGTATCTGTTGAAAAGGAAAAGGGTCCCCTGGTCACATAGTAGGAGGGAAGTTTTAATATGATTAGCTGTAATTGACCATGCAATTGCCATCCTGCATTTCTGGAGAGACTTTTGAAAAATAATCTTTTAGCAGATGATTTGGTTACAGAGTAAAACTGAGATTTCCCAGGAAGGTAGAGGGAAGTGGGGGAGTGGAGGTGGGAGAGATGGAGTGATTCTGAGTCAGTGAGAGGAAGTGGGCACAGAGTTGACTCATAGAGACAGTGACTAGTCCCACTCTCAGAACTGTGGCACCAAACTGAGCTAGAACAACAGGAGCTACTGAGCATCAAAGAAGGAAAAACAGGAAAATAGAAGACTAATGTAAAGGATTTTTATCCTGTCTGAGGTAAAGGCTGAAGGTCCCATGCATCCAGAGTTTTCCCACAGTGTCTAAAAGGATTTTTTGCAGATGTATTGGGGAGTAAGTAGAACAAATTGAACTCTTGTAGGATGGGATCCACTGGGAGAGCCCACATGGAACATTTTGTTTGGTTAGTGGGTGAAGTTCAGTAAGTAAAAGACAGGGCAAGGAGGAAAAGAGTGATAAGAGGGAGGATCCCAGAGTGGGAGGGAACCAGAAGCCCACACTTAAGAGGAAACTTGGGGTTAAATTTCTTGGTATATTCCCTGTGTCTAGGACCCCATCTCAAACCAGACAGGATGTATTGGTGTAGAAAAAGCATTGTTTGCAGAGGAGGGCACAAACCCAATCATTAATAGTACTCAGATCTAGTCCCTTAAATTTTGCAGTGCTTCAGCAACCAAGGAATCGAGCTGGTCCTGACAGATGTTAAGCTCATCTGAGATTTCTCTAGGGACTCTACTGAGAGTGAGAGAGGTTAATTGATTCAAAGAAGAATTCAGTCCAGCCGTTTTAATTCTGAGTCCTGAAAACAACTCCAAGAGTCGCAAGAAGAGGGATACATTGGATGACCCATGGCTCATTAGTTACCCAAACTGCTTTCAGGAGTTTGTAGGTGCCAGCCTCTCTAACTGCTTCAAGCTGACATTAGTTGACAATGGAGGGCAGCAGGTAGAGCTCTTCTGATGGGGTCTCTCTAAAGGGCCATAATGAAACTTAACAGATGACAATGATCCAGAACAGAAGTCAGGAGGTAATAACTGTACAACTTTGTGGGGACAAAGAGACAAAGTAACACCAAGTTTAACATAAGTCCATATAAGGCTAAATGTAAAAGTTAACATAACGTTAAATCCAATTGTACAGCTGGCTGGACCATACACCAAAATTCTGTAGGAGAATAAAGTCACTTTTTTTGTTTACATCAGAGTCCTTCAAGGAACAAGCACCTGGAAGTTTTGTAAAAAGAAGTCAGCTAAAGTCAGCATCTAATTGACAACTTAAAAGAGAAATAGAATCCCATTGAGTCATATATATATATATATATATATATATATATATATATATATATATATATATGATTATCTAGCAAAATTCCAAAGATACTGCTTGTATATTCTGAATAACTTCTCAAAGCTATGAGTTTGAGAACAAAGTATCTGGCAGCTTCCTTTAGTTGGGGAACATGTGTGGTTAGGGCATGGATCCTGGAAGTAGCTTTGTCTAAGGGGAAGAATTGAAAGCCAGGATAAAGGACAATTGAAACAGCTTGCAGGTTCCATGACAGTCTGGTGATTAGCGTAGAAGAGGGTTCCTTTTGTCACAGCATCTTCATATATCAGTTTAGGAGACAGTGAAGGCAGAGAGATTGGTAGCATCTTCCCAGTTGAGACTTTTAGAATGTGGATGCAAATGCTGAGATCTTGCACTGGGCAAGAAAATCCATTCCCCCTGTCATGTGAGACATGAAGAGTAATTCATCTTTCGTGTAGCTAAAGAGGGTTTTTTGTTTGTTTGTTTGTTTGGTTGGTTGGTTGGTTTTTTTTTTTGTTTTTTGTTTTTTTTTTTTTTTTTTGGTCTGGTCTGGTAGGAGCAGTTCAGGCCCATAGGGATGGAGGCAGAAGCAGCAGACTTCTGGTAGGTCTTATTTCCCATAGATCCTGATTTTGTGATAAGGCTAGCTTGCAACTCACTCTGTGGGGATTGTTCTATCCAAGGGATGTACTTGGGCCTATGGACATGCTGCCATGCTGGTTTACATAAATTTAACCCAGCTTATTCAAGCATTCAACTTTTCATAACCGGTGCTTTATTTTTTAATATATCTGATTTTGAATTTTATTTTCCGTTAGACAATCTTTAAGCTTACTTTAAACTTGTTTTGAATTACTTGTATTAGGCTTAATTTTAACAACATATATAGAAAACTGAATAATGGGTCTCTCCCTCCAAACCTGTCTTTGTAAATAAATTACGTATGTACTTAGCATGACTACAAATGTAGTTCTGAGGCACATTTTATCATTTATAAGGTGACTGATCATTAACTTGTATATCTTAATTATATATAATAGTTTATTATAAGTTAATAGCTTTTATAAGATTAAAATTTCATAATTTTATCACTGTTAGATTTGGGCCTTAAAAATTATATTCTTAAAAACTATATTTTTAAAACAAGATCCTTTAGAGTCAAAATAAACTTTAAACCATAAATACAGTCCACAGAGAGATTGGGAAGCTCATTTTTCTGATCCTTTTTAAGTGGGCCTTAATAAAATATCAGTTTCTTTTATATGACTCAGTTTCTCCAAATAGCTAACAAAGACTTTAGTGATTAGACATATACCTGTAAGTCAGTTTCTGCTAGCCTAAATAAAGCATCATAATCTTAGGAATTTATAAACTTTAATCATGAAACATTATGTTCTTAAGCCCTATTTTCTATAAACCTTGTTCATGGTTTTGTCCTCATCTGTTATTTTTTACTCTCAGAACAGAAATCATCACACAAAAATCTATACTTATCCAAAATATCTAGGAAGCCTGGCATTGCCTTCTTAATCCAGGAAAAAAGAAAATAAAACAAACCATTCTGGTATCTTGATGTTGCCTCCTTAGTCTATTAAAAAAGAGATAGGATGAGTGGTCAAGTCACATGACTGCTTTCATCTTGATGAGTTAAAATGGTGACCAACGACCTGGTTGCTTCTGTCTTGCTGAGGTCATTCATCAAGATGGTAGAAAGCCACATGATTGTTATTTACTGAGAGGTGAGCCCAGCACCCTGGCGAGGGGATCCTGTGGAGCACACGTGTTTCATTTTTGTTTTTTTCCTTCAGAAAACATCGTAAGCAAGAGTTGAATCCAAGTGATCTATGAAAGGACTGAAATCAGCACAAGATACCTGAAGACCAAGTTCTTAGTGCAAAGGAGATTTGCCCCAGAGGGACAAAGGGCAGGGAATAAGAGACAAAGACAGGAGATAGAGGACAAGGGAGAAGAGGAAAGGAAAGGGGAGACGGGAGAAAGGATATTTGCCCTGGAAGAACAAAGGACTGCCTCTGGACAGAAAGGAAACAGAGGTGGCCTGTAGGCAAACAGCAGTTAATAAAGGGAGAAAGGAACCCCTGTGTTAGGATGACTCGTCTGGTTTTGATTGGGGGTGTTAACTAGGGTAGCCGAAAAGAGGGCTTTTGATTACTGGACTTCATTGAATTGATAGATGGACATTGGTGGTCAGCCTCGAGAGGGGACTGCGCCAAATAAGGAAATGGACCTTGGTGGCTAACTCTAGGAATGCAATATAATGGTTTAGCAAGGTACAGGGAATGAGGGAGAAAGATAAAAGTCAAAACATGTCAGTAAGTTGTTTGCCATGCTCTTGGCCTGCCTGCTAGAGCCCTTCAACATATATGGTATGCTGTAGCAAATTACAATTACTTATACATAGAGTTTTAACTATTAATCCTTTTTGTAACAGATTTTAAGCTAACCTTTTCCTGCTTCACAGCCTTTTAAACTATACCACCCAATTTTATATAGATCCTGAGATCTTTAAAGTTTTCACTTCAGCAAAAGCTCTAAAGATATCCAAAACCTTGAACATTTTAGTAAACACAACCAAAGTCTTAGTTAGGGTTTCTAGTGCTGTGAAGGGACACTGTGACCATGGCAACTTTGAAACCATAAAAAAATCATTTAGTTGGGGACGGCTTATAGTTTGAGAGGTTCAGTGGCAGGAAGCATGGCAGCAGGCAGACATGGGGCTGGAGAAGGAGGTGAGAATTCTACATCTTGATCTGCAGGCAATAGGAAGAGACAATGAGCCACTAAGCCTGGCTTAAGCTTCTGAAACCTCAAAGCCTTCACCCAGTGACCCACTTCCTCCAATAGGATCATACCTATTTCAACAAGGCCAATGGTACCTCCTACTAGTGCTGTTCCTTATGGTTCTATGGGGACATTTTTATTCAAACCACCACAATGGAGGAGGGGAGAGTGTTCAGAGACCTAAAAAGACATATCCAAGCTTTGAGGGACAGAAACAAAGGCATACAGCAAAAGACTGCTAGTTTGTCTCCGTTAGGAACTCTAAGAACACAAGTTTAGATGCCCAGTAGAGGGAGCAGGCATTCCAGCTCTGGGAAGAGTTGCAAGCCACAGCTGAGTGGGAGGGATGAGAGAGAGTAAGTGAACTGGGAGTTTTATATATAAGGGAGAGGCCTCAGACCACCCATACCATTCTTTTTTATGGAGTTATCTAAATCCAGTTTAGGTGTTAAGGTCAAAATCTCCAAATTTTTATTTTCCAGTGCATACTAAGGCCAGATTTGTATTGAAAAGCAAAAGATATTTGCTGGTTTTAATTCTCCTAATCAGAGCTTCTTCTAATCAGCCAGAAAACATGCATAATTTGGAATTTGTGATGTGTGCGGAACCACGGTAAAAAACAGGCTAGTATCCAGCTACTCAGAATGTCCCCTAACTTTAGTATTGACCAAATGCGCCTGGAAAGTAGGTTAGGTGGCTCTCCAAATGCTATGATTCCTGAGTCAAGAAACTGCAGGGCCAGTGAAAGGCTCTGGGGCATTCCATTGTTGAGTGGCAAGCTAGTGGAAAATTTCTGGGATTCTTGGCCAACTTTTCTCACAGCCAGTGGAAAGTCCCCAGTGCCTTCAACTGAGGAAATCTCAAGTCTAGATGGAAGGGTCTCTTGTGAGCCCCCAGACCTAACCAGGATAACTTGGAGTTAGATCCTATGAATTACTTTGTCTAGGCATTTTGAGGTATGTTGCATGTGTGTTCTTCTTGAATGGAGCTTATCCTCCTACCTAGATAGTCAAACTGTGTCACTGGAGAAAAGTGAAAGGAGAGAAGGGTGGAGATAGACAGTGAACAGAAATGGCTGCCTAAAAGAAAAGCATGGCATGGCCAGACCAAGAGCCAATGAACATAGAAGAACCAGGGAGCTTTGCCCCTTGGAGGATCTGAGCAGCTAGTGGCCTATGATTTTCCATCCAGAGTTTTAGCACCATATGTTAGATTTCTGAGGTGGCTTAAAAGAGGAAGAAGACAGAAAAATAGGTGAGACTATGTTCACTGGCAGACAAGGCAAAGAGCAGAATTTCACCCACATGAGTGGTTGAGAATACCCACGGGGAGAAGATGGCTATAACGCTTTGTAGGGGCAAAAAGGACTGCAGTATCATTCCCCCTGTAGTCCCTCCCTTCCTTGTCTGGCTTCAAGGAAAGGTGGGAGATGTAGTCTTTTATCAGGAAACTATCATTATATAAGCAACCTTCTTTAAAGAATTACAAGGACCATGCATGGAGATAACCTAGAACCCCTGCACAGATGTAGCCCAAGGCAGCTCCGTCTCCAAGTGGGATCCCTAGTAAGGGAAACAGGGGCTGTCTCTGGCATGAACTCAATGGCTGGCTCTTTGATCACCTCCCCACGAGGGGAAGCAGCCTGACCAGGCCACAGAAGAAGACAATGTAGCCAGTCATCAAGTGACCTGATAGGCTAGAGTCAGATGGAGAGAGGGGGAGAGAGGGGAGGAGGACCTCCACTATCAGTGGACTTGGAGAGGGACACGGGGGGGGGGGGGGGGAGAAGAGGAAGGGGATGAAGGAGGGGCTACAGCTGGGATATAAAGTGAATAAATTGTAATAAATTAAAAGAATAAAGAAATAATTGCAAGTGAATAGCAACATGGACGGCCCATTGACCTCCGAGGTTTCAGTTTCACCCTGAATAAAAACAGTTACAGCCATATATTCCCCCCACCTTCTGTGCAAAAAATGGAAGCCTTCATTTATCCCTGCATAGTGTAAGAAGTCTTCGTATGAAGGATTTAACTTTCAGTTCTTTGTATTCACACAAAGCTTCCTGTTTTGAGAAGGTGTTTCTGCTTCTTTTGTCTCTTTCTCCTCCCATTCTTCTCTTTGCCTTTAGAAGTTAGAATTTTATATTTACTTGTTTGTTCGGCAAATATTTTTCACCCTCTGCCAAGTGGTAAACATTTTCATCATAGAGGTGATGCTGCACTAAGAAAAAAATCCATGCTTCCTAAAGGCCAAAACATTGCATTTTCCACCACGTAGTTATTGCCTTCCCCTCTCCCTTATCTTATTTGAGCCTCTGGTGGTATGAGAGGTATCTAAATGAACTTTGATTCTGTAGCTCAATATCTAGTAGCGTATAGTAGGTAGTCATGTGTGAATAATTATGACCTATTTACACAGGTCATTGTTATAGCAGAGTAAGAAATGGAAGTGATCACCAATGATTGTAGAGTCCTGATCCATATCATGGGTACTAGGTAATATTCTGTGAGTTAGTGTGTGCTGGAATTTCAATTTCAACCAGCCCATCAAATACGGAAGGCTTTACATAACAATCCGGACTCCAAGCTTGTGTTGGAAAAATCCCACATTCCTGAGGCTCCCAGGCCACCTGCTCCTTGAGATGGAGAAATCTTCTCATCTCCCCTCCCTTCCCCCCCACCCCAGCTTCCCATTGAATCCTATGAGCATTTGTTGGAAAGGGGTATGTGCTGAGAGGATGAAGTTATGTAAATTCTACAGGAATTCACTGGGAATGGCTTGGTGAGTCATTGCAACGTAAACAAGAAAGGAAACAATAATGTCATCTTTAGCGATGGAGAATGCTAATAGGCACTTGCCTACCTATGAGCTCTATAGCATGTTGAGTCATTGATCTGTGTTTTGTCTGAGTTGTTTTTCTGCATTTCACAGTACACGGCTAATTACTAGGGACGTTCTACTGTGATTTCCATCTCTGTTTTCAGTGAAATTGTATCAGAATCTGTCTGACTTGATAACTCTTCCTTCTTTCGGAACTTGTTTATTTGTCTTGGTTTTATCATATGAGGTTAGGGTACTCAAAAACAGAATGAGCTAAAAAGCTATCATTTGCCAAACTCATAATGTTCTTGCTTTGTTTCAGTTATCCTTAAAAAGAAGAGGAAGTAAAGATTTACCAAAATCTGAGAAAAAGGCTCAGCAGACGCCCACAGAGGTATGTCAAAATAAAAATTTAAAGCGCACAACAAGCACCTCCAAATGTACATGTTAATAAGCTACAATTATAGTTACACATAATGGTTAACTAGGCTTATGCGAAATACACCAATTATGCATATCAATTATGCAGCTGTAGGCTCAGGTGGTAAAGTGTGTTCAAAACAGTTGCTTAGAAAACTGGCTTTAGCATCCCTGTCATGAGCTTTTACACAGTGAGCCCATAGCAACGCGTCACTGGTGCTTTCTGTGTTGCTTTATTTGAAAACTGTACCAGAGTGCTAATCTCATTCTTTCATAATTAATGAAACCAGTGAAATGACTGCTCCTACAGCATCTGCAGCATCAAGAAAAGAATGTTGCAGGAAGAGCTCATATAAGGGAGAGAGAGACTGATGATGATGATGCCATTCTTGGGACCAGTGACTGGGGAGACAAAAGGAAGGAAAGGAAGCACTAAAAATGAAGCTTAAAAAGTAAACTTAACATGGGCTCAAGAGCAAGAAAGTAATGGATGAAGGATAAACTAGTATTGATGCAGTCGAGGGCTCATCATCAGATTCATTCTCTCTGCCAGGTAATCAATTAAAGGGCAGGAAAAGTATAGAGTGCAGCAGGTGGCAGAGGTGATACTTCAAGTACCAAAGAAAATCGGCAGTTGAGGAAAGGTGTTTATTGGGGAAGAGCGCAGAAGCATGCATGCAGCAGACACCCAGAGAAAGGACCCTCTGCAAAACGCAGGAGAAACTTGAAAAGCTGAAAGATCCAATTTCCTCCTGACTCAGGCGTAAAATCCTTTGAAGAATTTTTTTCTCCCTTGATATAGGGTTGCTTATTGGCCCACAGCTGTGCTGATCTGGCTGTGAAATTGCTCATAGAGACAAAGGCCAACAGGGTGTTTTAAGCTTCCTGGCTTTTATCTCAAGTCAGGAGGGTAAGGAAGAAGCAGGCCATCTTGGAAACTTGCCACCTTTATTTCTTAGCATGGTTCTTCATCCCTGACTGCCTAGCAGGGAGTCTGTCTAACTCCTAGTCTATTAGCTTACATAACTTCTCTCATCTGTGGAACACTGATTTAATTTAATTGCATAATTATGTGACATGAAAGAAAAAAAGCAAACTGTTGATGGAGGAAGGGGCCACGAAGAAAGAGAAATGGAGAGATGAGGAGATCAACTATGATCAAAGTACTATGATATGTAAGGATGACAATGTCATAATGAAACTCATTATTTTGTACCCTAACTAAAAAAACAATTTTAAAAAAGTTAGAAATAAAAACTTGCTCTCATACTACAGTGAGCTAATGTCTGTGTTAGGTTGTAAAACAGAAAAGTTAATAAATATTTCAGACAGAAGTGGCATCCTGATGCTTCCAACACACTTAGCTTGACTTAAGAGTGAAGGTTGGAATGTATAGTACAAATGCATATATTTTTACAATTATTATCGAAAGCTTTATCTTTAATTTTAAGTAGAATAACGATGTTTGCATAACACTTTGGTACAAGTTATCGAAAGCCTTTCCTTAAAGAATAGCATTTTAATGTATTTTTTTTCCTGATTTACTATCTCTTTCTATCCTGTTCTTGGTGGTTTTCTTCCTGATACTTACAGGAGAACATAATTTCAGATGCCCATACTAAGGTGGTAAAATCCCTATCTCTGTGTGTAAGTCTGTGTCTGCCCTGACATTAGCTGCCTCACTCCAAGTGCTCTGTTGTGGATCGGTTCACAGACTGCCACAAATCCTCCTCCTCCCTGTCTTCAGCGATTAGAATATGCCATATACTTCCCATCTTAAAATCATGAGTCAGGCTTAACCAGAAATTTATCTTTGAAACTTTGGTTTTTCATATATTACAATTATTTTGTCAAAGTGGATTTATCTCAGGAATCCCTACGATTGTTCCTGGTTGAATAGACATCATATCTTTCATCACTTTTCAGGACGACATGGTACCTTACAAAAGTCAAGGTGCCTCACGTCCACTAACTTTTGATGTCTGGATATTAACTTTCTGGGAAATATATAAGTGTACTTCTGTGGTTTTGTGGCTTCTGCTATCATTTCCAACACACTGATTTTCAGACTGTACTATCACCTTCTAAAAACCTATCTTAGCAAGTTGATTGGGACTCTCTTGGGTGAAAGCTGACAGGTAAAAGTATTCCATTTTTATACAATTATAAAATGACTTAGCTGTTAAGTCAAGGTTTAAGACTATTGATCCACATACTTACATTATGACAAGCAGCCCATTTTTGTATAATTCTTGTTGTGAATTGATTTGTCCTATTTAGGGACCTTTGTAAACATGGACACCCCTTTCCACTTTGAATGATCTCTATGTAGTTTCCAACATTTGGCATGCTCAGCACGTACTTTCAAATAATATCACTTTATTTTCTAGGTTAATTAGAAAATTGTCAGCATGCTTTTTATTGGAATGTACAGTCATGGCAATGTCATGTGACCTAACCTCCTGTCATCTGTATAAATTTTGTATTATTTTATGAATTACTTTATGTTCTTTGATTTATTTCTTGTACCATCCGCCAGCAACAGACTGGCTCTCTTTACTGAAAGTCATACTGAAGGAAATTTGAGAGCAGTCATGTTTGAGTATGGTTACCCATGCAGAAATCACTGCTATCTGCTGTCGACAGGACTTTTGATAAGCTACTCATTCTTTCAGGTACTCCTCTTTAATATATGTCAGAACTTGGTTGAGAATTACTGAGCACTTAAATAAGTCAATCTATGTAATTGATTAGAATGCAAATTAGCTTCTAGCATTAGCCTTTCAGGTCAAAGCCAAACTCAGCTTGCATGTTGGTAGCCCCTGTTGTCTTCATGTTTCCTCCCTCTTCCTCCTTCATTGTTGTTATCTTCCTATGAGTCATCAAAATGATCAGAAATCACAATTTGTTTCACACCTTACAGAATCTTGAGTTTTCTTGCCTCCTTTTTATATAGAAAAGTGGAGCAAATATTTTGCTACTCAATTACACTGGGCAGAGCAAATTTCTGTGAGACATTCTTTTTTTTCCAACAGTCACTCATGGTGTTTTTATGCCCAGTTTTAAGTGCAACTTATAAGCAGATTATAAGATCAGAAAGCACATTGGCATTAGAGTTTGTCACCCGTCAGATTTGCATGAGCTGGCACACTTTGCTTCTTAAGAAGACTTAACCTCTAATAAGCAAATGAATTCCTGTGCCCACCTCCTCTTACTGCATCTCCTGTAAAATGATTTTGTCACATGAAGGATATTTCCAAGACTTAAGTATGCTTTTCTTCTTTCAGGTGTCAGAGCTGGTCTGCATACAAATCAGGCATTATTCTATATTTGGTTTGCTTGGCACAGCAGAGTGCAAAATTGTTCTGCTCCATTCTGCAGTTTGTATCACACCCACTGTTGTCCTAATTAGATTAAAACCACACCACACCATGTGCCAATATAAGAAAGGGTTTTCTGTGATAGAAAATAAGGTTTTCTGCAATATAGGTGACTCTACCTACCTACCGGGTCTTATCTAATTGCACTTTCCAGTAAAACTTAGCCGATGTGAAAGCACATTTGATATTGACTAGATATGCTTTCTGATTTTTAGCCAACATGACTTGCCAAATCTTTGAGCATTTCTTATTCTCATGCCCTTGTTTTCTTCTCTTGTTTGTTTGCCTCTATAACTATTACAGTAGCTTCAGCCATCACATCGAGGAATCTTGTTCTTACATCTTTCAATCAAATACAAGCTTTCCATAAATGTTCATCATCTTAGCCCTGAAATTCCATGTGCCTGTTGCTAGATGTTTATACACTCTCCATTCGTGGCTGTTCCACAAAGACATTATAACTACCTAAGCCCATATTCTTCACCCAGGATTTGTTCCTCTTTGTTCTACCTGTCCCTGAAGTCATCAGTAGAATCTACTAAGACCCTTATCATTCAGAACTTTGGGGTTATTTTTTTAGTCTTGGTTGCTATCATCTTAAACACTGTAAGGCATACTTGATCTCAAGATTCTCTTGCATGGTTGCTTCTCTCTTCTCTTGCAGAATGGATTCCCACATGGGAGCTCTCTGTGGTATATCCTTTCAGTCTTCACTCTGTGCATCACTGAAAATAGCTTTACCTCAGTTCTCTCTGCTCCCTTCCATGCTCAATCATGGCTTCTTGGGGAGAGAAGTGGGGCAGCACATCCTAGTTCTTCAACTTTATCCTGCTGCCCTAGTTTCTTATTTGTGCTTCTGTTCTAGAAGCAGCTCAAATAGTCACACTTTTTCAATCAGCCTGAATGCAGACTCTGTTCTGCCACCCACCAACCTGTGTTCTGCTGTGATAAGCCTTCTCATCTGTACAGAAGCAGAAGTTCCAGCTGCTCTTGTGACTGGAGTGAGGCGAGGCTCTAAAGGGAGAAGGAATGTGGTGTTCAGCCCCTGCCCTGCCAGCAGCTCTCCAACCCTTCCTGCTCCCACTAGGCGTTAGGAGGGCAAGAGAACTGTATCTTTTCACCATTGTTTCCTGAGCCTCTCTAGCAGAAACCATACTTCCTAGTTCTTTATCAGAATGCATGCTGAGCACCAGAGACTCATAAATCTCAGTAAAGAAGGGATGTTTATTTCAATCTTAAAAAGAAGGACTAGGTATGTTGTTTTCTGGTAGAATGCTTGAATAACACGTGGCATGCTCTGGATTCCATCCCCTACACTGCAGGAAAAAAAAAAACACTATCTATCTATCTATCTATCTATCTATCTATCTATCTATCTATTCATCTATCTATCCATCTATCTATCTATCTCTGCCTATCTGCCTGTCTACCAATCTATCTGTTCATCTAAACAAGGAAACCAACATGAATTTTGAGAAATTGTCATTGGAATAAATATCCTTGGACATTGCATTAGTTATTTTTCTATTCTTGTGCTAAAATACAATGGCCAAGGCAACTTATATAAGAAAACATTTGATTGAGCTTTCAGTTTTCGAAGGTTAGAGTTCATGAGGGCAGGGCAAAGGTGTGGAACTGGGAGCAGCTGTGAGCTCACATCTCCGTCCACAAACAGAAGGCAGAGAGAGTGCATTGGAAATCCCCTAGTCTTTTGAAACCTCAAAGCTGACTCCCAGTGACCTACCTCTTCTAACAAGGCTACACCTCCTAATCCTTCCCAAATAGTTCTATCTCTGGGACCCACTTTTGAGCCCATGGGCCCATTCTTGAAACCACCGCAGATGTAATAAGAACTTCTGTGGAAGTTCTTAAGAGAGGTTTCTATTTCTTGTTCAGTCCTTCGATTTAGAATGTGTGAGAGGACCTTCACCAGGTCTACTCCACTGCTGGTTTTTGTTTTTGTTTTCCCAGCAGGCAGAGCCAATTCTATCCGTGTTAGCAGATGGCAGGTCATCCTCTTTCAAAAGCAGTGCAAATGAAGTGACTGCCTGTTTCCCTTTAAATGGATCATTCCTCCCTTCTTGATCAGCTCTCAAACAATTCTCCTTCCATAACAATGGAGGGAAGCTTGGTTTTTGACAGTGCTCTGGAGCCATAGTTACAGAGAGAAGTGAAGTCATCCATCACTTTTCTTCTCTCCCGCTGTGTACCCTTCAGCAACACCCAGCACCGATAAACTAGGGAGTTTGATACCTTCATTCTGACTAGTAAATCGAATCATCTTTGTGAAGCGCTGAGGAGCACCTGCTTCACACACTCAATAAATGATAGCGAGAGAGTACAAAGTAACTGCATGTTCCTTAGAGGAAACAAGTTTTATGTTTAGGGCAGTTTCCTGAGAATTCCAAGTAAAAGAACACTGCTAGCTCACATACTGATCCCTGGATAGCGATGACCAAAATTTCTCACTTTTCCTGTCCTCTTTCCTTTTGCTTTCCGGAACACACTACCTTGCTTTTAATTGGGCAAAGACTGTAAGTGATGGGGAGAAAACACACCTCTCTCTATGTGACATTAAGCGGTGATTCCAAGGGAAAGAAATTAATCTTTGCAGAGGTCGGTTGTTTTTCTCTATTAGCATAGAAATGACTTTCTCTCCTTTCCCCACTTTTCCCCTAACGAGGAGGACAATGAGGATCTGAAGTGCCAGCTGCAGTTCGTTAAGGAGGAAGCTGCCCTGATGAGAAAGAAAATGGCCAAGATTGACAAAGAAAAGGACAGATTTGAACACGAACTCCAGAAGTACCGATCCTTCTACGGGGATCTGGACAGTCCTCTACCCAAAGGAGAAGCGGGGGGACCGCCCAGCACCAGGGAGGCCGAGCTCAAGCTGCGGCTGCGGCTGGTGGAGGAAGAGGCCAACATCCTGGGCAGGAAGATCGTGGAGCTGGAGGTGGAGAACCGAGGCCTGAAGGCGGAGCTGGACGACCTGCGGGGCGACGATTTCAACGGCTCGGCCAACCCCCTCATGAGGGAGCAGAGCGAGTCCCTGTCGGAGCTGCGGCAGCACCTGCAGCTGGTGGAAGACGAGACGGAGCTGCTGCGGAGGAACGTGGCCGACCTGGAGGAGCAGAACAAGCGCATCACCGCGGAGCTCAACAAATACAAGTACAAGTCCAGCGGCCACGACAGCTCGCGGCACCACGACAGCGCCAAGACCGAGGCCCTGCAGGAGGAGCTGAAGGCGGCGCGCCTGCAGATCAACGAGCTGAGCGGCAAGGTCATGCAGCTGCAGTACGAGAACCGCGTGCTCATGTCCAATATGCAGCGCTACGACCTGGCCTCGCACCTGGGCATCCGCGGCAGCCCCCGGGACAGCGACGCCGAGAGCGACGCGGGCAAGAAGGAGAGCGACGACGACTCCCGGCCCCCTCACCGCAAGCGCGAAGGGCCGATTGGAGGCGAGAGCGACTCGGAGGAGGTGCGGAACATCCGCTCCCTCACGCCCACCCGCTCCTTCTACCCCGCCCCCGGCCCCTGGCCCAAGAGCTTCTCCGATCGGCAGCAGATGAAGGACATCCGCTCGGAGGCCGAGCGCCTGGGAAAGACCATCGATCGGCTCATCGCAGACACGAGCACCATCATCACCGAGGCGCGCATCTACGTGGCCAACGGGGACCTGTTTGGACTGATGGATGAGGAGGACGACGGCAGCCGCATCCGGGAGCACGAGCTGCTGTACCGCATCAACGCGCAGATGAAGGCCTTCCGCAAGGAGCTGCAGACCTTCATCGACCGCCTGGAGGTGCCCAAGTCCGCGGATGACCGCGGCGCCGAGGAGCCCATATCCGTGAGTCAGGTACAGTTCTGCCTTTTGCGAGCTGTGGCGATGGCGAGGCTGGCCCACGGAGCTGCGGTCCCCTGTGGGGCGTCTCCAACCCCGACTTCCACATCCCACCTTAGGGAAACCCCCTCTCACAGCCTCGTTGGGCTTCAGAGCCCCGAAAGGCACCTGGATTTTCACACTGTGTTCCACCAGGCAGAGGTACCCGGAGCTGGTCAGATCATTAATGATTATTCATTCCTGTTCTATTTGAAGGGGAAATTTAACTCTGACACAATCAGATTTTGTGTAATGACTGATGGCTTTTTAACACACATTATCACTTTAAAAGGTCAACCTTTTTTTTTTTTTCTTCCAGTATTTCCCTAACAGGTTGGCTGGGATAAAGGTCCTGAATAGGAACCCTCATGTGTTTATTTGAGGTTTGTGAAGGTCCAAATTGAGCTTAGAGTTATTAAAAAAAAAAAAAAAAAAAAAAAAAAAAAAAAAACACTAAATAAACCAGGGGTAGAGGCGCACACCTTTATTCCTAGCACTTCAGAAAAGTAGTAGAAGCAGGTGGGTCTCTGTGATTACAGGCCGCCACGGCTACATAGTGAGACCCTAACTAAAAATGTTTTTTAAATAAACAACATCGATCCATACTTCTGATAAATGCACAAACTGCTGCCGCTTTACCTAAGTTCAAGTAACATGGTGGTTATTTCTGGTTAAAAAAAAAAAAAATACCATCAGTTCAGCAGGGAAGGAGATCCAAAGCGAGAAGGTTGTAGCACAATAATACTAATTCAGACAAATAATGACAAATATTCCAGCACAGGGGATAGCCACATTTCCCTCCCGACTTGTAGAGGCACAGCGGAGGAATTGGACTCAGCTGCTTTGGCCAGGTATGGCGGCCACTGAAAGACCAATGCGTTTCACCCGAGTTAACCACATAAAAGACCTTTATGGAACAAAACAGGCAGTACCGGCCCTTGCGGCAGCCTGATGTGCTGTATCCATTGGAGAAGCCACCGAAGTACAACAGCATGCATGGCTTTGAACACACTGGGGACACCCATGTTTAAGATCCAGTTTACGCGCGAGAGCATGGCGTTAGATGAATTGCCTGTTGACCACAGCTGGAGGAACTGCAGTCCCATCGCTTATCTTGCATGTTGCTGTGCTTTGCTGGCGGGTGGGGGGTGGGCAGGAGGTGGGGGTGTTTATGATGGAAGCCGTTGGCTTTCATGATGTTAAATTTTACCCCTTTCTATTTAGTATGTTTTGGTGCTGGAGTTGGGTTTTTGGTTTTGTAGGTTTTTGAAAAGCAAGCATGTGGTGTATTCAGCTACACTCTTCAGGGTGGGGTGTATACATATATCAGAGTGAGATATATTGCTGTTTATATCAAAGTACTGGAAGATTTTGCAAAAATGGGGGGATGTCTTTATTTTAGGTTTAATCACTGCTTTGATGACTTGATAAAAGTTTATATGGTTATTAACTGGCTCTTTTCTTTGTCTCCGAATTTGCCTCCCCAGATGTTCCAGCCTATCATTTTACTTATTCTCATCCTTGTCTTATTTTCATCACTTTCTTACACAACAATATTTAAACTTGTCTTCCTTTTTACACTGTTTTTTGTACTGTAAATCTTTCATCATTTACCATTCATTGTAGTGTTTTCAGTTGTTTTATTTTGTCCGCCCTTCAAGACAAGACATAAAAGAAGTATCATTTCTGTAGTAACCGATGCTGTAAAAAAACACTGAAGACTGCACATCTCTGTAAAAAGACACAACTCATCTTACACTGTCAAACTCAATAGAAAACTCCCGCAACCAAAGTATTTCAGGTAAGGAAAAGCCAATGTAGCTGATTTTGGTGTAACTCGTATATTTTGCCTCTTTCTTCTATATCTTTATTCTGCACTCTTAGTTCATAATTGACTACAAAAATGGACTAAGTCTTGTAATTATTCCCTAGGAAACAAGTATGAATTTAAACCTGGAAAAGTTTAAGTTGGTTGCATTTTCAGAAATCTTGTGGAGACAATTAAGTGTGAGTCAATGTAAATGGCTGATAAATTATCTCTATTATAAATTATGTTGATTTATGAGTACATCGTTTCCTGTGTTACAGCAACAGGACAATGTCTCATGTCCAATAAGTATCTGTAAAAACTATGTTAAATGATGAAATGTAGCTCTCTTGGATTGGAAAGTAAATAATATGCTCTGACACTGACGCGTTCTGTCTCCAGAGATAAGTTTGGAAGCACAAGTCTAAATTGACCTTTTAGTTCAATAAGAAACTGAATAGTCCCCTTCCTATTGAATTTGTCCCACTGTCCACTAAATCAACTTTACCTCCAGTTATGTTTTATACATAAAGCTGTGTGTTGCTGGCTGGCCTTGCTACTCAGAGTGCCTTCTTTTCTGTGATAAACTACCACTCAAAACTGCCTTCACAGCAGGAAATATGCTAGAAATACAGAATGAGAAACAGCCAGAGAAGGGAAATAAATACAGTATCCAGAATTTCCTTGAGTTACCATGCAAACCCAGGAGCAAAGTTCCAGTGGGAGCTACTCTGTAGCCCTTACTTTGGTGGACCATAGCACCCCTATTTTGTTGTATATTCACACACACACACACACACACACACACCACATATTACACATACTACATATAACACAAACCATATAACACACACACCACACACACTACACATGCACAGAACATTCATACATACATACACATACATACATACCTTTTGACCTTCATAAGTACATGTACCTACAGACTCATGTGCATACAGTACCTATGCATATACACATACACACCACATACAGGAAAAAGACCCTGTAATCACTAATTCAATTTCTCAAAACCAACAAAACCAAAGAAGACAAAAGGGACACCAATGTAACAGGAAGGAGAACCAAAATGAATAAAATGGGGGTCCAGTCTTGCACACTCACAGATAAGAACCCAGATCGTCTCCTTCTTTCAGGGGTAACCTCAGTGAACACTCCATACTCACATACACACAGAACATGAACACCACGCCCCGCTCAACCAACCTGTGCTTGCACACGTGCACGTGCGCGCACACACACACACACACACACACACACTTAAATTTAGAAAGATTTACAGTAGTTGAAAAGTTCAATTTAATTGCTCTTAGTGTTCATTATCTTTTCTTTGCTTGAGATATTTTTTGCTTTGTTTATTTTGTAGTAATCATTTCTGTAGGAGGGGAAAAAGTACTGAGTGATGAATGGTTTACCAGCAGTTGGAATGAGTCAATAAATAGATTTTTGTTTGATTGGATGTTTTCCCTTTGGTTTTTCAGTGTTATTAATGGAACTCAGGATCTTACGTATGCCAGGCAAATACTCTTCCATAGAACTATATGTCTAGCCATATTTGACTTTTAATCTTGAAATTCAAAATGTCAAATGAGGATTAGGTGAGCTTTCAGGAGAAAAAAAGAAAGAAAGGAGAGAAGTTCTGTGCTTGGTCAAATTGGTGGCCCAAGCCTGCAATCAAAGCAGTTTGGAGACTAAGGCAGAAATCATGGCAAGGTTGAAGCCAGCTTGGTTTACAGTTTGAGACTTGGACTCAAAACCAATCAGGCATGCAACAGCAACAACAACACGTGTGTGTGCGTGCGTGTACGCGCACGCGCGCACACACACACACACCTTAAAAACACAAATCTATCTGCTAGATTTTTGATGCTTTTCTGAGCCACAGCCTCAGTAAAACTGAGCATAAATGTTTAAGGGTTGAAATTGAAATTTGCCTGAAATGTCTATGGTACTTAGAGCCAGAGACTCCCCGATGCAAAATGGTGCTTTTCAGCTACCTGTGGAGCCTCTGGAAATACATGGCAGTTGCTTCATGCTGCCACAATGACTGGGAAGTTCTCTACAGTACTGGCGCCATTTTTAAAAATCAGGGCTGGAGAGAAGGCTTAAAGCATTCAATGCTCTTGCAGAGAGCCTAGGTCCTCTTCCCATCACCCAAATAGCTTCTCACAACTGTCTGTATGGAATTCCATATCCAAGGGACCCAAATGCCCTATTCTGGCTTCTACCAGCACTGGCATGTGGGCAAACACTCAATGTACATAAATACACATAAAAAATAAAATTAAAATTTCAGGAAAAAAAAAACTCAGTTCACTAATTCAGTTTCTCAAAACCAACAAAATCAAAGAAGACAAAAGGAACACTAGTGTAACAGGAAGAGGAACCAAGATGGATAAAATGGAGGTCCAGTCATGCACTCTCACAGATAAGCAGATGTGCACAGTGAACCAAACCCTCACAGTGATCCAGTAACAACAAAATCTGTGGGCTTCCTTAAAGGGACTGAAGTATCTGTGGGGGCAGAGAAAATACCTCAGCAGTGATTTGTGCTCTGCAGCTACCAGCTAGCCTTACCTGTAGATCTTGTTTTGGTCATGCTTATCCTGACCACAGCAGCATGGATAAGAACTCACTAGGCTGATTTTTATACAACTGTTTTACGAGACTCTTACTTCCCAGCCATGCCTTCCATAGACGGAACTCTCATATGATACTGGGAAGGGGACAGCAGGCTGAAGCAGGACTGGCCTGAGTACCACTGCACACTCGGGCACTTTGTACTCCCCCTGAAAGCATCTCTGAACTTAAGGATGCCAATTTAGTGTCACAGTGAATGCTAAGAAAGGTTTTTCTAACTCTGGCCTATCGACTGTCCAGCCAGGTTTCTACTTGTGCTTCAGAGTGTACACACGCACGGCCAACTTGCTGTGGTGTGTGATGAGTGCCTCAGAGTCAGGTGATCAGGGGTCCCAGTGTCCCACAGCATGTGCTGCTGGGCTGGTGAAAGGAAGGTGGTCTCCGCAAACTACCAAGGAAGTGACTTTCTCTGACCTCCTTGTGCATGGACGTTCTTCTGTAGGAATGACGTACCCAGGGTTGGAACTTAAGGAAGATGGTGCCCAGGACATGAGAGAGAGCCTCCACCATCCCCCTCTTCCTCAGTATCTCACTTCCCCACCCCCACACATGTCCTGCTTGGGTTTTTGATCTCATTGCTGCATTATTTTTGCCACTTTATTCAGTGTGCAGTTATTTCATTTGTGCTGGTTTTAAGTGGTCAACCTCACCACAATCTCCCAGTTGTTGAGACAAAGAATCCTCTATTCTCACTTTCAAGACTATGTTATATAAATATCATGCTGGAAATCATTTTTAAGGAGAAAAATTATTATGGAGTATTCCCTTTTATGGCACATTCTTAGGCATAGGAATAAGAGTCTTGGTTGATTTAGCTGAGCTTTAAGAAAGACAAGAATCTGCTTGGTTATTTTTAAATAAAAATGACTGAAACTCATTAAACAAAGAAAAGTTTCATCCAAGCCGGGAATGTGGTATGCTGGGAGGTGGCTCTTTAATCATCTGCCACTGAAGTTTGGAATGTCGGCCCGGCAGCTTAGCCTTAACTCTGAAACTCTGTGTCATCTCTTAGCTACATTATCGTACAGTTAGTCTCACCTGATAGGACCAGGTTCCCTAACTGACTGTAGGGAATGAAGAGGAAGTGGTAGAGGGTAGCATTAAAATGTGAGAAAAGTTAGCTGTTAATTAAAATAATGAAATTTGGTACAATTCAAAAACATTCTGCATAAAGACATATCTGCTAGAGCCCTCTATGCAAGCCTGAAGGCACAGTGAGATAAGCGATGTTGGATGTCTGTAATCTGGTTGGGGGGTAGGTGAGATGGTTTCATACACAGTTTGATGAAACTAAGACTTTGTGATTGTGTCCCAGCATTCTCGTGATGCTTGTAAGATTTCAGAGGGAATCAAAGGAAGGATGCTGCATGTCCTGGGGGCACCGTGACGAATGCAGTAGCAAAATGCTTCTAAAAGTGCTTTTGTGCTAGTTAGGAGGGAGGGAGTAATGGCGGGTCCTGTTCACGATGACCATTCTGAAAGTTTGTAGAGTCATAGACTCAAATGGTTCCTGTTATGGAACCTAATGCATCCCATCCATGCCTTCCCTGATTGGAAATGTGTGTGTGTGTTTGTGTGTGTGTGTGTGTGTGTGTGTGTGTGTGTGTGTGTATCGGGGGTTAGGGGAAGGAGACATCTGTATGTATACATACATTCATATATATGGTCTTTTGTATATTAACCCAAAAACTCATTTCTATGTACAGTTCGTCATTCTTTTTCATGACCATATAAATAAGGTTTTTTGTTATTTTTTAAAGCATCTTTGACATTTCCTTTGTAGTATTAACTCGTGAACATAAAACAACCAAGCAGACACTTTTAAAATAGATCAGTTATTTAGGATTTCCAAGGTAGAGATTTTACATGACAAAGTACCAAAACTAATGCAGTTCAGGTGAGCCCTAGGAGTCTGAGCATCTTCACCTGGAGGTATATCATCTACTGGGGTTAGGTATGCCACATGGAGGGCCTTCCTGCTCTTCTCACATGCTTGGCCTCTATCTGGGTGAAAAAGCCTCAGTAAAGCAGGCAAAGGACAGAGTTGGAGGGAAGTGAGCCTCTTGCTAGTCTTGGATATCACAGTGTTGCTGTGAGAACACACTACAGGAGATAAACTTGTGCTTCTGCGCATATCCCTGACTTTAGAAGGAATAAAATTGCTTCCAAAATAGCTCATTGTTTTAAACTGGGTAGATGCAACATTCTACAGTGGGCTTCAAATAACTGCAGTAGAAAAAGCAAAGCTTTAGGAATATGTTTGTGAAAACTGCTCCAAAACCATCAAGAACCACAACATACTATAAGGGTCAGACACAGACTCGTTGGCAGGTGTACTAAGTGCCCACTGATTTCATCAGACACTAAAGTATCTTTCTTTATGGGTGTCTGAGATGTTTGCAGACAAACTTTTCCCTCAGAGCACCATGTTTCCAAACTCGAGTGGACTTGCTGAGACGCTGTGGACTTGGGGAATGAGTCTGGAAATTGTAGAAGCTCTCTGATTACACTGGATCCACAGGTTCCACTGAACCATGGCCGAAGGCCTCCCAGCATTATGGCTTTCTCACCAACAATGCCACAGTTCTGTTTTCATGATGGCCTCAAAATCTAGCTCCCACCCATGCTTCTGCCATTCCAGTCTTTGCTCCTTTTTCTCACATACAACATGTAAATGAAACAGGTAACTGAATCAGGCTCCCATCAAAACTTTCTAGGTTGGCTTGTTCTCTCCAGTCTTTTCTGTAGAGAGGTGATTTCTCTTTTCTGTGCTGGCTGTGAAAAACCAGCTGTTGGTTTCTCATATCACTACGATTTTTGCCTGTGGGGTAGGCACTTTTTAGAACACTATGGATTCTTTCCTGCTCCTCCAAATCACGCTCTCTAAATGGGCCAGTCTGACCCAGGCTTGGCCTCAGAATTTGCTAGTAAAAAGAAATGACTCAGGTTCACCCTCTTGTGGTGAACACTGGAGTCGCTTCATTATTTTGATTCTCTGGTCATTATAAATAATATAGTAAGATGCTAAACAAAAATTTGAAAGCTTGAAGGGAGGTCTTTTCCTAATTTTAAATAGCACATGTTTCTCAAATATGTTGTTATTTTACTCCGAATTTGGATTTGCATTTAAAATACAATCTGACAGTTCAAAAATGTTTCCTTGGATGCTTTCTTAACATCTGGAAACGCCTATACATAAGCCCCATGACGGATCTGCTTGACGGATCATCAGACCTAAGAATAGAAGAAGCCACCATCCCGTGATTCTAGGGAAAATCATCCAACACTAGGAAAATCGTGCACTAGCTAAAACGTAAAATACTCTAAGTATGTAACTTCTGAGAAAAAAATATTCTTGGTGTAGCCACCTCAGTGTTTACCCAGATTCAGAGCCTTTTATGCATGAAAGTCATTTTTATTCTGTTAACACACACCTGAAACTCTGCTCTTCTAGGATGCATAAGACCACATTTGACACAGGGAAAAAAAATCAGAAGCCTGAACCTCCACTCTGGATGATCTGATTGAAAATGTTCAAAGGAGGCGAACATCCTAGCTTTCATGCATATTCAGTATAAATTTCTGAGCAGTGTGAGCTATGGCTGGCTCTAACACTGAACCAGATCCCTGGGTAGAATGCTATACTGAACTACCAGGAAAGTCTCCCATATCTCTTTGCCTGTTCGTTTCACAGATTTGAAGAGTTCATGCTGAAGACCCCATTCTGGGACCCTTTAAAACTGAGAGCTTTTGGAGTACATGGATTTGTTTTATTCTTCAAATCCCTACAGTCTGAGCTGGAATATTGTTGCTGCTCATCAATATTTTTTTAAGAGAAATATTAACTGAAATACCCCCAGATCTTTCTTCCTTATAAACTGGGAGATAATTTAAGGTTAAGGAGCTTTGCTGAACAGCTGAGATCACATACCTTAGAAAATTGTAATTCTTCTGGCAGGAATGCTGGGTGGTGGTAGTATATACCATTTATCCCAGCACTTGGGAAGCAGAGGCAAATGAATTCGAGGCCAGCCTGGTCTACATAGTGGGTTACAGGAGAGCCAGGGAAAATAAAAAAAAAATAAAAGAATTTATTGTTGGAAGGAATGACTACCTAAAACACATTATTTACAGTATGGCCTCCAATATTAGCATGAAAAGAATGAACTCACTTTTTTCCAAAGTCATTTTGTGCCCAGGTCATTTTCATGTCATTTCTAAAGAAAACAGAAACACAGTGTGCTTTTTACTCTTAAACATTATTGAATGATAAAGAAGAGAGAAAAAATTTAAAACTACACAAACATGAACTTAGATGCTCCCTATTCCTATAACAGCTGGAGTCATCCTGGTCCAAAGAGATTAAATAATTTGGGGTTCTTAAAGATCACCCAGCAGACAGAGAACAATAGGTTGTCTCATGTCATGCTTAAAGCCATACTGCTGTGTTTATGCCCAGGTTTTCTCAGCTACTGAGCTAGAATCTTTATGTCTTTGAATTTCTCATTGCTAAGGACATGGGAGTCTGTAATATTTTATTTACCATTTGGTGTGTATGTGTGTGTTTGTGTGTGTTTACAGGCACGTTTGCCACAGCACACGAGTAGAAGTCAGAACACAACTTTGGGGAGTCAGTTCCCACATTCGACCTTACTGGAGTGGGGTATCTAGTTTCTTCTGCTATGCCTTGCATCGCTAGCTTCAGGACAATCCTCACTCTGCCTCCCATCTCTCCACGGGAGTGCTAGGCTTACAGAGGCACACCACCTCGTCCAGATCTGTACATTGCTTTTAGGGATTGAACTAGAGCTTTTGGGCTTACACGCTAACACTTTTACCCATGGAGCCATCTCTCCAGGCTCCAAGCCCCTTTATTGACTGATTACCAAAATAAACCCTCAGCGATATGACTTTTATGGCATACCTAATGGATAGATTGTCACCTTTCTTGATTCAACACAGAAGAAAACAGAATCCGACAAATCCAGAAACCAACATCTTATTCTCCAGTCACAGGCAACATCCTTGTCCCTAATCTTGGTTCTTGTCTTTTGAATTGGTAGGAATTTTAAATTTTGAAGGCTCTGCACTGGGAACGAGAGGACCTGGATTCTATTCCTGGCTTCCTTAGTGACCTTGAGCAGATGATCTCACATCAGAGCCTCTTCCTTCACTGTAAAATGAGAAGGTTAGCTAGATGACCTCACGGGCTCTTTTTGGCTCTAGATTCGGTAACTCTGGAAACACCTGCTGGTGCCACTTATGGGTTCAGTATTCCTCCTCCACTGTTTCAAAATGTTGCAGTTTGTAGCTCATGTTATCATTAGTACAAATGCTTTTAATTCCTTTTATAAGTTGCTGGGCTGTTTCTCAATAGCAGCTGGTATTTCTCCATTTATGACTCTTAAGTACTGCTGTGTGTATTCTGTTATACTTTGAAATCAGATTAGCGGGTATGCAAGTGTGAGTGTGTAAATCCTTCTAAATGCAGAGCAATAATAACTTGTGTGTGTTTCTTAGTTTAAGATAAAATCAAATGCCCAAATGGCTGACAAATCATCTGGATTACACAATAAATTGCAGGCTTTCCAAAAAAATGTTGAGTTATTCTAACACCTACTTTAAAAAATGTCAAATTGGTTAGTAAGTAAAAATATCACCATTACTGTGGGACTAAGTACACCATCATTAGGCTTTTTTTTTTTTTCAGTTTATGCATTGTGTGCACATAACAATAGCCACTATTGTTATAAAGAAACTGTTTGGAAACTCTTAAAAGCTCTTTGAACAGTTTTCCCCTTTGTATCCTCTCAGTTAGTTTGCATACCCATGCCAGAGAGAAAGGGAGACAGAGACCAAGAGAATATATCTGTCTGTATTTACGTATATTTACAAAATTATTCAACTGAAAGGGCTAGTCGTTATTTACATAATTGTCTCAAAAATACAAAAAAAAAAAAACCTGTAGTTTTGTTGTTGTTGTTTTGTTTTGTTTTTATTAGGCCAGGATAAAGGGCATTGAAATAGTCAGCCCTGGGGGAGATCAGAGTCCATAGCACAACATTACTTCTGTAAGTCATCCAAATGTTATTTGACTTTCAGATGGAATTTCTAAAAGAGTACTTTTTCTTCCTTCTCTTTGGTTCTTGTTTGTGAGTTTATGTCTGTTTGGAGAATGGGATTACTTGGAGCCTAGGATGGCCTTGAACTTCCTCAGTATCTGAGATTGGCCTTGAATTCCTGATCCTTCTGTCTTCATCTATCAAGTCCCGGGACTCCAGGCTTATGACAACACACCCTGATAGGAAAATCTTAGCTCGACTTATATATAGAAACAGTGATTTGGACACGAGTCCACAGAGGCCAATATTAATAGCTCCATTTGATGGTTCTGAGCAAAGTCCCTCCTTCACCCTCCTGTTTGCATTAGCACCAAGGCAAACCGGAGAAACTAACATTAACTGTCTCTCGCTCCCTGTATCCACTTTCCTCACAACATTATGAAGTTTAAGGAAAATACAGAGGCTGCAGGCTCACACAGTTAAATAATGGAAGAAGAACTGAAACCTAGATCGCTGTGACAAAATTCCAGGGTCCCCAATTAGGCAAACTGGGTCCAAGTTTTACTCCCCCTCACAGAGGCATTTCTACTCTAAGCCATGGATATAACTAAGATCAGGTTAAGAATAACGGCAGAGACGGTTGCTAAGGAGGTAAACACAAAGGCTCACTTGAAGTCCTCAGCACAGAGCCTTGCATAATGATCCTAGCAATGAATTACTACTCTTACTACTGTAACCATGATGATGGTTGTTGCTCTTGGAATTATGAGGACTACCTCTGTAAACATGGGAGAGCTTGGTGGCTTTCGACCGTAATTCCAGGACTTGGAAGGCTGAAACAGGAGTACCAAGTTGAGACCAATCTGGGATACAACAGTGAGCTTCAGGCTAGCCTGTGCTACAAAGTAAGACTTCATGAATTAACTAACTAATGAGTTAATTAAATTGAAGTTATTTATTTCTGCCACGAGCAGGTTACCATTATTAAAGAATTTAGCTACCTACAAGAAGATGGTACTTGGAAGCAGGCAAAAATAAGAAGAAGAAGAAGATGATGAAGATGAAAGTATAGCATGCTTCAAATACCGTACTGTAATATTGCGCAAGTAGAAAACTTCACCTTGGCAAAAATACCTTCTTACTTAAATTTCAGTGTAGCTTTTTTGCTGTATTAGCTCTAGAGACTTTATTGACTAAATTAAACCATCAGATGCCTGGGTATATAAGGGCAGTTATACATGTACACATACCAAAAACCAAACAAAAAAACAGAGAGAACCATAAGGGGAGATAAAGTTGTTTTACATTTCCATAACAGGCCTATTTGATCTGGTCTAGGGAACTTATACTTGGGCTACCTTCCTTCTTCATTCAGTATGTCTCAGCTGAGGTCAAGTATATGGGCATCTCACTCTTGATATTTTTCTCACCCCCTCCCAGAAGAATAAGTATCATCCTTTCCCAGGACCTCTGTTTCCTCTGTGTAAAGACATCACTATACGGCAGAGATACAGGCATAAATAATGCTGTCATAGAACCCCAAAGAAATGCAAGGCCGCTCTTCATATATGTCCCATTTCTATTTCATGTGCAGGCAGACATTTAGTGTGTTTTCAAAACCTTTTGACTCATGCTTGTTGGTGTGTGTGTATTTTTTGTATTTTTTTGCTCATTCTACATGACAGGCTTTTCCGCATCATCCCAGGCCAGTAACTGCATCCTGCTACTCACTGACGGAAGAGAGGGAAAAAGAGGGGTTGCAGGAAGTTCTTGCTCCTAAGAAACAAGTTACTTTCCAAATAAAAGAAAATTAAATGTAGCCATTATCATCATCATGTGCTTTTAACAAACAGCTCTCTCCTGGCAAGTTCGAAAGTGCTGGGCTCCATTGTAAAAGTTAAAAATGTCCTGGACTTGGAGTTGTTTACCCTGAGCGAGAGCTGCTCTACAGTTACAGGGCTCTGGTTGGAAGCGGCAGCCTGAAGGCTGCCTCCAAGTCCCTGACGTCACAGTAGTCCCAGCTGCTGTTGTGACACTGAGCTAAGTAGTCCTTTGATGGTGCAGTTTGCAAAAGGGTCTGTCAGGACCGCTGTGGGAAATGAATGGACTTTGTTTCGAAGAAAGAATCACCGAGGCTGTTCTGTAAGACAACTAGCTCTCTGCTCCAATTCTTCCATTGCTGGACTGGCCTCTCAGAGCTGACCGGGTGCAGGATCGCCCCCAAGTGCAAGACGGTATGTTTCTTTCTGGCAAATTTGGAAGAGAGATAATGATTAGGGCAGGATACTGAGGGGCTTCTGCTGCTGCATTTTAGTTTAGGGATAAGGTTTAGAAAGTGGGATTTCAGCATCTGTGCTGACCGATCCTGGTGTCTGGGCCTCGGAACAGTGGGCGGGGTACATAACGGATTCAACTTACTCAGGCAAGAAGCCTGTTCAGCTGCGAAGGATGGATATCCCCAGCCTGGGCTGACGGTGCCATCCTCACGCTGAGACAGTGTTTCTCTCTCTTTCTTAGCAGTTCACAGAAACATCGCTCAGCATAAGTTTCCATGAACTATTTTTTTTTTTTAGAATGCAATTTGTAGTAGGATGGAATTATTTTTAGTATTTGCAACATAAAATCTACAACCCATGAGTTTGCTGCTATTTGAAAATCTTAAGAAATGTAGTTTCATCCAGGATGACTGCTGCTACCCAGGATAAGTGTTTGTGTAATGCGAGCTCAGAGGCACTGGAGTCTGCAAGAAATCACAGCGGTACATTCTCCACTCAAGGTTATTCTTACTTTTTAGATCTTTTCTTCCCAGAGCCAAAAGTTGTTTTTAATCAAAGCCTGTATTTTACCAGTTAAGGAAACTAAAATTGATGTGTCTATAGCTTGGACTGAAATATTAATAACTGGAGAGCCAACAATAAAAGATGGTAATAAAATGAGCAAACAAAACTGACTCCAATTTGGAATTGGATGTGCTGTATCCCTTTGACCTTGCTAGAAAATGAGGAGGTGGCAGAAACAGCAATGAAAAGCAGTGCAATTTTTTTCATTTTATCGTCAAATATAATCAAATTGGGATGTCTTCAGATAGGTGCATTTTTTGATGAACAACAGAGGAGGAATGGGAGTCCTTCATTTCCTGAAATGGTACCAGTGATTGATAATAACCTGGGAAGTGAGCTAGGAATTTTGGGGACAAATGATGTAGTACTTGGAGGTACAGGCACAGGGCTTCCTGATCCTTCAAAATTCACCAGGAGCAACACATCGCCAGGCCACATAATTTCTTCTAGGAACTGTGAGGTTGGCAGTATTTGTTGTCTCTGGTAGTCCTTCATGCATCCTCATGTTTGTAAAGAATTTGAATTATAAGAAAGATAACATGCTTAGAGAAAAAGAAAATAAGAGGGCACCAAACAAGTGCTCAGAGCAGGATTCTCCTCGGAGAAGAAGCAATAGAGTAACCTTTCCTGACATTCCATAGTCTGCATGGCTAAAATCCAGTTTCAGCAGGGAAGATGGAGTTTAAAATGGTTCATAACTGTGATATAGAAAGAACTGAGCACATGTCAGGTAAAGATATGTGACTATAGCCAGGTACGGCGGTTCAGGCCTGTAATCCCAGCACTTAGGGGGACAGAGGCAGGTGGATCTCTATGAGTATGAGGACAGCCTGGCCTACAAAGTGAGTCCAGGATAGCCAAGGCTACACAGAGAAACCCTGTCTTGTAAAACAAGCAAACAAAACAAACAAACAAACAAAAAACAAGAAGTATAATGAGCAAACTGAGGCAGATCTTGGGAATACTATATCCCCTGCTCAAGGTTGTTACTACTTTGAGATCTTTGCTTCCCCAAGCCAAAAGGTGATTACAATCAAAGCTTGAATTTTATCATTCATACTCTGGGAGACCCCTTGGCTGTTCTTAAATTTTGCTTCCTGGCAAGACATGGCTAAACCATTTTTGTTTCCCATCACCACACTTGTGCAACCCATTACCAACCTCTTATAATCCTGGCTCTGGGCTTCAGGGAGGAGAAGTAGGTTAAAAGGGATTGCACAATGCTAGTTTAGTTTTTCTGGGGGAGAGACTAACAAATGCGTGTACCTCAGTCCTTCCACATTTCCTCTAATAAAACTTGAATTTTTCAATGAAGTTTGGGAAAGCTGAAATGAAAAAGACAGCAAGGGGATATGGGAAAGGGGATGCAAATACACAAATCCTTTCTTCTCTCCCACAGAGATGCCAAAATCTGTGGGAGGGAAAGAGTGACAGTTAAGAACAAAGAGAACTTTTATATTTGCTTCAGTGGAGAGCACTAAAGCCAAGCTTTTGAATGTGCAAATCCACTTGACCCTGAAACTTCTAATCACAGAACATTCTGTCCCCACAAAATTGACCCTTTAGCATGACATTCTAAAAACTCAATTTCAAATGTTAACAAGAAGCAGCTTTGAATATTTATTCAACTTTTTTACTAGCAACAAATTGCTTTGAACTCAATACTTGGCATATATCCTTAAGAAAACTGAAAAATGCCAAAGCAAGACACAATCAAAGGGAATGTAATAGTTCACACATTTAGACTTGCTTCCGATAAACTTGTTCCAATGTTTGAAACAATCCGTTTTACTTGAGAAAAAGAAAGCGGGTTACATGGAGAGGGGTGAAGGAAAGGATGCAGAGAAAGAGGGAATATGAAGGGCAAGGGGAAGAAATCAGCACATATGAAGAATTCACTGTGAGAGCAGCAGTGATCAGTCTTCTTACGCATTGTCCCACTTGCTTACTCTTTGGAATGTTTCTATGCCCCGCACAAACTCTGTTTTTAAAGGACGGTGCAGTACCTTCCCTGTGTTGAAGTGGGTGCTAATGTACATGTTGATTACAGAGGACTGTACGATATCTCCCGCCGTGTTACAGCAACATTGATGTTTACATAAATGACAGAGAGATGCTGGCAAAGCCAAGGAAATCCCCGCTAAAAACACTTACACAGAAATAGCTGTAAATAAACTTTCTGGAAAGCTTTCTTTTTCGTATGAAATGGCTGTAGCTGGTTTTCAATCATAGCCGTTACCTTTGAGGAACTAGGTTTTATTGCGGCTCTGGAAAGGGGAGGCTGTGTAGACTGGCCCTTCAAAACTGATGAGTTTGACTATCTGCAGATACTTCAGAATTCAGGCTTCCTTCCTGGGTAACATATTCCTGTTATTAGAGATAAAAACTGATCTAGAGTATTTCTGGATCATCTTCTCGTAGATAAAGATAGAAGGGCTTGATACCTTTAAACACTGATGTGTATTGTTCAAGATGAGTTAGGAATGAAAGGGAACTTGCACCCATTGTTATATGACTATAGTAAATCCATATGAGGATGACTTTGGTGCATTTCCAATATTTAAACACAGCTGGGACAAAGCATGAAATACCATAAAACCTCTTTTCAAAATTTCTTGTAATTACTCCACCACCTTCTTATAATGTCTTTGGTAAATTTGTAGTTACCTCTTGATGTCTCAGACCTCTCCAATTTTCCTAAGAAGTCCCAGAAGCAATTCTATCTAGTCAGTGAGATACTTTCAGCTCAGTCTGTTATGGATAGTTTGAAATCAGTCTTCCATTCCAAACAAACCCAGATGATTTTTCCTGGGAACAGGTTTTAGATAAACCTAAAGTATCATTAGATAAAATTGTAAAGTTTATATAAGGCAAAACAAAAGGCCAAATTCTGTAAACTGTTTGCTACATTCATTTTGTTAGATTTTCATGGTCTCTCGTATAAGCGGGGAAAATAACGAAAGAAAACCAGTAATAATGGGAAAGAAAATGAGGTTAGAAACAGAGCACAAATGAATGGCAAAAGGATATTGAGAACATGTTTGTAACTAAGTTTAAATTTGTTTACTTTTCTTGACTGAATTAATAATTACACTGTGAGTCCCAAGGAAATATGCAAAAAGTGTCACTGGTAATGTTTTTTGAGAAACTATAGATACTAACATTAATAAAATTATTTAAGGAAGAAATGGAGCCTTGCATAAACAGCCATGTTTTCAGTTCCTTCTGCTCTATAATAATCTATTCCTATCTTGACTGGAGAGGCCTGACAAAAAGTTATCTTTCATGATCATCTAGTATATGGGGTGTGAAAGATGCATCTATCTTCTGTGAATACAAAGTTGTTCTTGCTACATAATCATGCAGAATTAATTCTTCCAGAAACACCACAACATTGACTACTGGCAAATTCATGCATAAGTAGCAAAAACGTTGTAGCATTGTGGCCATATATTAGTAAAGTGAAGAATCAGAGTTTGCGGTTTTTGCTTTGTTTTCTTTCCTTTTTCCAGTGTGTGTGTGTACAGCGGGGGGGGGGGGGGGGGGGAGAGCTGACCAGCCCAAGGACGCGACAAAATAAGCATGTGAGCCTGCTGAGTTACACACCACTCTGTTTCTTACTGACATAATTGTTTTAAATAGTAATTTATTTGTAAATATACTTCTCCATTCACTACAAACATCCATGATTTTATTAATAAAAACTTTCTTTAGACAAAGCAAGATTTTTAAAAGTCCAAAGTAGAAGGTTTTTTTTTAAATTGTTTCGAATTACTGTGCATTTATTATCCTATCTAAAGTATATAGTAACTCTACAACATCATTACTTTAATATAAAGAAAATATCTAAGCCTATCACAAAATTACATAGCTGGTCTTTTAAGGTTTATTTTTAACTGTGTGCATATGTGTGTGTTGGAGGGTATGTGCACGTACGTAAGTGACCACAGGCTTCAGAAAAAGCTATTGAATTCATTGAAGCTGAAGTCGCAGATAGCCGTAGGTCACTCAATAAGGGGGCTGAGATCTAAGCCTGGGTCCTCTCGAAGAGCAGTATTCAATCTTAAAGTCCAAGCCATCTCAGTAAACCCCATATCTGATATTTTTAATTGTTTCAGAAAACCCTAAATATTCATATTATGCATGTTAGAAATCAAGTTATTTTGGTCACTACTTAGTGTAACATAAGAAAGCAGCTTCCTACAGTTATTCCTCTAGACACATTTAGTCCAGGGGAAAGAAAAGAGGTCATAAATAAATTTTAACACGTTAAAATTCTCCCAGAGTAATAATGATAATTTAGATTTCACTCGAGGAAATATAATAATGACCTTCACTTCATTGCTAAGATTGGGCTGGTTTCCTGCTGAGACATGAGTCTCTCAATATGACAACCTGCTTTGAGTCTTCACAGCTAACATGGGTTTGATCTCTGAATACAGAATTAAGACAGTTACCCTGCACTGGCTCAGGATCTTCAATCCTGGGAGTATGCAACTAAGTATCACCATCGCATAAAGAATTTATTCCCTTTTTTACAGAATCATCCCACCTAGGCAGCTGCAACTGCACAGTTGTATGTCATACTCAAACGCTTGAACATTTATGGAAAGAGTCTAGTTTTGTATTACGCAGTTAGTTAAAGAAATATTTATGTCTCACGTATGCACTATAACTTTGTCCACTGTAACTTTGCTGGCAGCATCGAAAGAGAGGAAAAGGTCTTTGGGACAATAGTACTTTACTGGCTGTGTTAAAAAAAATATCTCCTTTATAAACAGATTTTTTATATCTGTTCCCTTCTTCTGTGTTTAATTGTCTATAGTTTACTTATACCACTGACTCTTGACAAAAATGATGTGTTGCCAGAAAGAATATGAACCTGGGATTCTGTCTTGTTATGTTTGTCCCAGGCTTTATTTTTAAAGGCAAGTGAGACCACTTCAAATCAAAACAGTTCCATGCTTCCAAGAAACAGCGAAGAGAAGGCCGAGATGAGCAGAGACCCCTTGGCTGGCGCTCCCACAGTTGCCAGGGACCCGCCTAAACGGTGGGAGAACACAGATGCCAAATGGCATCAGGAAAAGATGGAGTTACTGGACCAGTTTGACAATGAAAGAAGAGAATGGGAAAGTCAGTGGAAGGTCATGCAGAAGAAGATTGAAGAGGTAAGGCTTGATCTGTCTTAAACATACCCTAAACTCCAAGCTCAAAATGAAAATCCTGCTGATACTCGTTTTATAGTGGGAACCTTTTCATTTTTCTTCTTCCATCAAAGAAATAATTGTCTCATGATATTTACTGGATCAGTACTGGCATAACCCCACCTAGTAGTATCTCTGACACCACATTTATTTTATAGTCTTGCATGAAAACGGAGACTTTGCAATGTTACTCTACCATACATCAACTTACCATTCTCTGATTTCTGAGGCATGGTACCAAAAGTTATGTACATATTCTGCATGAGTGTTCAGACACTAGAACCTAAAACAGAGATGCAAGAAAGTAATGGGTGAGGCATATAGTATCAAGATTATAACTTGGTTCTGTTATAGTAAAGGCCATTCCTGAGATGATGTTTGAGTGATGTGTACCAAAGGATGTCAAGTTACTTCCTCAGCAACATCCAAAGGTGTGTCCTATGTCAAACAGTAAAGCGGTAGTGCACATCAGATATATTCTGGCAAGGGTCCTCTACATGTTAACACACTTGGAAATAGGTTTCTCAAAAGATATGTTATGGCTCTCAGTCATTTTATTCTCATTAATCTCCTAGTCAACCCCTTTATTGGCCTGAAATACTCCTTTCCACATTCGTTTTGGTGTGCATTCAGGCTTTCTCAAAAAAATTATAAATATATATATATATATGTATGTATACATTAAAACTATATATGTAGTATTAAATTTTATAGTTTATTCAACTTAACAAAACAGTTACTTAACAGATTCCTGGGCCTCGTTTAGCAGATAAGCAAAGTAAACGCTTTGCGTGTTTACAGTGTAAGCATACTTTTTTCTTATTAACAGAAAATAGGTTGTGAATAAAGTACACAGTGAAAACGTTGTATGCTAAAAAAAAAAAAAAAGGTGAAGGAAATGGGGCTATTATATCCTTCATCTAAAATAAGGTGAGGCATCTATGATTAATGATCCTAAGACAAATCTACTCTGTGACCCTCTAAAATTTGGGAAACATTTTCTACTGGCTTCCTTCAATCTCCTCTTACCCAGGGACTTCCTATTTGTGATTAAAATGACAGAGTTGAGAGCATGTTTGCAAAATGTGCTACTGGTACTGACCATAGAGAAAATCTCAATCCAAGCACTGTATGCCTTCCTCTGCTCATATACATAATGGTTTACAGTATGCAAAGCTAGTTTTAAAACGCTGAGAAAAAAAAGCAAGAAAATATTTTCACAGGATATAGATAATTGACACTTGTCCCTAAATATATATATATATATATATATATATATATATATATATATATATATTTGGCAATCATATGATTATGCAAACATAATGTAGTATTTTTGTCTAACATATCTGTTGTTTAGCAAATATAGAATGATTATTTAAAATTACTCGGTTCTAGTATTAAATTTTTGCAAGATTTTGAGCCACAGCTAGAGATGTGTGGACTCTGAGTATGTGTCTGTAACATCCACGATGTTAAGTAATGATATCATCTAATGCAAGCATCGGGCATGAAGATATATGTGCATCTCTGCTAAGCCCTTGTCCACATTCATTCAGGCCATTTGAAACTTGGAATAATCTACATATGATTATGAATACACTGAGTTGATATGCATCTTGAAAATTTTGTGTTGAGTTTACAGTCTTTTCTGCTTGTGTCCTTTGGTAGAATGGTCATTTAGTCATGGAAAAGGGCTGAATGTCAAGAAAGACAAATTTCATATACCAAACAAATAGTTCTCCATTCATGACAATGTACTGGTTTTTAAAATTTGTTTCTGCCAAGTATCCATGAGAAGTTACAATGGCATAAAATTACATATATGGTAAAGTATGCCAAAGCAAAAATTGAAGGATGAGATTAATACAGGAGAAGGAATTGTATACAGCGTATAGTAGTGGGTCTTTCTAGAGCCTAATATAGTTATCAGATGCAAAATGAAAAGCCATGTGTCATGAATAGCACAATTTTCCCCTGGGTTTGAAAATACAGCAATTTTTTGTTTGTTTGTTTGTTTGTTTGTTTGTTTTGAGACAGGGTTTCTCTGTGTAGCCTTGGATGTCCTGGACTCACTTTGCAGACTAGGCTGGCCTTGCACTAACAGACACTGGCCTCCTGAGTGCTATTTAGGAATTCTTACAAGAGTACACCACCAACAATAATGTCCTTAAATTTATCATGGCATAATTCTGTAGGTATCAAACAATCAATTTATTGCTGTGGTTTGGTGGCACCCTTACTTTAGTCAATGAGATGACTGACTAAGATTTTTATCAGTATTAGACATCTAAAAGTACCGTGTGTAGTGAGAATCTTATAATTTTGGATTATTCGAAACCCCAGAAACATTGCATGGATATGTATCTGTTTTAATCCCAGGTGTGGGGATACGGGGCTGCTATGCAGTGGGTGACTAGGACTTCCTTATGCTCTAACAGAGGCGTGATTGATTTTGCCAGTGGCAGATAGTATCTTGGAATTCTGGGGACTTCTCAGAGAATATATAAATGCTAGGGCCCTGAGAGACAGTAAGGGTTGCTGCTTGCTGCTTGCTGGTTGGATGCTGTTGGTTGCATTTTGTTAAGTAGTCATGTACAATGAAACAACAAGAAGAAACTAGACATCCTGATGGTGAAGATCGAATTTGCCCCAAGGAACTCAATGCCCCTCATGAGAAGGAAGCAGTCTAACAGTAATGTCACTGTTTTCCCCCTCAATCCTTTTTTTCCCTCATGTCTAGTGTTAGGGAGTTGAAAGGTAAGAAGAAAAGGGGTGGAGTAGAGTGGAAGAAAAAGAAACCCATAAAGTCACAAACTCTAACTACAACCACAAATCCTTAATGTATTAATTATTTATAGTGCTTTTCTCAACTGGAAATATTAATGAATTTTGAGTAAGTATATAATTATTATTACAAACATTTATTGTGTTTTTGAAGTATAAAGACATTTGCTTCAAAGTAATTTGGTAGTCTGTTTTGAAATATGATAAGCTTTTCCGAGTTGTAAGCCTCACAAGAATGTCATTTTCTCCTTTATTTTGGAGGTGAGCTGACAGAATGTCTGATTTAACTAAGTGCTCCTTAAGAAAATAACTTGTGATTATCTTTATGGAGGTGATACATGGTCCAAGCTTTAGAGCTCTGCTTTATCATGAAGAACATTGATGCACTTGTTTTAATCAGAAAAAAAATATGTGTCATTGTGGCATTAAAGATATCATGATGATATCTAACCTTCAATAATGCAGTTGATTAACTGAAGGGAAATGTTAATAAGGGCTTACTTAGAGGGGAGGCTATGTTGGTTTACAATATGATACTGTCAGCTATTTAAACAGGTAATATTGCTATAGAAAATCATATGTTTAGAATACTGGCTTTATTAATGTTAAAGTCTGGTTATATCAGAAATCAGCTAGAAGAACAGCCAGTAATTGATTTGGGTCAGTATAATTTTGCAAATGTGCTTTTGCATTTTGGATAGACCCAGACTTCTTTTATTTTTTTTAATGAGTTGATTTTTAATCAGAAAAACAGAATATAGTGTCTATGCATTGTCATACTAAAACTAGTCTTGATTCACCAAAACCTGTTCTAGCTAGTACCTGCTTTAGAGGCACTGCATGCATGAATAAGCATTAATACCCATGGTAGTATATAGTAATATTGCAAAAGAAATTTAAAATGATATGGTTAGTATTGAGAATATTGTTCAAGCTGGGCATAGAGATACACACCTTTATTTCTAGTACTCAGAGGCAAAGACGACTAGATGTTTGGGTGTTTGAGTCCATTCTGGTCTTCAGAATGAGTGCCAACCTACCCAGAACTACATAATGAGACTTCTTTTATATAAACATAGATATAGATATATACATGTATATATATATATACATGTATGTATGTATTCTCATTAAGTAAATTAGGAAAAACAAATTTTTAATTTTTATTTCTTACAGCTTTGCCAGGAAGTAAAGCTTCGAAGACAAATGAACATGTGTGAACATTCTAAGGTCATTGATCTTGATCATGATCAAGATAAAATGGAATTTCCTCCAAAGCCCTTCAATTCAGGACAATGTGAATTGAGAGTGAGGAATCACCGAGATGTTCTGGGAAAGGAAAACAAGACAGAAAAGGACTTCCTCAGTGAAGAAACTCAAGTGTCTCGAATGCAAAATACATGCACAGAGGCCAAAGTAGGGCTTCAGAATCCTTTGGCCACAGAACAGAAGGCATGTGAGGCCTGGGCTGGAATGAGGACTTCTAAGGAGAGTAAAGACTGTTCTGTCGCCCTCAACACAGTAAGTAAGCTGGGTCGGCCAGGAGCTGTTTCTACAAAAGTATTTACACTCCAGCATGCTAACAACAGCTCTCTTTTATGTGTTATGTATGAAGGCTCTTGAAGAACTCGCAAAGGTTAGTGAAGAATTATGTACCTTTCAGGAGGAAATCCGAAAGCGCTCTCACCACAGAAGGTAGGGCTGGCACTTGTGATCACTGTAGACTGGGAAACCTGGATGATGTTACAGTCAGTGAATCGACACTGCCTCATCATGTATATCTTAACTCATGGATTCTTGAAAGCAATCTTATAGTATGTTTATTAACTTAAGTATTAGGAATACTGTACTGTATTCTTTGGGTATTTAGTTAAGGTAGAGTTTTAACATATGAATATGTGTCCTCTACTATAGTTCCTTCTTTTTTTAATTCTTTATTAATTACACTTTATTTACTTTGTATCCCCCCTGTGGTTCCCTCCCTCCTCCTGTCCCAATCCCTCCCTTCCTCCACCCTCTGCATGCATGCCCCTCCCCAAGTCCACTGATAGGGGAGGTCCTCTTTTCCTTCCTTCTGACCCTAGTCTATTAGGTCTCATCAGAGTGGCTGCACTGTCTTCTTCTGTGACCTGGTAATGCTGGTCACAGGGGGAGGTAATTAAAGAGCAGGCCAATCAGTTCATGTCAGAGGCAGTCTCTGTTCCTATTGCAATGGAACCCACTTGGATATTGAACTGCCATGGGCTACATCTGTGCAGGGGTCTTATCTTCATGCATAGTCCTTGGTTGGAGTATCAGTCTCAGGAAAGACCCCTGTGCTCAGATTTTTTGGTTCTGTTACTCTCCTTGTGCAGTTCCTGTCTTCTCCAGATCTTACTATTTCCCACTTCTTTTCTAAGATTCCCTGCACTCTGCCCAAAGGTTGCCCATAAGTCTCAGCATCTGCATTGATAGTCTGCAGTGCAGAGCCTTTCAGAGATCCTCTGTGTCAGGCTCCTGACTTGTTCCCTCTTTTCTCCTTCTTCTGATGTCTAGCTTCTTTGCCTTTCTGGATAGGAATTGAGCAGTTCCTTCTTAATCTGAGTGTTTGACCAGGGGAAGAATGTACAAATAGGCAAATCTAGTCAAATTGGCTTTTTAACTATGACAAATTTAATAGTGTGGTGTTTGAACAATGTAAGATATTCTGTTTCAACATTTCATGCCTTGGTCATTTATTTCTCGACAGTTGGGTATATGATAAAGACATATGTACTTTTCAAAATAACACACTACATGTCTACATAGTACAAACTTTTGTTTTAGGTCAGAATCACTGTGTAGTTTTAAGAATGAATTCTAGCTAAGTTAAAAATAACAACTTGGAATTCTGTGTATAGTAAGTGTGGATTACTCTGTATCAATATTTAGCTCATTGAAAACTCTGATATTCTCTTAGAAAGCCACAATGAGATTTCTTATTATTACTTACCTGTCAGAAAACTTAGAATTTATTTATTTATTTTTATTTTTTAGCTTTTTGAGACAGGGTTCTTCTGTATAGCCTTGGCTGTCCTGGAGTCGCTTTGTAGATCAGGCTGGCCTCAAACTTACAGAGATCTGCATGCCACTGCCTCCTTTAATGCTGGGATGAAAGGTGTACACCACCGTGCCCAGCTATGAGAACTGGGAATTTTTGAGCTGACTTGCAATGGGGTTTGTTACTACTGTGCACGACCCTGTTTTTCCACTTAGCTTTCCTTCTACTCGCTGTTAGTGTTTGCTTGTTGAACTTCATTGTAAGTTGTCATAGAAGCTCTTCACAGGTTGAGTATTTATTTTTGTCATGTGATTTTGTTGTCGGTTAGTCCACATTATTGCTCTGTTTGTTTCTTATGCAAAGACTTGACAGTTTTCATTTACAAATCATATATAACATAAAGCTGTCGTGATGCAGAAGAATATAATGTTGGGTGAGAAGAGAGGTAGGGAAGATCTGGGAGGAGTTGTGGGAAGATCAAAGAATATGACCAAAATAAATTGTATGAAATTCTCAAAAAAACAAAAACATTAAAATGTGAAGCTTTCATGGTCTCCCCAATGGCCTCCAGAAAACACTTCAAAACCTCAACATGTGGTTTACAGACACCATTCTAAGATTTGGCATGACTAATGTTTCTGTGTCGTTCATTAACTCTCACCTTGCTTTAAATCTATCCAGGGTGCTCTTTGTTCTCTCAATGGACAAACTTTGTCAGAGCCTATTTCTTTGTGTTCCCTTTCTTTGATTCACAAAACAATCTTACTTTCCTTACAAGTTCAAATGACTCTTCCCATTTGGAGTTACCTAGTACTCATGATACTTTGTTTAGACTAACACTATTCTCAACGTCATGTAAAAATCCCAGGAGAAAAGGACAGGCTGAATAGGAATTATGAATAATCAGTAGAAATTGCATAGGAAAAGAGGAAGAAGAGGTATGTCAGGAGAAAGACTGTAGAAATGGGAATGTGCAGAACAAAATCTCAAGAGACTACATTGCCTAGTTTGAATATAGCATGAGGTTTAGGGTTAGATCCATGAATGTAACACTTAAGACTTTAGCCTACAATAAAGAGGGCTTGCCAGGAACTCCACAAGGAGAGCAATAGAACAAGAAAATTTGAACACAGGGAACTTCCCAGAGACTCATATTCCAACCAAGGACTATTCATGGAGATAACCTAGAACCCTGACAATGCAGCCACTTCTGATGAGAACTGATAGACTAAGATCAGAAAGAAGGAGAGAAGGACCTCCCCTATCAGTGGACTTGAGGAGGGTTATGCATGCAGAAAGGGGGAGGGAAGCTGGGGCCTGGAAAGGAGGTGGGAGAAGCTTATGGGGGATAAAAAATGAATAAAGTGTAATTAATAAAAGTTAAATAAAAAAATTTAAAAAATAAAAATAAACATACAGGCTAGCTTTGAGATGGTAGCCTCCTTCCTGCTGGCAAGCAGTCATAGTACCTGAATATCAATGATCTTAACCAGCTACAGACACTGTAGGCTACAACACCAACCTAACAAGCAGGAAGGTACGACTGGTAATAGTGGCATGACCATTTTGGAATAACCAACTACCATGTCTGGATTCGAAGCCCATTCCTTTGGAGGAAATGCACACCTGCTACTGTAAACCCTGTCAAAACCTGGCACCTAGAGAGATCACAGACTGCAGAGGAAAATTTACTATTCATGTTTTGCTCAAACAGAAATGTAGTCAAAAAATACTTTCAATTCATTTACATTTAAACTTACAGGATAGTGATTCTCTCAGCTTGTATCATAAGCACTTCTTTTTAGGGAGAGTGATGCTGAACCTAGAGAGTCATAATTTGCCAAGGTGCTGAGAATGAGCAACCCTTGAGAATCAACCTTAAACAGGAAAACAGTGTTACCCACTCAAAGGCCTAGGGAACACCACAGAAACAGGGGGAAGAAAGCAGGAAGACAGGAAGGAGAACTAACAAACATCACCTTCTGGAGATGGTACAGCCATGTTTATCATGAACACACATCTAAGGTGGCTACATGTACAAGACCTCCAAACACACACATGCACACATGCATGTAGGCCTGGAAGTAGGATGGAACTTTTGAAAGAGAAAGGGAGTTAGAAGGACTGGAAGGAGAGAAAGAAAGGCCAACGAGGGATGAATATAATCACAGCACATTGTATTCATGTGTGTGATTGTAAAACCAAAAATTAAATAAATACTTTTTAAAAACAAGAAAATCATTTTTGGTTAAAAAAAATACATGTGAAAAAAAAAGAGGGTTTGCAATAAGTGGACTTAAGATATATATATGTGTGTGTGTGTGTGTATGTATGTATGTATATACATACACATATATAATTATATACCTACATATCATATTATTATATGTAGCATTACTTACATAGCACATTATTTATATATGTACACAGAAACAGACACACATATACATATGTGTGCATAGAAATAAAACATTTAGCAAATTGTGACTCTTTTTTCTATTGCAGAAATGCATTTTATAAAACTATGGCTTCTTTTCAAAGCTCATTTTGAAAAGAAAATTGCCACTAATATTCCTTGATTTATAATTGTTTAGGATGAAATCAGATCCTGCTCTTCAGGAAATGCCAAATGCAATCACTCTGCCTCATGGGGACCACTTAATCAGCAATGGCCAGGGCGTTCTTCCAACCAGTTTGGAGAAAGAAAGGCAGAAAAGCAATCTGAGCTGTGTCAATGGACTCCAAAACAATTCTATGAAAAACTGTGGAGGTGGTACCATTGATTTACAAAGAAGTGGAACTCCTCCAATTCCCCCACCAAGAAGTACCTCTCGAAATTTCAACAGCTCATATTCTGCACAAGCCCAAGAGAGACTGAAGGAAAGTTTATACCACAGGTGGGTGGCCCATGAGAGTCAAGACAGAAGGAATTGCAATCCTCATTTCCTTTTGAGGCAGTCCTCATTGTTTCCACAAGAAAGCAAGAGTTTAAAAGATAGTACCATGTTTTCCTCTTTGACATCAGAAGTCAAAGCAGATAGCAAGCCTCCAGGTAATGAAGACATTGGACTTACTATGTGGTCATGCGACACTGTAATAGGTACAAAGGAGAGCCCTTCTGTTCCATCTCAAAAAACTGGTTTTACTCTGAACAGAGCAAAAGTGGAAAAGGTGATTCCAGATAACCCTATTAAATTGCATCTTGATCTTCATGTGAAAAATGACTTTCTTACCTCAGTGACACAGAGGGATCCAGTCATAAGTCACAACTGCAGTTTTGAACGGACTCCAAGGAATGAAAAACTGGCAGCAAAGATTGATGAATTTAACAGAACTGTATTCAGAACAGACAGAAATTGTCAAGCAAAACAGCGAAGTGAAAGCTACACAAAGTCATCTGACAATCTCAATGCCTGTGATACCTCTACTCACAGAGGTGACATGCCAGAAAGCAACAGTGGGAACAGTGCTCTGAAAGACAGTGACCACATGCCTAGGCCCCTGGAAAATGTATTCAGTGATCCCACAAGAGTATCCACAACAGGCCTGGTCAAACAAATGCAGGCACGTATGAGTCCCAGCAGCTATCGGCATATGTTTCATGAACATGATTGGAGACCAAGCAATTTTTCTAGCCGACCAAGGTCAGCTGATCCCAGATCAAATTACGGTGTTGTGGAAAAGCTGCTGAAAACCTATGAGCCTGAGACAGGGTCTGCACTGCAAAACTCAAAATGCTTCAGGGATAACTGGACCAAATGTGGTTCTGATGTAAGTGGTGGCCCCATATTGAGTCAATGTTTAAAAATGCATCAGGTGGGGTGTTTGCTTTGCATGGGGATAAGCTAGTGGAGCAAGGAGGAGAGTCAAGCAAGGTGACTCAGTTGAGAAAGCAAGAACTACATCCACCTTATGTAATCGTGTGATTATGTAAGTAGAATGTGGCCGTATTTTGACATCTTCTTAGTGTCTTGGCCATCTGTGAGAGCTCAGCTTAATGTGAGCGGAGGGTATGGTTTTAAAACTCAAGCTAGTGTATTATTTTTTAAGTAAATAATCTCAGGGACACCTGTGGTGACTTGTGCCTTTAATTTCAACACTCAGGAAGCAGAAGGAAGTGGATCTCTATGAGACTGGAGTGTTTTACAAAATGAGTTCCAGCTATCTGGGACTATGTAGTGAGGCCTTGCTTCAAAAATAATAGATAGATAGATAGATAGATAGATAGATAGATAGATAGATAGATAGATAGAATTAATATAATATGCTTTCAAGAACCCAGGGAAGGTTATTTGTTTGTTTCCTTTCTTTAAAGAAAATCAGAATACATATCTGTTGATTTACAGAGTTTTAGTCTAAAGGTTTATCATTTTCAGTACACATATTTTTAATGACTTTCATTTTCTCAATTATGATTGGTTCAGACTTTTTCTGATTGTATGACTAATATCCTCATCGGGTTAGCCACATAAATGTGTGTGTGTGTGGGGGGGTAAGATAATCATTTAAGACAATATCTTGTATAACTATTTTTTTGTGTCACTAAAAGACTGTCTACAAAATACAGCTAGTCATAAATAGTTTTTGCATGGAAATTAACAAAAAATGGGTATTTAAATAGACCTTTAGCCTTCTGTTTTTATGCATTTAAAAGCCATAGTCTTCATTAATTGTAAAGGTAAAGGTCAAGCAAGTTGTTATTTACTATGATGACTTATACAAAATTGTCTTTTGTATATGTAATTTAAACAACACGACTTATAAGATATTGTATTGTGCATTGTCATCATTAGCCAGAATTTCAAATAATTCCCTGACTTTTGTATTCCTCTTCATTTTCATCGAAACCATATATCTGTAGGACCTATGACTAGAGACATACAAACACAAACCAACAAATTTCCCACGATCTAAGAACAGATGCTGAACACTTCCTCCTTGTCATTGATCAGGGATTTGGGAGGCATTATTCTACCATAGATATTTAGGAACAGCTTGTGTTGCTTTGTTTCATTAAAAAAAAACAAAACAAAACAAAAAAAACCTGTTAATTAAATTGAAGTCTCCAAAGAGTCAATAAAAATTCAAGGCTATTGCTTGGCTATGAGTGAAATGGTGGCACCGAGTCTGTTCTCACTGCCTGTCTCAGATGCAAGGATATTGGCTTTAACAACAAGGCCAATTAGAGGAGCTAGAGATATGGCTCAACAGTTAAGAGCACTTGCTGTGCTTTTGCAGTCACTGCATGGCATCTCTAGTTCCAGGCAATCTAATGCCTTCTTCTGACCTCCATGTATACCAGGCACACACACGGTGCACAGGCATACGCATTCAGGAAAAACATCTGTGTATCTGAAATAAAAATAAATAAATCTAAAAAAAAAATCTTGAAGAAGAAAGGCCTGTTTTAACCATGAGTATAAAATCTCATGAAGAGTTTTATTATTTTGATGATGATGATGATGATGATGATGATAATGATTGTCAGAAGGATGTATTTCTTGGATAAAGATGTCAGGTGTAAATTGCTTACAGCTTTTATTTGTGTTGTAGGAATCCATAGCACTGAAAGCCTCCAATGGAAAAGGATTTTCCCGACCTGCTAGACCAGCAAACCGCCGGCTCCCATCCAGATGGGCATCTAGATCGCCATCCGCACCCCCAGCCTTAAGGAGGACTGCCCACAGCTATAAAGTCTCTCTGCAAACAGAAGCCCAGATGCTCTAGATCTCTAGCCTGGATTGCTGGATTACAGAAGTTCTCATCCCCTTTGCAAAACTGAATATTCAGAGTGTTTACAAACAATCCTGTTCTCTTCTGTATCTTCCAAGATCACTGGGACAAGCAATCTAAACCCTAGCTTTCCATCAGTCTTCAGTGTTTTTAATCTATGAGATAATTATCTCCTTGTACTTTAATTTCTTAGGTTAGATTTTTTTTATCGCCATCCTCATTGACTTTCCAATATGATTTAAGCTGACACAATGTACAATATTGTATATTCTAACTTTCCTTGCAAATGCAGAAAACAAGGTTCTGTGCATGGCCATGTGTTTGTAGGTGCATGTGTTGTCATAGCAAGTATTCTGGTATGTATTTAGGTAAAAATTTATGTGCTAGTGTTGACTTTGAAATTATAACATGTAGACCTATATATTCTTTGTGTTTATTTATAACTTTTGAAAATATACAATCCTATTTATATTTTGCATACCTTTTGATAGGTATTCACCTAAGACGTTTAACATTGATGTATTATTTAACTGCTTCCTTGGCCATCAACTACATTAAAAAATAAGAATTATACATAAAACTAACATTAGCAGTTTTCCAGAAATCAATCTTAAATAGCATTTTAACCCATATGAAGGTAACTGATACTATTGTTTTCTTGTTTAAATAAAAATGTCACAGGTTTAATATATCAGCCTTCTAAAGCAAGCAGAAGACTCTTTCACATAATTTTGTATGTCACCTGGTAGTTTCACATGGCTTTAACTGCATACTTGACTCTCAGTTCTAGTATCATAAGACTGCCTTAATAATGACAGGACAAAATGATGAATTGATTTTGTTATTCTCAGTATTCAAACATTTCTTAATGAGATATGAAAAGGAATCAAATTGTGCTGAACTTTAATTTTTTGTTAAAATTGTGGTAAGTTTCCAGTTCCCTGCTTTACCTGGAAGTTCTATCTCTGTAGAGAGGTAAGTCATTTGCTTTGCTTTTGTCCTCTTTTTCTAATTCTTTCCCCAATAATGGTAGATAAAAGATGAGTTCAGTTTTGTTTTGTTTTGTTTTGTTTTGTTTCTTTTCTTTTTTAACTAGGGTGATCAGGTTCAGTTTTTCATTGACAGCTAAATTATTCTATATTTCTTATACTGTGTAAAAAAAAAAGCCTTACACTAAATTTGAGCATCAACAGAATATAAGAAACAGTGAAGTATACCTTGGCTACACTTTACTTACACCAGATGCATGAAATGCTGAGAAGTGGCACAGAAGTAGGGAAGTTGAGGTACTCAGAATCCGACACGTTTGGTCTTAGAAACAGCTTTGCTATTCATTGTTCCCATTTAAAAGCAATCATACTATATGGTTAGTTAAATATTAACTCTACTTCACCCAAAAAAGTTAAGAAATTCTCATGCCAAACCAAATCAGTGGGCTTTCTCCTTATGATACCCTAGTCACCTTATTATATACCATTCCCTGAAATAAACTAAATAATTTTAAATAAGAGATTGCCTTAAAAGGCTTGAGACTGTAGCATGGCTAGATTCATGGTTTACAGCAGGAAGATTTCCGGGGCTTAAGTGGAATTAACTGTCTAGAATGTGATTTTGGCACAGATCGTGATGGTTACAAGTCCACTCTCCTCATCCTTCCTTCTTTCAGGGACTTTTTCTCTCACAGGAGGGTAGCCTAGACACCAGGCATTAGTCTTCTGTATTTTTCCACTAGAAGAGAGAAAACACTTGAAAAATGGTTCCTTGGGTGCATTAAATGATAAACCAAAAATATCACTGTGGACACATCTGTTCGTCTGCATCCCCATATCCCAGTGATCAATAGCCCCTGCCTTTATGTTTAAATCAGGATGCTGAGGTCTCCTCTCAAAATGGGAAGTTAACGATCTCATCCCAAAAATAAGAAAGATTTCCAGCAGTGGGGGCCTGGGATCCTTGGAGTCTTTAGTAAAATGAAACAGTGTACTATATTTGGTGGCCATGCAGACTTGAAAGCAGGGGTCCTGAGTGGAACCTGAGTGGGTTAGGACCTTGGGTAGTGTCTTTGATCACTGAGTACTTCCCTATGTTTTGAACAAACAAGAAATTACATTGCCGGACTTCGTGAGTTTAAGCCGCCTTTTCTATTATCATTTGAATGAACCAATGGGACCATTTTAATACCTCATATTAACATGAATCATAGAATACTAGAGCTGAAGTTAGTCCAATCCCTTGATTAGAAAACTGAAGAAACTAAAACAAATTGATAAGTCTATGCTGACTTTTAAAGTAGTTTGTAAATTTTATGGGCAAACTTACCAGGTAAATGGAAATTGTCATTGAAAATATTTTTTTGAATTACTGTGATTTTTTAACTGGTACTTTTTCTACTCTATGTAGGCATTTTCCCCCTAAAGCATAACCTTTATTATGCCATCATCCCTGAGTTTAAAAACTCCTAATCATTTACAGAAACATTTCATTAGGAATGTCTATTTAGGGATATTTTCCTTAGCAGGTTTTGAAAAAAAAAAAGTCTTTCTCACAGGGGAATTTTGAAACTTCTAGCTGACCTTGAGTTTCTCTCTCTCCCACTGCTCCCTTTCTTCCTCTCCCCCCATACTCTCTCCTTCTCCCTCTATGTGTGTGCTTGCACTTTCGTGTACATTTTCAATATTTGCCTTATATCCCCAAACCAAATATTAAAATATAAGTGATTATCTCTATTATTTAGCACTTCAAACATAGCCCATAGCTTTCACTGATCTTTACAGGAAATGAAAACAATGTCTCATTTTGCTACCATTTCCCCCAAAGGATGATTTACTTCTATAAATGACTTAACCAGGTACCATGAAGTCTTAAAAAACAAAACAAAACATCTGGTCCCAAAAAGAGTATTAAAAACACCTTTAAATTTATTTTAGTTACATTTTCTGATTTAAAAAAAATATTTGATATTGAAATCTTCAGCCATTGGAAGCTATTTAATAAAATAAGTTTGGAAACACCTACTGTTGTAGACACAATAATGTCTTTATTTTCCTTCTTCTGACTCTGAACACCGCTGAAGCTTTAAGTCCAAACTTAAATGCATATATTGTTTAATGCGGCTGCCCCCAAAGTGATCACAAAGTTTAAGACAAACCTGTTGAAAGCCACATACGCATACTCACTGTTCCCATCTAAATGCTTTTAAATATGAAGAAAGTTTTTTAACTTCTCTGAAATTAGAATTTACATGATGAAATTAAATTGTTTTTAGGCTGACACAAATTTCTCTACGATATTCTATTTCAAATTTTACATGTTTTTCTTAAGTAGGCTTTATAACTTATTCACCTCTGAAAATACACTTCTGAAAAAAAAAAGCGGGGTGGGGGGGAACTAATCATCCTTCGGAAAACTTCAGAGAGTCCTGCTCCTGAATTGCTTTTCTTGCCTTAGAAAGTTATTTTTATACTAGTGAAGTAATATTAGTAAAAATAAGTCACAAGACAAAGAAATGGATCCCATTTTGAGTAATATTATGAATCCAACATAGACTACATCTGAGAAACCTGTTAAATTGGGGAAGAGTCCAGATTAGGAAGCATCTTAAAAATCACTATCTTAGAGGAATCAAGCAGAGAGGATGGGTATATACTAAGAGGGGGTGTTAGATTGTCTGGTATGGTGCATTCTGGGTAGTTCTACGATGGCTGGCTGCATGCTGGAGAGGCTAAGAACCTAGTCACTGCTCAGTCCATGAGGCTGGACCCCCTCAACAGTTCAAATCTGGTAAAAAAAAAAGGGGGGGGGGGCTGGGGGATCTTTGCAAGCTTCTGGTCTTCACATTGGAAAGGTAAAAAACCTGAATGCTGGTGTAAGAAGAGGACATCAGGAGAGACAGCAACGGAAAGTACACTCTTCAGCAAGAGAATAAGGTGTTCGAGCAAAAGAAATAATTTTTCCCTTGAACTTCCTTGTACCTGGGGTACCAGTAGAAGGTGTGGCTCGCTTGGAGGAAGTAATAGGGGAAACTTCCCCCTTCCAGGAAACACTCTCATGGATTTGCTCCGAGAAGCATCTCTCTTAGTTGATTCCAGATCCAATCATGTTGACAACCAGAATCAACCATCATGATCCCTGACAACACCTTTCAGAGCTCCCTACAGCCCAGGAACAGAAGCCATGCCTCTCTCTGGCTACCCACCGACTGCTTCCCTGAACAAATTGTTCCATGTGTGACTTAAAGTTTACAAAATGCATTCATGGTCTATGATTTGTTTCCTTCTTAAAGCAAATTTCAGGGAAGATTTTGCAATTTCTAATTACAAAGGGAAACCAGGTAGGGATAATAATTGGAATAAGTTTTATTTCTCAAGATGGTAATTGGAAACAGGGAGGGCTCCTGAGTCAGCCTCCTCAACCCTTTCTTCCCATAAAAAAGTGGGCAGTGAGGAGTGTAGGGAGAAGGGAGTGAACAGGGCTCTCATTCAAAGTTTGGTACTCCCTTTTGGTGACCTGGGGTGCTCACTCCTGATTACTATGTGCTTGACAGCTTCAAGACATCACAACCAACACTCGCTCTAGATAACTCTTTTCAGTGTTCACTCTCTGGCTTTATATGAACTGTGGATGGAGAACATGAGCCAGTACAATAAGTAACCTATCAGTATCTCCAGCATAAACCAAACCCTGGCCTTTCCCGGTCTTCAAAGAATCAGGAGAGCTTCCCACTCCAGAACAACATACTCTGGAATAAAGGAGGGTGCTTCACGCTCTCTTAAGCATTCTGTCCTACTGTAACAAAATACCTACAAGCGGTAGATGTTTTGAAAGACAGAAATGTTCTCACTTCTCAAGCTCCATCTTGTTGCTGTGCCTTAACACATGAGTGGTATTTTTCCAGAGCAGAATACAAAACGTTCCCAATGGTAAATAAAGCTGGGGTTTCTATAATGAGGTCACAAATCTGTCCTTTCATGAGAAGGCCTCACAATGGTGTAAATGAAAAGGCAATGAGAACAAGTTTCAATGCGGATTTTGGAGGGGCACATTCAGACCATAGCACTCAATGACCTCCAATTTAAATCAAGTGAATTTGCTCTCTAAGGGCTATTTAGTTTTTAAAGCCCTGTTTTCCAGTCTAGGCTTGAGACCAGAACTACGTGGGGGAACCCAGAACTGCAGTGTTCAGGGCTGAGGCCAGCAGCCATCATCACACTTTCGTCAAAAAGCAGCTCTGGTTTATGCTTTGTTTAGCGGCCCAGAAGAACCGAGGCGCCCTGGGAAAGAAACTGGCAGATGCAAAGTTTGTAGCCAAGAAGCCCAGACCTGCAAACCAGCAGTAGGAAGCAGGGACCCATTAGTAGGGAGCCAGGACAAAAGTCACGAAAGCTGAAATAAATGCTGAGTCGGTACCCCTTAGACTTTAATATGGGGCAGGTTTAGGAGCTGGAAATGGCAGATGCCATCTGAGGACCTCACTGCAAAGCACTAGAAGATACATGAAGGAAATGAGACAGGACAATCCTTTTCTCTCTCTCTCTCTCTCTCTCTCTCTCTCTCTCTCTCTCTCTCTTTACTGTTACTTTCTTTTTTATTTGATCGCTGGAACATAAATGTTTCCCGAGAACATGATAGATAAAGCAGTCTATCCATGACTCCATAAAAAGGAAAAATAGATGTCCCAGAGACTACAAGTGTCCATATAATGCACCTAAAAAGACAAACTGTTTTCATGAAAACAGACTTCGCTCTCAAGCAAACACAAACAAATGCAGTATGGCGACATGTGACGAAAGTGAAACACCAGTCGTTCTGATCCCTGTGTGAGCAGCAGGGAACTGGGCTCCCAGGAGCCTGCACAAAGGGATGTCCAGCGCAGTAACGGTCCATGTCGGTCCACTGTTCTCTACGGGAACCACAGGACGTGGGAGGCAAAAACGTTCTGTCTTTAAGATTAATCCATGCATAGCCAGGAGGCTTCTTGAGGCAGATCTGGGCCACGGGTTCTTACTGGATGCCATCTAGTCCGGGTTGTTTATTCCAAGTTCATCCTGGAGGCCTCTGACTTTTGTTTTCTCACTACAAACCACTTAGGGTAGCACCATTCCCTAGCTGCGCTCTGGGACCATATAAAGAGAGAGTTAGGGGCTGTAGAGGTGGCTTATTTGACAAGAGTGTTCAATGCCCTTCCAGAGGACCTGAGTTCAGTTCCCAGCATGCATGTTAAGCAGCTCTCAACTACCTGTAGTTCCAGCGCCAGGAAATCGAACGCCCTCTCCTCTTTCCTGCGCCTTCACTCACCTGCACATACACAGACACTCATATACACATAACTTAAAAACAAAACAGTTTCTAACACAAACTGAGCTGAACACAAGCATGCCTTGCTCTATCTTCAATGAGGACACGGGACCAGCTGCCTCAAGCACCCTTCACTGTGAATTTCCTGCTGTGATCAACTTTAACTTTAAACTGAGCCATATTAAACTATTCCTGCCTCATGTTTGCTTTCTGTTCTGCGGTTCTATCACCGGCAGCAGGAAAAGCACCTGCGTTATTACCCCCGATATACCCAAGATTATTCAGTACTGGGCATTTATTTTCATTCCTGTTTTCTCCCATCCCTTGAATCCTTATACTATTTGCTTAGATGCATTTTAGAAATCTGCTTTTGTTTATCCTACTGTTAAAACAAAACAAAACAAAACAAAAAACTAAAAATCTGAGCTCGTATCCTTGGAAAATGCATGCCATTTTTTTTCACAGGTTCTGTGTCTGTGTGTGTGGCTGAGTATAAATTCCGTTTGCTAGTATTTTGCTGTGAATTTTGATATCAAATTTATGAAAACTGAGCAATTGTTTTCCTTTTTTGTACTCACTTTGTAGTTTTAACATTAAGATAATACTGTACTCAGGATTTGAGTTTTTCCTTTCCTTTTCTATTTTCTTAAAGAGATTATTATATAGAGTTAAACAATAATTACTGGGCGCCATTTCTTCAGTAAAATCAATCTGAGGCTGAAAGGTTTTTTGATTTGTTTTGTTTTTTTGCAAGACCTTGAACTTTCTCTTAGATTTATGAGCTAAATCAAATAATCTGGTTCATATATGTGGTTTTGAGAGGACTTGCTCCATTTCATCTGAGGTTTTTTTTAATATATATATATATATATATATATATATATATATATATATACAGTATTCCTTTTGTGTGATTATTAAAAGAACTGAAAAATCTATAGACGTTTGCCTGTTTTATGTTATTAATGATTAGTTGGCTCACTCCTTTCTCTCTCCCTCTCCATTTTTCCCTTCCTATCTTCTTGCTCTTCCTCTTTCCCTCTCTCCCTCTCCCTCCTTATTTCTCTCCTCCTCCCTCTCTCCTCCCCATCTCTGGTTCTCTCTCTCTCTCTCTCTCTCTTTCTCTCTTTCTCTCTTTCTCTCTTTCTCTCACTCTACTGGAGATTGTACTTATAGCCTCATACAGTCTAGGGAAGTATTCTACCACTGAGCTGTATCCTCCATCCTTTGCTCTTTTAAATTTGCCATTCTTATTATAAGATTATCATTTTACTTACCCTTTCAGATAAATACCCTCTTGTCTTTACACAGTTTCTGTTTTCGTTTTCATTTATAGGTGCTCTGACCTACCTACATTATTTGTGTGTGTGTGTGTGTTTGAATATTTTTTTCAATTGGAAAGTTATCCTAGTTGGAAGCTCAGGTAACTAATTTGACAATTTTGTCCTTTCCTGATGAAAACATTTAAAGTTTAAATGTACCTTATAGCACTGTTTTAATGCCTTGCACTAATTCCCATTTGTTATTTGTTGTTTTCCACTTAAGTCAGTTCTACTTTCGGAAAATCTTTCCATAAGATTTCCTCTTTTTTGCTAGGTTGACAATATCAGTTTTTACAAATTATTTCTTTAAAATTTGACCATTTCCTCATATATGCATAAAATGCATTATGATTATGTTTTCCCATCCTCATTACTTCATCTTACTAACTCCCTCCTGTCACTTGCCCTCCTTCTGCTTTTCAGTCTTCTTTTGTGTCCTTGCGAGTAGTCACAGCTGCCAAGTGTCTGTGACCAAAATGGCCATCACATAGACAGAAGGCAGGCTTTCATAGTGCTCCTCTCTCTCCAACTTTCTATTCTCTCTTTCATAGTGTTCCTGGGACGTGGAAGATGTAATATCAATATCCCATTTAATGCTGAGTACTCAACAGTTTTTTTTTTTCATTTTTCTGCACTTGGACCAATTATGAGTCACTGCTTCAACTGTCACCCACTACAAAAAGACATTTCCTTGGCCAAGACTTAGAGGGGCTGTAGTCTATGATAGAAACATAAATATGTGGACGGCAGTTTAAATAAATGTCCATTTAATAATGCATGAGTACCATACTCCCTCTAGGGCCTGAGGCATCCCCAACCAAGGCTTATTTTTTTTAATCAGGTTTACAATATCAGGCATGTATTCATTCTTGTGGAACAGGACTCAGGTTCAACCAGAACATTGTGGGTTACCTCTAGAACACTCATGCCACTGTTGTACTAGTGGGCATACATTGCCTGGCAAGTCAGCAACATAGGATTCATGGTCCACTTCTGGGTAAAACTTTGATGGCTTTGTCCCATAGCAGCCTACATAGCATGTCCCAGTACTAAAGACACTAAACGGCAGCTAAGGAAACTTCTGGATCAGTTGCAGCTTGATTTCTCTGTATCTTTTATCTGAAGTGTGTAGCATCAGTAATAGACTGATGGATTACTTAGAATATTACTTGAGGTCTAAATTTTTGTATAGACTTGCTTGTTATCTTTCAGTTATTGATTTCTAACTTGATTACAACATGGTCAGAGAGTAATTCATTCAATATGGTTTTATTGCTTCAAATTTGTTGAAGCTAATTTTATGCCTCCGCATATGCCTTTTTCCCAAACTAGTTGGCCTGAACATCCAGAATACTGAACAGGAATGGTAAATGTGAATATCCTTATCTTTTTTAAAAATTCATATTGTTTTTAGTTAGTGTTGATGGGGAGGGGTGTGCCTGCTTTGGCCAGAAGAGGGTATGGAATTGCCTACAGCTAAAGTTACAAGAGGATGTACTCTCCCTTACATGGCTGCTAGAAACTGGACTCAGGTCTTAGCAAGAGCAGCCCATGCTCTTAACCACTGAGCAATCTTGCCAGTCCCACATAACCCTTATTTCTTACTTTAGTGGGAAGAACGAGATCTTTATCATCAAGTACAATCTTAGATATTAGATTCCCTTACTTTAGTTACAAGAATATTTTATCTACTCATGCTTGAGTGATTTTTATTATGAAATGGAGTTGGATTTTGCCAGATGCCTCTCTACACCTATTTAAATACTAAAACAACTTTCTCATAATATTTCCCATGAAGGCGGGGTGTAAACCATTTTTATAGTTGATGATTTTAGTTTGCTAACATTTTGTTGAGAATTTTAAATACATATTTATACAATGGATACAGAGTTCTTTTTTCTGATGCCTTTGCTTGGGCATGGTAGCATTTGCTGCATAGAGGAAATAAGAAATGTTCTACCTTCCTATTTTTCCTATTTTTTTTCAAGGATTTGTGAAGTTTTAAAAATATATGATAAAATTGTTAGTAAATAACAGCCCAATTTTATATTTTAAAATTTTTTGTATTATAGCTGTTGTATTTATAGTGGGGGAGGGGCACACATAGGTCTACCCATGCTAGAGCATGCCTTCGGAAGTCAGAGGACATCTTGCAGGTCTGAGTTTTTGCATTCAAACATGTCGGCCCTGGAAACCAAGTTCAGATCATCAGACTAGGCGGTGGCCAGAGTGGTTGACAAGCTGAGCCACTTCATAGGTCTCATGCCAAGATTCTTAAGTTTAAAAAAAAAATCATTTTAGATACAAATCTACAAGTCTAAACTAATACAAATCTAAACTTTACATCCTGGAAAGCTATGTTGAGTTTATTACACAGTGCACATATCTCCATTTCAGAAGCGTGAGTGCAATTTTTCATTTATTTGGAACATGACATCTGCATCACAGAGAGCATAGTTTTGCAGTTCCTTTTTATTCCTGTGCCAAAGGCACAAGTTCTGATTATACCATGTGCATTTTAGCAGCTTCTTATCAGTAGAACAGAAATAACACTAGGAATTTAAGCAGAGATCTGAAACTCGTTAGAAGTGCACTGTCTTGAAGGATGGTATTGGGAATTGGAGAACAAGAAGGCAGATGGGGGGATGTAGATAAAGAGGCAGTTCATCTACCTGCCTTGGGATATACGCCTGCTGCTTCACTGCTAGCTGAGGCTGAAAAACTCCAGAATGGAAAGTTCTGCTTCCATCTGGATTGGAGCGTCTGTCACCTTTCTTGCAATGACATAATGGCATGCAACCACCAGGTCTGAGCCAAGAGCCAGAGGCTGATCATGCCCTGTGTTTTTCTGATCCTTTTCCAGCACCAGTTGAGCCTGGGGATGTGATTTGCAGTTTCCCAATCCTGGCCCCACAGAGTAAAGTATACAAAGGCAAAGGGTAGAGACCAAACTGCTTTTGAAGAACGTACTCTGAAATCAAACATTTGGTTTTAAAATGTTTCCAACAACAGAAAAAATGATATGTTATCGTCACATGATTTTCTGTTTATTCCAGTATTTTAAATGTAGCAAGATTTTTTATCTGGAGTTTGGTGTTATGGACAATGAGGAATTACAGCTGAACCTGGAAAAGAGCACTACAGAAAGTGTGAAAATGTCAGAGAAGAGAATAAAGAGGATTATTTGAGGGGTTTTGTTTTGTTTTGCACTTAGATTATTAACTTGTGTGTTTAAATGAAAAGTTACAAAAGAACTGAATTTACCCCAAAGAGGGAAAGAATTTAGAATCTATTGAAGATTAGTCTTCAAGCCATACTTTGAATGTGTGCCTTCTACCTCAAAATATTCTAAATTTATTTACAAGATCCACAACTATGCTTTTTATCATTTATTACAACTTATTCAATTTGTATTCCAGCTGTGTCCCCCTCCCTTGTCTCCTCCTCATCCCTTCCTCACTCCCTCTTCTCCCCCTTGTGCCCCTCCCCTAGTCCACTGATAGGGGAGGTCCTCCTCCCCTTCTATTTGACCCTAGCCTATCAGGTCTCATCAGGACTGGTTGCATTGTCTTCCTCTGTGGTCTGGGAAGGCTGTACCCCCTGGGGGGAGGTGATCAGTGAACCTGCCACTGAGTTCATGTCAGAGACAACCCCTGTTCCTTTACTAGGGACCCCACTTGGAGACTGAATCAATGGGCTACATCTGAGCAGGGGTTTTAGGTCCTCTCCATGCATTGTCCTTGGTTGGGTTATCAGTCTCTGCAGGGCCCCCAGTGCTCTCTTTTTATGGCTTTGTTGGTCTCCTTTTAGAGCTCTTGTTCCCTCCAGGTCTTTCTATTTCCCTTTTCTTTCATAACATTCCCTGAACTCTGCCCAAAGTTTGGCTATGAGTCTCAGCCTCTGCTTTGATACCTCGATCAGTAGAGTCTTTCAGAAGCCATCTGTGGTAGTTCCCTGTCCTGTTCCTTGTCTTCACCTGCTTCTAATGTAGATCACATTTGTCCATCTGAATGAGCATTGAGCATCTTCCCTTGGCTCTCCCTTGTTGTTTAACTTCTTTAGAAGTATAGATTTTAGTATGTTTATCCTATATTATATGGCTAATATCCACTTATGAGTGAGTAAATACTATGTGTGTCTTTCTGCTTCTGGGTTACCTCACTCAAGATCATCTTTTCTAGTTCCCACCATTTACCTGCAAATTTCATTACTTCCTTGTTTTTAATAGCTGAGTAGTATTCCATTGTGTAAATGTACCACAATTTCTGTATCCATTCCTCCGTTGAGGGACATCTAGTTGTTTCCAGTTTCTGACTACTACAAATAGAGCTGCTACAAACATGGTTGAGCAAATGTCCTTGTTATATACGTGAGTGTATTTTGAATATATGCCTAGGAATGGTATAGCTGGATCTTGAGGTTGGGGATTTAGCTCAGTGGTAGAGTGCTTGTCTATCAAGTGCAAGGCACTGGGTTTGGTCCTCAGCTCTGAAAAAACAAGACAAAATAACACAATTATACTTATTTATCCAATATATATTTTCCAATTTTGTACCTTAAGATTTCAGAATGTTCATGGTTCTGAAGACTGTTCATGGTTTGCTCTCAAATCCATTTTAAGAGGAAAAAATATGAGAAGCAAAATATTTTTGAGTTTTGTCTCTTAAAATATTTCTTCAAAATATTTTTACTTTTTGTAATTTTGTAAAGAAAAAAGGGTCTTTCATACTGGAAGGAAGGACAATGACTTACTGATGATTGTAATGAAGTAGTTGAATTTTTCTGAATTCAGCTTGGTTAATGGAGAGGCTCTTTGAATATCATAAAAATATAATAGAAAGGTGAGCTGATTGAATGACACCACAGCCATCTTCCCCCAATTCAGAGGTACATGTCATATGCTGCCATATACCTCCAAAGATTCGGAATTAACAACTAGAGGCCAAAGGTGAAGGAAAAGCTCAAGCCATTCCCCATCCTCTAATAGTCAGTACTGTCTCCTGGGTTCAGGCTGGGGTGTGTCAATGGAAAGGGAAAGAATCTCCCAGGTGTCGTCATTCTGTGGTTCAGTACAGAAAGGCAGAATAAAGAAAGCAATGGTCACTTCATTTCTGACAACATAGCAAGGCGAGGTGTTGAAAACATAGGTTTGTCGGAAGGAGGGCACTTCTGAGCTCAGACAGGTCTATTTCTGTTAAGATGACTCTTGTCTTCATCTTAACAGTCTTCAAGTTACCAAAAAGGGGTGGTGGTGGAATGAGCTGCTAATGCAGCCTTCTCAAGTAGTGTTTCCTTGCTATATTCTGAATGGTTATAGCCAAGAGAAAGAGAAAGGAAACCCTGGGAAAAATTTAATGACATTAACCAGCAAATTGACATCATTGGCTAGAGAATACATGATGTACAGTGTAGAGTATCAAAACAGTAATAGTAACTTTTATGCAGATTTCTTTTTGTTTTTGCTGTACAAAATGTTTATGGGAACAAAAATATAAAAAAGAAAACAAGTTATAAAATGTAGAAACAACATACAATCTATCCTGTGTTCCTTTGCAAATACAGTTTATCTTTCAAGTGTTTTAGTTGTAACATCAGATTGATCCCCCTCTCCAAAGAACTAGGACATCTCATTTTTAGCTGATGAATGAGTTTAGTTCTTTTCAATGAAGTGATGTAGACTTTATTTGAGTTTCTCTGCATTTTAGTTATTAACTTAAAAATATGATGCAAATGAGTCATGATAAAGAACTCACTAAGAGCAATAGTTCTGCTAAGCATAATGACCACATGTCCTAGGTTAGGAGAATCAAATACATAAATAAAGGATGACAAGTTGGTCCCAGTTGGATGTGCTCTCTCCCAGCCTGACTAAGATGAAACACTGTGTCTGAGACCAGCTTTGGAGACCTTGTTTAAAATTTGTATTAGTTAATTGGTCAGTTAACTAATAATGCTTACTGGCATTTGAATTTCATATAAACAACTGAAAAGTTTCAGTATAAATATGGCATTTATTTATTTACTTACTTAGCTATCTCTGTTTAAATTATTAGTTTACAACATCTTTGTCAATTAATTACCCAATATACAACTGCCGTAACCCAGAGAACACCCATCCCAGATTTTTTTTTACTTGATGTGAAGTCTATTCTATTTTACTCTCAAAGATTCCACCTGCAAATATTTAAGTATTGTTGCCTTAAGACAAATATGCCCCATTTTGGAAGCTGAAATTGATATTCATAGTATAACTTTATGATCACACTCCATTGGAAAAAAAAGAGATATTCTAAAAAGGTATTTCTGCTACCACACTATCAAATCTTCCTCACTTGCAAAATCAGTGTGCTTGACAGACATACAAAAATAAAAAGGACCTCTGAATGGAAGATATATAATAGGGTTCCTATTGTTACCAGGATTCTGCTATAGTTTTTCTTCAGTTCTCCAGTTCCTATATGTATGTCAGATGAGACATACAGAGCATAGTATATGTACATAGGTAGATAGAGAAGGATGTGGATATAGATATGGTAGATATACAAAGATAGAGATAAAAGAGATAGGTGTTCTGTTCAGGAACTTGTCTCCTGTGCCAATGAGTTCAAGGCTCTTCCCCACTTTTTCTTCTAACAGGTTTAGTGTGTCTGGTTTTATAATAAGGTCTTTGATCCACTTGGAATTTACTTTTGTGCAGGGTGATAATATGGATCTATTTGCATTTTTCTGCATGTAGACCTCAGTTAGACAAGCACCATTTGTTGAAGATGCAATTTTTTCCCCATTGCATGGTTTTGGCTTCTTTGTCACAATTCAAGTAGCCATAGTTGTGTGAGTTTATTTTTGGATTTTCAATTCCATTCCATTGATCCACCAGGGCGCAGAGCTAAACAGAGAATTCTCAACAGAGGAATATCGAAAGGCACTTAAAGAAATGCTAAACGTCCTTCATCATTGGGGAAATGCAAATTAAAATGAACCTGGGATTCCACCTCACACTAACCAGAATGGCTAAGATCAAAAACTCAAGGAATGACATATGCTGGAGAGGTTGTGGAGAAAGGGGAACCCTCCTCCATTGCTGGTAGGAATGTAAATGTGTACAACCATTTTCAAAACCAATCTGGTGCATTCTCAGAAAACTAGAAATAGTGCTTACTCAAGATCCAGCTATACTACTCCTTGGCATATATCCTCATACAGCAAGACATTTGCTCAACTATGTTCATCTTAAGCTTATTCATAATAGCCAGAATCTGGAAACAACCTTCAGTAGAGTAAATGTCCTTCCCCCTTCTCCACAACCTAAGTACATTTTTGCTTTGTTTTGTTTGGCATTACATCTTGTTCCTGTGGTACCAGGGATTGAACCCAAGTCTTCGTATATATTAGACAAGCACTCTACCAGTCCAGCTGCATCTGACAGCCATATATAATTCTTTGCATTTCAAGCAAGGGATCAGCCAAGTGTCAAAGTAGCACATTACATTTTAGTAGCTCATGAATATAAATATTTACTTCACTGAAAGGAAAATGTTGGCCAGGTCTGATGGAGCAGGACTGAAATCCCAGCTTCTTGAAGGTAGAGGGGGGAAGATGATTTAAAGCCTACTTGGGCTACAAAAAGGGTCCAAGGCCATCCTGAGTGACATAATGATACCCTCACTCAAAAAAATATGGGATTGGTACACAGAGGTAGAGGCTTTACCTAATATGTGTGTTAGTCTAGCTTCCATCCTCAGAATACATTAATAAAGACTTGAGAGAATCATGGAAGGACTGTGGAAAGGTACTCAGGATAGAAAAGTTCAGGATAGAGGGACTGTGTGACTCCTAAGAATTGTTTCATTCAAATGCCTCTTGGTAATCTGATGTAGAGAAAGTTAACAGACCACCCTTCCATTTATAAGACTAAGGGCAACTAGACAAAATGAGGCAAATATTTCCAGCATGTCATACATGAGCATAGCAATAAAATTGCAAAATATGTATGTAAAACTGTAGTTTATATGACTGAAAAAAAAACCACCAAATTTGATTAAATTTAATCACTGATGCAATTCTGGGTTTTAAATTGATAGGTAGTTGATATGTGAGTAAAAAATACAATAAACATAATTAGTAAATTATTATACTTTTCAGGATATTTATATTCCATGTTGTTATGTTTCATGTCTTCCTCAAGTGTTGAAAGAGAGCTCACTATCAAAAGGTAAAAGAAAAAAGAAAGTAAAACGTCTCATAAATAACTTCTTTCTTGATTATATACTAAGATAGTAACAACAGAAATAAAAAAAGGAGACATAACAATAGGAAATTGGGTCATACCTTAAAAACCTGTACTCCACAAAACTGGAAAATCTAAATGAAATGGATAAGATTCTCTATAGGTACTACTTACCAAAGTTAAATCAAGATGAGATAAACAATCTAAATATACCTATAACCTCTAAGGAAATAAAAGCAGTCATTAAAAGTATCACAACCAAAAAAGGGGGAGCAGAATTTTAGCTCAGAATTCTACCAAACTTTCTAAGAAGAGCTAATGCCAATACTCCTCTAATTATTTCACAAAATAGAATGAACATTTTATAAGGACAAAGTCACCCTGACACCCAAAACACACAAAGACACAACAAAGAAAGAGAATTTCAGACCAATTTTTCTTATGAACATAGAAATACTCAATAAAATTATTGCAAACTGAATCCAGGAACACATGAGAAAGATCATCATGAAATTTGCAGGCAAATGGACGGAGCTAGAAAAAAAAATCATCCTGAGTGAGGTAACCCAGACCCAGAAAGACAAGCATGTTATGTACTCATAAGTGGATATTAGCTGTTAAGAATATTCATGTTACAATCTATAGACCCAGAATGGCTAAGTATCACCAAGGGCTCTAAGTGGGACATATGGATCTCCCTGGGAAAGGGAAATAGAATAATTTTGTGGGTGAACTGGGAGCCAGTGGGGATGGGAATAAGAGAGATCAGGTAGGGGGCAGAGGATGAAGGCAGAGAGCATTGCCAAGAGATAACTGGAATTGGAAGGCATTTGGGGACCATGTGAAAACTTAGTGCAGTAGGTACCAGGAAGTGTACCCAAGAGGGTGACACTAGCGAAGTCTCCTAGTAATGGAGGTTATAGAGCTTGAACTGGCCTTCTGTAACCTGTCAAGGCTTCCAGTGGTAGGACGGGGACACCAACCATACACAAAACATTCGACCTACAATCTAGCCTGCATGTCAGATGTGCTGGGAAAATGAAGGTACAGACATTGTGAGAATGGACAACCAACAACTGGCTGAATTTGAGGCCCATGCCACAAGAAGGAGCCCATGCCTGATACTGCCTGGCAGATCAGTAAATGGAGGCTGGCTAGCCCATAAGATAGAAAACAAAACAAAACAAAAACGAAAACAAACAAGAAAGTATTTTCTAATGATATTTTGCTATACTCATAGATCAGAACAATTGTCATCAGAGGAGCAAATACAGAGACCCATGGCCAAAGATTAGGCAGAGACACAGTCCAAATCAGAACTCTCCTTAGAATCCCTCCCCTTGGAGCTTAGGGAACCCCTGCTAAAGAAGGGGGTAGAGGACACCAGGAGAACATGTCCCACAAATCAGCTAAGCAGGGCTAACGTGGGCTCACATAGACTGAAGTGGCAAGCACAGGGCGTCCATGGGTCTGCATCAGGTCCTCTGTGTATGTTATAGCTGTTAGCTTGGCGTTTTTCTTGTGGGACTCCTAACAGTAGGAGTCGATGTATCTCTGACCCTTTCCCTACTATTGAGATTCTTTTCTTCCTGTTGGGTTGCCCTGTCCAGCTTCATATAAGGACTTTTGCCTTGTCTTACTGTATCTTGTTTTGTGGTGTTTGGCTGTGATCTCTTGGAGGCCTGTTGTTTTCTGGAGAGGAAATGGAGGGGGAGTGAATCTAGAAGAGAGGGGATGTATCAGGGGGGAGCTGAGAAGAGTGGAGGGAGGAGAAACTGTGGTTGGGATATATTATATGTGAAGACAATTTATTTTCAATTTAAACGATTATTAAAAACAAAAAAGAAGAAAGAAAAAGAAATGTTTTGCTCTAGGCTAGCGGTTCTCAACTCCTGGGACTGTGATCCCACTGGGGATTTGTAAGACCTGGAGTCTCACTGCTCAGGATTGCGCCCTTCCCAGGAACTCTCAGACCACAGCTCGATGCAAAAGCAAGAGGTTTTATTGCTATCGAGATAGAGTCACCCCTGCAAAGACAGGAGATGACCCCAAACATGCAAAGCACAGGGTTTTTATACCTGAAAATCAGGCCACTTTTGCTCTATAGTTTACAGCTGGTGTAGATAGTTTACAGCTGGATGTTTCTCAGAAGAGTTCACCCCGCCCTTCCAAAGCTCTCTGCACCTGGCTTCAATTCAAATAATCACAGTTGTTTCTCATTCCCAGGTGGTCCCTCAGATTGAACTACCCTTTCAAAGGGATTGTGTAAGAACATCAGAAAACAGAAAACAGATATTAGTAGCAAAATTACAGGTATGAAGTGGCAACGTAAATAATTTTATGTGGGGTTATCACCACAACATGAGGGACTGCATTAAAGGGTTGCAACATTAGGAAGGTTGAGAACTTCTGCTCTATACAATTCTGACTTTCAAAGTTTCCATTGAGAAACCAGCTGTTACTCTGGTGTATTTACCTTTATATGTGACTTGCGTAGCCCCACCCCCACCCCTTTGCAGTTTTCAGTACTTTTTCTTTGTTCTGTAGGTTTAGTGTTTTAATTTTCCTGATCCTGTCTATTTGGCACTCTGCATGCTGCTTTTTATCTGTATGGATGTTCCTTTCCATAGTTTGATGAAGTCTTTTTTTTATGCTCTTCTTAGAGATCTGGTCTTTGCTACTGAGCTGGGATTTTTGCTCTCACCTGTTCCTATAATTTGAACGTTTGGTCTTATGGTGTCTCACATTTTCTGTATGTTCCCCCCTTTCTCTTTCTCTCTCTCTGTAAGAGTGTGTGTGAATGTGTGTGTCCCCCTGCATGTATGCTAATTTTTCATATTATTTGCTCATTTGCTCTGGATTCTTTTGGGAGGGTTGCCTTTTTTATTCACTTTACAGCCTGATCACAGCCCCCTCCCTCTTCTCCTCCCTCGCACCCCTCCCATTTTTCCCTATCCCCTTATCCTCAGAGCAGGAGAGCCCCCCCCATGGTTACCAACCCACCCTAGTACATCAAGTCTCAGCAAGACTAGACATATCCTCTCCCACTGAGGCCAGACAAGGAAGCTTAGCTATGTGAAAGGGTGGATCCTTTACTTTTATCATTGAGTTCTGATATTCTGATAGATTCGATTAGAATATCAGAACTCTATTAGATTAATTCTACATGAAAAGATTTTCCCTGAGTTTTCAATCTGTATTCCATCTTCATTTCAGCTCTCTCTAGTATTTCTATCTCTTTATCAAACTGTTTTCAAATCCTGGATTACCTTTTTTAAACTATTCTTTTATTTTTTATTTTTTACAATTTATTCATTGTATATCCCAGTTGTAGCCCCCTCCCTCAATTCCTCCCAGTCCTACCCTCCCTCCCTCTTCCCCCCTTCTTTCCCCTAATTCACTGAAAGGGGAAGTTTTCCTCCTCTGTCATCTGCCCCTAGCTTATCAAGACTCATCAGGACTGCCTAGATCCTCTTCCTCTGTGATCTGTTAAGGCCATATCGCCAGGTACAAGTGATTTAAGAGCAAGACACTGAGTTCATGATAGAGGCAGGCCTTGTTCCCCTCACTCGGGAACCCACATGGAGACTGAGCTGCCAATCGGCCACATCTGAGCAGGGGGTCTAGGTCCTTTCCATACATGGTCATTGGCTGGTTCATCAGTCTCTGCTGGACACCCTGGGCTCAGAAATTTTAGCTTTCTTGGTCTCCTTGTGGGGCTCCTGTCCCCTCCTGTCCTTCTATCTCTCCTCTTCTTCCATAAGACTCACTGTGCTCTGCTCAAAGTTGACTATGAGTCTCCCCTGTTGGGTGGAGCCTTTCAGAAGATCCTTTATAGTAGGTTCCCATGGTTCCCTTTCTTCCACTGCTTCTGGTGTCTATCCTGTTTACCATTCTGAATGAAATTTAAACACTCACCATTCAACAAGGATATTTGCTCAACTATATTCATAGCACTTTTATTTGTAATAGCCAGAGTCTGGAAACAACTTAGATGCCCCTCAACAGAGGAATCAATACAGAAATTATGGCACATTTACAGAATGGAATACTACCCAGCTATTAAAAACAAAGAAATCATGAAATTTGCAGGCAAATAGATGGAACTAGAAAAGATCATTCTGAGTGAAATAACCCAGAAGCATGATATATACTCACAAGTGGATATTATCCATATAATATAGGATAACCATACTAAAATCCATAGACCTAAAGAAGCTAGACAGCAAGGAGGACCCTGGATTGTCTTTTTTATTTTCTTGTTCATCACTGAGACATTTACTCTCTTTAAGTTAATTGAGCTATTTCTTTGTGCCTTTAAATTCTTTGATGAAGTCTGTGAGTGTATTTTTAAAATTCTATGTTCTGAGGTTCATGTTAGAGAACACTTCTATAGGATTGGTGGATTTGTGGGGAGATCATGCCTTGATCTTTCATATTATTCATATTTTGCAATGATATCTGTTATGAGGTCTTCTTTTCCGAGTATTGTGGCTGATATGGACAAAACAATCTGGGGCAGGTACAGGATGTGTAAACAAGGTTGGGCCTAAACTTTGGGTATGGTTTAAGTGGACTGAACTTTGGGGGCAGGGAAAGGCTGGCCTGGCCTGCAGTATGTATGTCCTGAGCTAAGTCTGGAGATTGGGGATAAATCTTGTGTTTGGTGTTGGTGTGTGAAAGGCAGGATGACTCATCTGGCTAGCCCATGGCAAATGATGTCCATGAATGGCTGGACAGAGAAGTTAGCTGTGATACACCAGGCACATGTAGGTTAGAGGTAGACAGTGTGGGTCCTGGCATAAGATTAGAGGTTAGAGAAAGTGAAAACATGTGGCCAGAGTAGACCAGGGTACTGGATGCTGTACCTGGGCTAGATCTGAACATTGGAGAGGGTGTAAGCAGGGGACTATCAGGTGGGCTCACCTGCCTCCACTCTAAAGCAAGATATTCAGGATATAGCTGGGAAGCGATTGAAATTGTATTTTATTTTGTTTTTTTGAAGCAGGGTTTCTCTGTGTAGCCTTGGCTATGTGATTCTTGGGCTCCCATAGACTCACTTTGTAGACAAGGCCGGCCTTGAACTCATGGAGATCTGTCTGCCTCTGCCTCCTGAGAGCTGGGATTACAGGCATGTACCACCATGCCTGGCAAGATTCAATTATTTTATAACCAGAAACTTTTGTTGTTCTGTCTATAACAGTAGAATTGTAAGGAAAATATGGACATGTATGTTCGTATTTGTTTCTTTTTAGTTATTTTTTCCTACAAATGTTTATTGGCCTCTTACCACCACCTGGATTGCAATAAAACATTTAAATTAAAATGTTTAACTTTTTTGTAACAATATAACAAAATTAACTTTTCTAAACATTTTA